>NC_081410.1:268075443-268396693 GCF_030272615.1 Cryptomeria japonica
TAATGACTTAATTGAAGTGTTGTGTCTTGCAGCTTACAGACTTATTCCACTTTTTCACACACACATTTATGGCACCCACCGTGGGGTAGAAGACTACATCTTTCAGCCTTGGAGACCAACTTTTTTTCTTATTTTTCATATTTTTAATTTTTATTGGATTTTCATCCGTACAGTTGCTACGAATTATCGTACGATTTTTCCCATAGCGTCGGATGACAAACTGCAATTATCGTGTGATATCGTACGAATTATTGTACGATTTGGTGAGAATTGTTGTATAGTACTCTATATTTTTGGTTAAAAGGCATACTTCATTCCTTAGGTTCTTATTCAATTTTCATCATACTAACACTTACCTTGGCTTGTCGTTCATCTATTTGAAAATTTTTCACAGCCTAATCAGTTTTTGCAGAATGCTTGTCGAAGAATATGCTTGTCAAAAAAAGACAATATGACTACTGATTCATTGTCTTTGCAGGTTGCCTGAGGAGATTCGAGAAAACATTTTGTATTCATTAAATTCATTTTTTAGGCACCTAACTTGCTATCTAGTTAAAGAACAAATCTGTATTTCATGTTTTAAGAAAATTCTAAGAGGTAGCAGATTATGCTCTTGCCTGTATAGACAATCAGAAATCAAGACCCTTGAGGCATTTTCTTTAAGTTTGAGATTTGTATATCTTTAGCAGGTCTACCCTCCCATGGAGCTAATAATGCAAAGCCATTACGACCGGTGAGAGGGGAACGACCCAAGTGGGAATGGCTAAACGCCAAGTACTCCAACCCACTATAAAATAAACATGATTTGATGAAAATCAAGTCAACGATAGTGCTCGGGAATAGCTCTCCTCTATACCTTTGGGTATATTAAACCTTGGTTTTCAAGGTTGGGAGACCTCTTAATTGAGTTTATACCCCGACGCGTCAAACGAATCCCTTACTAGTTCCAATTAAAATTAGAAGCTACTCGGTTCACCTTCGAAAGGGGGGATAATCTTTGTGCAAGAGAGATAGTAACTCTCCCAAGATACTTGTCATTTCGTACCCCCATTAGCATTTGGAGTTAGCTAATATGGCATTGAGAATCCATTGTGTGAGACTCAGCAGTCGTATTTTGATTAGCTATTGGGTGTGTACCTGAGTCTAAAAGCAAAGGTTTTCTTCTCTCACCAATTTCCATAGGGTTAGTGTGCTATGATTGGAGTCATTATACATATTGCATGCTTACTATGTTTTCATCCCTGAAACTAAAATTGAAATACGAAAACTACAGAAAATAATAAACAACTCAATAGTCGAAACTCTGTCTGTGTCAAAGCTAGTCTATCCTAGTCAAAACTTTGTCCGTGTCAAAAACTAGTCTATCCTAGTCAAAACTCTATTCATGTCAAAAACTATTCTATCCTAGTCAAAACTCTGTCCGTGTCAAAAGTAGTCTATCTCAGCTATCCAAAAACTGGTTGTCGTCAGTCATTAAAAACTTGGTCTGTCATAAATTTTATCTATGTCCAGTAATCTGTCGTATGAGTCTTTTGATTTATCGTCCTGCTACACATCTTCTCTCGTACGAAATTTCATCAGGTCTAATAGTTTGTCATCTAAGCCTCTGTTCTGTGTCATACGAAACCTGATAATTTGTCATCCTACTTAGGGAAGTGTCATCTAACCCTTGATTCTATGTTGTATGAAACATCATCACATTCATTAGTTTGTCGTCTGAGGTATACCCATTTGTCATACGAACCTAGGCAGCAACTCGTACAAAATACTGTTTCTGTCATCCTGAAGCTATTAAACTGTCGTCTAGTCTTGTAAAACCTATTGTATGAATCTCTGATTTTTTCAGTCCAGAATAGTTAAACTTGCCTAAAATAGTCTACAATGAGCATAAAACTAGTTATCATCATTCTGAACATAAACAGAACAAAACAATGCACGATTTTGTCGATCATCTTTCAGCTAGTTCAATCAACCATTTATCACACTTAAGTCATTTAGATAAAATGTCTTACACAGGATAGATCATTCCTGAAACTAGACTAAGTCTTAGTCACTTCTCTTAAATCAAACTAGGTAACTTAGATAAATGTCTTACACAGGATAGATCTTTCTTGGAACCAGACTAAATCTTAGTTACTTCTCTCAATCAATACGTTAAACGAACAACTCGCTCCAAATTTGATCTTGACTTCTGCATCACAAACAACTTTAGGTCACATCAGTCAATAAAATGCCTATTCAAACTAGAAGTTCTCATAAGAAAGCTGCCAAGGACAAAGGACAATCCTTTTCATATCAAGCTAATCCATTTTATGTAAAGGATCCTCTCACTGATAAACCTTCATCATCAAATATGCCAGTTTATGATCAGTCCTTGTCTTCCACCATATCTAGAACAAAACAAGAAAGACAAGCCGCTAAACACAAAACTCATGACGATATCAATATCCATGATACCGAAAGTGATTCCTCATCAAGTGAATCTGAAGCCTCTAAACCTCCAGAAACTAATATTCATAAATGTCAAAAGGATAAGATTTCCAAAAAATGATGAAGGTTATCATGGCTAGAGAAAAAGAAGACTATTTTCTAGAACTAGCAAAACAAGGTGCTAAACTTCCTACTGGTTATGACGTTGAGACCCTCATCACTAAAGAGGAAGAGACACCATTGGCAATGGTAAACAAACAATTACAAGCATTATGAATTGAGATCACAAAACTGAAAAACAAGGATAAATCATGAAATCAATATTCTCAGGACACAATATGCCCATTTCCATTTGACAAAAAACATTTACATGCCTCCATTTTCTTCACGAGTGGAGATCTTGAAATTTGACAAATATGATGGTAACTTAGATCTCCAAGACCATATTAGAGAATTTTGTGCTTTATGTATGGAGTTTATGCATGACCAAATGTATCTCATGCGCCTTTTCCCGATGTGATCAACATGATTGAGTCTTCCCAACCTAAATATTGCAATGTGATTATAATCAAAGATAAACAAAACAAATCATAAAATGCAAATGTTGTGACCCGCGCTCAAAAGAAAGTCACTCTCCAAGGAGCTAGTTCTTCAACTCCTGCTCAACCAACATCCAACCTACCAACTTCGTCAAACAAACAAAAATATACAACATTTAATAAATTTAAACAGCTAACTTCATCATCATCCTCTGGATATAGCATTGTTGAACAACTGAAAAGAACGTATTCTCAAATCTCCATCTTTGAATTGCTTAAAATCTCTTCTGCTCATAAAGAGATCCTAGACAAAGCATTGCTCACAACTAATGTCCCAAAAGATTTAGATATCGATCGGTTTCAATCTATGGCGGGTCACCTGACTTCGTCTCACTATCTTACTTTCTCTGAAGAGGATGACAACTCGCTGAGTCACCCACATAACCAACCATTGTACATTGAAGCTATGATCCATAAACACTGGGTTAAACATTTTTGATAGATGGAGGCGCTGGGTTGAATATTTGTACCTATAATATGCTTACAAGCTGGGTTTTTTCTAAAAATGTCATTGATTCGGCCAAGAAAATAGCAATCAAAGCTTACGATGAAGAAGAAAGAACCTCTAAAGGTCTAGTACTATTACCAATCATGGTAGGACTTGTAGAAAAGGATGTTATTTTCTAGGTGCTTGATCTTCCTCTGTCATACAACATCTAACTGGGCAGGCCATGGATTCATGAAATGAAGGCAGTTCCATCTACATATCATCAATACTTAAAATTTCTTTATAATGGGGTTGAAGTCAATATTCCAGCTGATACAAACTCTCCCTACAATGCATTGACAAAGAGTATTGATACCTTTGTGCCTCATAATAGAGTAGCCTCTATAGCTAAAAGTTCAGAAACCTTGATGAAGGACCTAGAAAAGAAATTAAAAATCATAGATACTGGCATGGATGGATAGAAGATAGAACCAATACTTTCACTCATTTCTCTTCCTCCATGACCCAGACAGTCAGGAAAACCATCAAAGGTTATGCAGCCATAGACTTCCACTCCAAATGTTATATATGATGGTCTCTTTGTATAATCCACTACTTCCCTTGCAGATGAAATAGAAGAGGATGTTGTTCTCAAATGGCTTTTCAAAGAAGATAGTGAAAACAAAGAAGTAAGACATTGTGAGATTTCTCCAACATAGTATGGTCCCAGATATAAAATGATTCAACGCATGGGATATTCAAGGACTGGTCCTTTAGGAAAAAATCAAGAAGGTATTATTGAACCCATTCATCTACAAACAAAGTCTACAAATGACAAAGCTGGTCTGGGATACAATCGAGGAAAGACATCAGACCAAAAACATGCTTCTAAGTCTAAGTGGAAGAAAAAGACACTGCCTTCACTATCACAGGAAGTAAATACTCAACAGACTCAAGAAGAGTATGAAAAAGAATAAAAAGAAATGACAATCAAGACAGAGGAAACAATTGGTGATCACGTTCCAATGGTATCAGCTACAACATTACAAGGAGTAGAAGTCCCAGAGGATATGAGAGAAGAGGTAGAAAGAATCAAGGAATTATTTGCACCACTAAAAATTCCAGTCACATACACTGGTAGACAACAAGTGGATGATTCAGAAACTGACTCGAATGAGTATGAATGGGGTCCAGATCATCTCTTAGATACATCTAGTACAAAAACTTCAGAAGAGTCCAATGGTATCACAGATGACACACAAGAGTTGATATGCTTAAAACTACAAATGGAGATAGAAGAAATCAGATTAAAAAGATAGGCAGACTATGAACGAAAGTTGCAAGAAGGAAACACACAAGAAAATTCTTCACCTACTATGTCTCTCTCTTATAGGACAAAAAAAATTAGGTATGGCACTACACAAGAAGAATTGGAAGCTACAGAAACAAAACCATTCATTAGTCCAGAATAAGCTGAATGGAGTAGAAGACAAAAGTTCACATAGCTATCAAGGTTATGTCAATAGGTATGTCAGATACAAGTGATAAATGAACCAAATTACGAAGGAACTTGCAGCATCAAAGATGTAGGTATTGACACTATACATACATTTACTCAATCACTTGAAGAAGAGTCGGAAACTGTCTCTTATGACTCTGATGACTCTGACAATATTCCTATTGATGATAATACCTATTTAGCATCAAACTCTGACTCCTCTATTATGAATGTTGGGAATCTATCTACTGATCTTGTTACTGTCAAACCATGCTATGTAGTCCAGTCTAGCATAGAAAACGATGCTATGAGTAGGTCTATTGGATTTGGTCAACTAAATATTAACGTGTAATTCAATAATCATGTTGTAACTATTCTTGGTCTCGAGACATTTATGCAAGGTAGTCTTCTAGAACTTGACTTGTCAGTCCAAAGTTATGATGATAATACTGTAAAATCTCTCGAACTTGTCCAAACTTTATCTTTGGTACATCCTAAACTAATTGACTGTAGTCTCCAAAACCAACCTATGAATGTACCTATCTTTGCCAATGATTATACGTTAGCCTACTACCTCAATGCAGTTGAACCAATGGACTCTTCCACTAGTGAACAAAGTGAGAACATGACTGAAACAGATATCAAGTATCTTAGTTGCAAAAATCAAAAGAAGAAAAATAAAAGATCTGATGGCGAAAACTACATTGCGGTGGTGTCAGAATGAAAAAGACAAAAAATAAAGGACGTACCTAAGGGTGAATACCTCTTTGAGGCACCTGAAGGTGAGATACTTGATATATTGCCAAGTCATTTCCAGGAAAGGTCTTCTATATTGATTGAACTAACTCAGCCAATAAATATTGGGAGTCAAGAGACACCACATATCATCCACTTAGCTCAATCATTATCAGTAGAAGAGTTGAAATATTTCAACAATCTCTTCCTAGAAAAGAAGATCAACTTTGCATGGACATACTCTAATATGCCAGGTCTAGATCTTGATCTTATCATGCACCATCTTTCTATTACACCAGGAGTTAAACCAGTCAAGCAAAAACTCTGTAAGATGCACCCTCACGTGGCACTACTAGTCAAGGCTGAGCTAGAAAAACTACTAAAAGTTGGATTTATCAGAGCTATAGACTATGCTGAATGGATTTCAAACATAGTACTCATATCAAAGGCAGGCAAATCTATTAGGGTTTGCACAGACTTCAGGGATCTCAATAAAGCATGTCTAAAAGATGATTTTCCATTGCCTAACATTGATATGATAGTGGATATGATTGCTGGATATGAGATGTACTCACTAATGGATGGATTCTCTGGTTATAATCAGATCAAAATAGCTCTTAGGTGATGAGCCTATAAATTGACCATATTATTTAATACTCATGTTTATAATGTCCTTCCAAGTCATTTCCAAACATCACCTTGGTTTTGTGAAGCATTAACTAGGATTAATGATGTTTGATATGCATATAAGTGTCTAGCTAGTTGATGCTAAATGATGATAAAGTAATATAATAAATAGTTATTATTGAATATAAAGTACTTAAGAAGGATTAAAATGTTTTTTGTGAGTGTTTTGAGTTGATTATGCAGCTAGAAGGAATGAGGAACAAGCTGGCAATTGATAGATATAACAGTTGACTGAAAGTGCAGAAAAAGTCAAAAGACCAGTTTCAGTAAAATGGGAATATCTCAGTCATTTCTTAATGAAATTAAGATTTTCAAAATGGTCTAAAAATATTAAAAGGAGATCAAAAATGGGTTTAAACTGTTTGAGCTGATTTGCAATAGTTAATGAGAAGATTTCACCAGAAGTTGACTAAGACAAACTAGCAGATTTTCAGGCAGCAGTTAAGGATTGAGTTCTAGTTCAACTTGGACTCTTCTACCTCTTCATGAGTTCATGCATTTGGATTTATTAAAGTGAATAAACATTGGATAATATTGTGGAAACAATATTTGATTATTCATAAATAATTATAACATGTTTTATACACATGTTCAACCATGACTGTACTTTATAGTTGTAGAGTTTGAAGAGGATTAGAACTCTCTCAACTCTTGTTAGTTTAATCTTTATTATCAGTCATAAATAGAATAAGTCATCTCCTTGTTGTCATAGGAGAAATGACATTTGTAATAAGTTGTTGAGTTTGGAATTACTTCAACTCTCAAGCCTCAAGCATAAATCTGAGATTTTGTTGAGTTGTGAGTAAGTAGTGTTGAAAGTAGTGTTGAAAGTAGTGTTAAAAGTAGTGTTGAAAGTAGTGTTGAAAGTAGTGTTGAAGGTAGAGTTGAAAATAGTGTTGATAGTAGTTTAGAGAATATATAGTTAGTGTTGAGTTTTTTTAGTAGTGTCCAATTTCAATCAACAAGTCTGATACATGTCCATGTAATATTTTATTTGCAATAAAAAGATTATCTGAGCATTGAAGCTTGTCTATTGAAGATGGAATGCTAATGACAGATTGAAGCAACTCAAGCAAGGCCACTCGAGAAACTATTATTTCATCATAGTTTAGATTTTTATTCATTATGATTTACTTTAATTAGTGAGTTGGTTATGATAGGTTTTGTTTTCAGCATATTTGATTTCACTAGTTTTAGAATAGTCATCCTGCAGCCACTGTTGTTGCAAATAATCAGTCATCCTGCAGCCACTGTTGTTGCAAATAACCAGTCTTCTTGTAGCCACTGCTGTGTAGTTGGTTTTATTTCTAGCATTGTCATGTTTTCAATTCAGTTTATTATTCTGAGTTTATTTTTTATACACAACTGATACAATAGCTTAGAAGTCTTCCATAGTGCATATACAGTGTTGTCTCATTTCAAGTTCACGTCCCTGGATTGATAATTAAATGTAGCCTCTAGTTCATGAAGGGTTGCTGAATTAGTATTTCAACCTCAATTGTAATTAAAAAGATCAACATTTTTGGCGCCATTGCCCTAGACGAGTCAAGCTATGATAGTCTCTAAGTTATTTTAGAATGTCTACATTTTGTAAGTATTTGCAAGAACTAGAAAAAATGGATTTTGGATCCATGAAGCACAATAACCAAGAGACAATATCATTTGCAGCAAGTTTGGAAATTAATGAAGACATGTTCTCTAACATCATAGATGAATTTTGTTCATGTATTGATGACAAGGTGCTGGTTTGTGAAAAGGTAAAAGAAGATAACCTTGTTTTGCAAAATGAAGAAGTTACCATACACAAGGTTGTTGAACGTGATGTCAAATCAAAACTTTTACTTCAAGAAGAGAGTTGGCATAAAGCTAAATTTAGTCCTCTAATGTTGAAAATTAAAGAAGATATTGATGAAGACATGTTTTGGGATGACTTAGAGAATTTTTGCTTAAATTTGGATGCTAGACAAGTATCTTTTATAGAGAAAAATCATGAGCAGAAAGAGCAAAGTTTAGAAATTTCTATGTTTCAGTCAAATAAGTCACACAAAATGGAGCTTACAAATCAAGAAGAGGACAAAGAGGCAGCCCATCAACACAAAAGCACCAAGGAGGGTTCTAAATTTGTGCTTTCACGAGGATGTCCCATCAGACATCTTTCTAAGAAGGAGGCAAGCAAAGCATCACAACTTATTGCATCCAAGCATGAAGTTGTAGTTGTAGATGAAGCTAAATTTCTAGTTGCAACTGAAGAAAACTGGTTTCATCTCTCTTATCCACTTCAAAATAGTAGTATGTATGGTTAATATGAAGTTGTAAGAGAGTTTGTTAATGTATTTGAAAAGTCATTGCAGTTGTTTGTTAAGTTTCTATTGATATTGCAACTCTTTTGGTTGCACATAAGCATGTGAAGTATTGTAAGTTGCTGAGAAAGGGCAGATATTTCACAGAACCAGTGAATGGTTTTATTTGATTGAGTCTTATTTGCTGGTTAGTGTAGGTTAGGATAGGCTAGGAGAGGTTTTTCATTCAATAAGTTCTCTTGCGCAATGTCTTAGATGTCTTTTTCTTCATTTTTTTCATGCTTAGTTAGTTAGGTGTTGTCTAGTGAAGTTGTTTCCCCAAATTCTTATTGTTTAAATGACTCTTTCAGAGTTGTATTAATGTCATTGGATGGAGGTGCAACAATTGTTCAAAAAGTTTGCAGCCTTTTTAAGTTACTTGCTGCAGTTGTAGTGTGACTAAATAGTCAACCTACACAATCTTCCAAGAAGTCTACAACAACTATTGATGTCAAATATGCATCACTGTTAAAGGGACCTGTGCATTCAACTATTTTGGGACCTGTACTTACAGATGTTCACCATATTTGTAGCTTTTCAAATCACTAAAGGTACTTACATTTATGATTTCCATTTATTTATAATATTTATCATTTTTGGTTAATTAACTATCTATGCATTACAAAGTGTTTGTCAATTGTCATTTTTTGGTTACATGCTTCATAACTAATTTATTTTTCCACCATCATCCATTCATTGTCATTTGAAGATAAATGACCTTTCAGCCAGGGGGAAATATCCATGCCTTGCATTGTTGTCCTACACCATAGAGATGATGTAACAAGATCAAGGAATGATTATAAATAACAAAGCATGGAAAAAATATTTTTATATCCCTTGTAGCAGCAAATACAATGAGAATAAAAGACAAGAGCCAAGGAAGAGGATATGACGGTCACAAAATTTCATGCATAACCAATGTCTACTCCTTTCTTGAGGACAAACAAGATTTCAGTTGGGGGGAATTATGAGCCTATAAATTGACCATATTATTTAATATTTTACTTCATGTATATAATGTCCTTCCAAGTCATTTCCAAACATTACCTTGGTTTTGTGAAGCATTAACTAAGATTAATGATGTTTGATATGCATATAAGTGTCTAGCTAGTTGATTCTAAATGATGATAAAGTATTATAATAAATCGTTAGTATTGAATATAAAGTACTTAAGAAGGATTAACATGTTGTTTGTGAGTGTTTTGAGTCGATCATACAGCTAGAAGGAAGGACGAACAAGTTGGCAATTGATAGATGTAACAATTGACTAAAAGTGCAAAAAAAGTCAAAAGACCAGTTTCAATAAAATGGGAATATCTCAGTTGTTTCTTAATGAAATTAAGATTTTCAAAATGATCTGGAAAGCTTAAAAGGAGATATAAAATGGGTTTAACCGTTTGAGCTGATTCGCAATAGTTAATGAGAAAATTTCACCAGAAGTTGACTGAGACAAACTAGTAGTTTTTCAGGCAGCAGTTAAGGATTGAGTTCTAGTTCAACTTAGACTCTTCTACCTCTTCATGAGTTTGTGTATTTGGAGTTATTAAAGTGAAGAAACATTGGAGAAGATTGTGGAGACAATATTTGATGATTCATAAATAATTATAACATGTTTTGTACACATGTTCAGCCATGACTATACTTTATAGTTGTAGAGTTTGAAAAGGATTAGAACTCTCTCAACTCTTGTTAGTTTAATATTTATTATCAGTCATGAATAGAATAAGTCATCTCCTTGTTGTCACAGGAGAAATGCCATTTTTAATAAGTTGTTGAGTTTGTAATTACTTCAACTCTCAAGCCTCAAGCATAAATCTGAGATTTTGTTGAGTTGTGAGTAAGTAGTGTTGAAAGTAGTTTTGAAAGTAGTGTTGAAAGTAGTGTTAAAAGTAGTGTTGAAAGTATTGTTGAAAGTAGTGTTGAAGGTAGTGTTGAAAATAGTGTTGATAGTAGTTTAGAGAATATCCAATTAGTGTTGAGTTTTGTTAGTAGTGTCCAATTTCAATCAGCAAGTCTGATACATGTCCATGTAATATTTTATTTGCAATAAAAAGATTAGTTGAGCATTGAAGCTTGTCTATTGAAGATGGAATGCTAATGACAGATTGAAGCAACTCAAGCAAGGGCCACTTGAGGAACTATGATTTCATCATAGTTTAGATTTTTATTTAAGCTTTACTTTAATTAGTGAGTTGGTTATGATAGGTTTTGTTTTCAGCATATTTGATTTCATTAGTTTTAGAACAGTCGTCTTGCAACCACTTTTGTTGCAAATAATCAGTCATCCTACAACCATTGCTATTGCAAATAACTAGTCTTCCTGTAGCCACTATTGTGTAGTTAGTTTTATTTCTAGCATTGTCATGTTTTCAATTCAGTTTATTATTCTGAGTTTATTTTCTATACACAACTGATACAATAGCTTAGAAGGCTTCCATAGTGCATATACAATGTTGTCTCATTTCAAGTTCACGTCCCTGGGTTGATAATTGAATATAGCTTCTAATTCATGAAGGGTCACTGAATTAGTATTTCAACCTCGATTGCATTTAAAAATCTCAACACTGGGGATCAAGAAAATATAGCTTTCACCTATGCATGGGGAACCTTCTGTTGGAACGTCATTCCATTTGGGCTAAAGAATGCATGAGCAACTTAACAAAGAGCAACAAGTACTATCTTTCATGATATGATGCATTAGAATATGGAAGATTATGTTGATGACACTTTAGTAAAGACTATGAAGAGATCCACACATATTCAAGAGCTAGGCCTCATACTAGATAGAATGGAAAAATTCAAGCTCCGACTAAAGCCTAAAAAGTGTCCATTTGGGGTAACATCAGGGAAATTACTTGGCTACATCATTTCAAAGAAGGGAATCGAGGTTGATCCTGAGAAGGTCCAAGCTATAATGGAAATGCCACCTCCGAAGAACATCAGTCAAATGAGAAGTTTGCAGGGATGTCTCCAATCAATCAAGAGCTTTATTTCTTAGGTAGCAGATAAGGCTCAACCTTTCACAAAATTATTGAGGAAAGGGGTAATATACAACTGGGATCAGGAATGTGAATAAAACCTTCAACAAATCAAAGAATACCTATCTAATCCACCAATACTGATGCCACCAATTCAGGGTAAACCATTGATCTTATACATATCAGCTACCGATTCATCATTGGAGGCACTTCTGGTGCAACATGATGAAAATAAAAAAGAGAGAGCTATATACTACATCAATATAATATTGGTGTCTTATGAAATGAACTATACTATAATAGAAAAGGCATGCTTGGCATTAGTCTTTGCATCACAAAAATTGAGACACTACATGTTATCACATTCCATCAAGCTAGTAGCTAAGATTGATCTGCTCAAATATCTTCTCAACAAAGCAACACTTACAAGAAGATTGGCTAAATGGGTCATGGTTCTTATAGAGTTTGATATTGAATATGTAGACCACAAAGCCATCAAAGGACAGGTCATTACAGATCAACTTGTTGATGCTCCACTTGAAGACACTCAACCTCTGCATATAGAATTTCTAGATGAATCAATAATGCACCTTACTCAACATTGATGGAAGATGTTCTTTGATGGGTCTTCCACTCAACATGGTTCCGGTGCTGGAATACTTTTTATTACTCCTCAAAAGTATTCAATCCCAAAGGCTTACAAGATTCTTTTCCCTTGCACAAACAACATTGCAGAGTATGAAGCTTTGGTAAATGGGATCAAGCTGGCTATCGAATGGAAGGTTTTGGAATTACACATCTATAGAGATTCTCAGCTAATCATCAATCAAATCAATGATACATGTTAGACTCAAGATAAGAAACTAATGCCCTATAAGAAAATGGTGGATGATTTCAAGAAATATTTTACTTTTGTGTCATTTCAGCAGATTCCCAGATCTGCAAATAGAGCAGCAGATTCTATGGCCACCTTGTCATCCATACCAGAGTTATAAGAATCTAATTTTCGCTTTGAATTCTTGGTGGAAGAGTTACATTACCCTGCCTATGATTCTCCTGAGTCCCAGATGGTCTGTTCTATTATTGGACATGACTCATCTCGCTACGACCATATTTACTCTTATCTAAAAGACCAAATTATCCTAGAAAATCTTACCTATAATGAGAAAAGGAACCTAATCTGAAATGCTTCACGGTACATCATAATCGCTAATGACCTATTTAGGTGAGGTTTGGATAGTACTTTGCATAGGTGTCTAGAAACTGAAGAGTCCCAACGTGCATTATCAAAAGTCCATGAAGGTATTTGTGGATCTCATTCGAATGGTCTTACTTTAGCTCAGAAACTACTAAGGGTTGGCTACTACTGGCTAGACATGGAGAAAGATGCTATAAAGTTTTCTAAAACTTATGAGAAGTGTTAGCTACATGGGAATCTTATACATGCTCTAGCAAGGGATCTCATACCCTTCATTACACATTGGCCTTTTCAGTAATGGGCATTTGATCTCATTGGTCAAATATATCCTGCATCATCCAATACACACAAGTTTATCATAACTGTCACTGAGTACTTCACCAAGTGGGTAGAAGTGGTTCCACTCATCAAAGCAACCAGTAAACAAGTAGCTCTGTTTATTCTTAACTATATCATCTATCGGTATGGGATACCTTCATCCATCATGACTTACAATGGAGGATAATTCAAGAATAAAGATCTAGACGAGCTCTGTGAGAAATTCAAAATCAAATAGTACTAGCCATCCGTATATTACCCTCAAGGAAATGGGCAAGCCAAAGAATCTTACAAAAACCTGCTGACTATCTTACATAGATCAGTGAAAAAATCTAGGAGGGATTGGCATCTGCAGCTCAATCCTGCATTATGGCCTTATAAAACAAGTATTAGAACACCTACTGGGGCTACATATTTTTCTTTGGTTTATGGGTCTGAAGAATTATTACCTATTGAAGTTGAAATATCATCTTTGAGAGTTTCTTTGCAAGGTCTTATTACTGATGAAGACTACATAATATCTAGATTGCAAGAAATCGAGTTGTTGGATGAACGTCGGCAAGTGGCGTTTGATCATCTGAGAGTGTATCAAAAGAGAATGTCTAAATGATATAACAAGAAGGTTAGACAATGAGAATTTGAGGTTGGTGACCTTGTTCTGAGAGAAAATCCTAAAATCCAACAGTTTTGAGACAAAAAGGGAAGTTTGAACCCAACTGGCTGGGTCCCTACATCATTACTGTAGTCTTTGGCTCTAGTGCCTATCAGCTCTCAACATCAGACAAAGAACAGCTCCGTGAACCAATTAACACCATCCACTTGAAAACATTCTTCACTTAGTATTCTCTACTCTAGCAACCTATACAACTGAAAAATGTCTTTAAAAAAATTTAAAAATCATAAAAGTCCTTAAAAAAAAAAAAAAATCTTTGCCAAGTAGGTGAAAACCTGGCAATCAGGTGCCTCTTGTACTCAAGCGCTCTATCTATCAATGCAAGGTTGGTATTTCCTACTTTTCTGCATCTTTGGTTTTGCTTGTACATATATTTTAGTCTCTTTTGTGACATTATGGCTCTTTTAGAACCCTCATGGCTTGAAACTCATCAATGTCCTAGTCTTAGGGTAATCGACTAAGCAATTTATGTGTCCTAAGCAGTATCAACCAAGTCATCATTATGTCAGTGATACCTAGTCATCCAATCTGACTCAGTCACCTGTCTCCTAACTACTAAAGATTTTTTTCACTGAGTACAAAAGCAAAACAACATTACTGAAAACAATCATTAGACAGTTTGAGATATGCATGAAATATTTCTTTGTGTGTTGTCTTTTATATTGGTTTTCAATTATTATTCCCTCTGAGTAACTCGAGGGAGTCTATCTTGACTAAGAGGAGCAAGGATTGGGGGCATAATATTTTCTTTGTTTTTTGCTTGTAGGAATGATTTCGATGATCTGAAAACATCTAATCAACTGGGTGTCTGTGATAAGAGCCTTCACATTAAGGTGAAATCTCCACACATACCTCGACTCTACTTATTTGTATTCTGCAGGGAGGTTCTCATCATTTTTTTGTCTGTTTTGAGCAAATTTATTTAAATGTGCAATCCGGGTCCATGCGTAATCTGTCGAAGGATATGAATGAAAAAAGGGTCATTGCGGACAAGATAATTAATATTGCACATGAAAAGGAAAAAACTCTAATCTACCTGCTATGTTTGTAAACGCTTAGTGATGAACATTAAGCATTTCAAATCTAGTGACTAGTTTTATTTTGCATTCATTTTTCATTTTGTGAATTTCAAGTGATTTATGCATGATAACAATAATCTCTTTATCTTTTGAATGATAGTTTGAAGTATAATCATTTCTAGGCAAGTGGTCCCTTCTTCATCATTTCTCCGATTGAGTACTTGTGTATTGAGATGTTAGTTGCATACATACACATCTTATATAGATTCATACATTCATTGCATTCATATTATTGCATAGAAAAGAAAAATAAACAATTTGCATTACTATTTACTCATTTTCATCATTTATTTGCATATGACAAGAAACAAAAACAAACATCCATATTCATTTGTATTACATACATCCATACTGAACAGATATGCATACATATAGAACAAAGCATATAGAAGAAAGCTTCTCATAAATCAATCGACACAAGTACAATGAAATCAAATCAAGATCTTGTATATATAATCATCAATATCTCATAGTACAAGTGATATAACTATCATATGCAATCTCCCATCAAAGCAAGAATCGTATGGGCTACAAAAAATGGGGTATCTAACAAAATTTAAGAGCTATAAAAAAATCTCTCTCTGCCTCTCCCTCATCTCTAGGTGGTGGAGGAGGTGGAGCCTGCTGACCAACATCCTGTCTTGGTGCCCAAGGTCCCTCAGATCATGCCATGTACTGAGAGTAGGGGACAACCTACTGTGCTACATGAACAACTACACTATAAGCCATAACGTAATAAGCCACCTGACTAGTCTGGTGCAAAACCTCCTGCTAAAGAGCATCTCGCTCTTCCCTCAGCTCTGTGACCTAATGATCACGCTTTGCCCTGAGCTCTACTAACTGACAATCTATCTCTTCTCTAAGGTCCACCAACTATTGGTCTCTCTATAAGCTATGTCTAAGCCACTGTCAACTATGACTGCAAACTTGCTAATCATGCTCTCATCGACTGTGATGCATCAGCTGCTCCCTGCTCCCTCACAGGCTCTCCATCTCCATCTCCACCTTCATCTCCACCTCCAGCTCCACCCTTCTCATCCCTCCTCTATTGTACTTGTCTAGGAGCTTCTCACTCCTCCTCTCCTACACCCTCCATTGTCCTAACACCACTCATCCTTACACCAATAGCCCCTAGAGATCCACCCTCTCCTCTCTGTCATTGTCTCATCCCAACTGGTACCCTGCTGCTGCTAGCACTAGGATCATCACTTGCCTGTCTTGAAGCCTCTGCTCTCCATCCCTACCTTTGTCCCTATCCCTGTGCCTACACGGGGGTATCATCCTCAACGTCCTCTATCAGAGGTGCCTACTCTACTGGATTTGTGAATCTAGGGAATGGATGCTGCTGGAACCAATCCCTATATTTGGGCAACACCCCATATCTACAATATCCTCCAAATAATGCCACCTAAGTTGCAGTAATCCTATCAACTCCTGCATGCCAAAGGTGTATGATAACCTAGGCCCACATCCTCTTCTCTCCTCATCTTCATAACGAGCATATGCAGTAAACTCCTATGAGATCCCTTGAGGCCTACCATATTGCCTCATCACTTGAGTAACAACAAAGTGCTCGATGACTATCACCAATCTTCCAATGAGAGGATGAGTCATGACTAGATCTCTACACACAACTCTCCAGTCATCCCAAGGCTCTAGACCCCTATATGGTCTCCATACAACAACTATCAAATCATCCAGCTGTCGTCTCTAGTACTCTATCTTTCTTAGATGGGGTTGAGTAATGTATCCATAATATCCATAAACAATAAGCTACTGTGGATCTCTGGTGTCATCCACTATAGGTCTGCACACTGCAATTGGCTCCTAGGACCATACCTGCAAAATCAAAACCCCTACTGCCATGCTCTTCCCCTCTCTATAGATAATCTCATGCATCTCATGATATATGTGCACCAAAATACACGAACCCCATCCTAACCTCTCAGGGTGATCCACAAGCCTCTGCAACATCCTATCCCAGCCACATAAGAAACCCTGTTGTCCCTTATCTGGCATAAGGAAACAACCGATAAATCCTGCTAAGACACAAGCTAGTGGAAACTCCTCACTGTACCTTGTCATCATGTCATCCCAGCTGATAGACTATGTAAGGATCTCTGCATCATGAAAAAACTGCCTCAGAGCTAGTAGGCTAGGACACTGTGCTGAATCATAATCCACCTTATCCCCAGCGAATGGAATCCTAAGAATTCTATATACATCCTCGAGAGTGATAGTCATCTCCCCAACTGGAAAATGAAATGTGTTATTCTCAGAATGGAATCTCTCAACAAGTGTGGTGAGAATCTCATGATTCACATGGATATCTGGCATCTGTAAAAGGTGAGTAAATCCACACAAATCAATATGTGCTCTATCTATATCGAATAACTCATGCACTAGTCTCATAGGCAGTAGATTAACACATTTGAAAAAGAACATGTGGTAGTTGAACCTGCAAGAATCAAACAACAGAGCATCATAAAATCATCCAAATTATGCTATAAGACAACTTAAACATCACGCAAATCCAAATACATCAATTGCAAAAACAAATTTTCATGTTTGCACCTTTAAAAATGCTCATTATTTTTCATACGACATTTCATAGTGTGGGCAAAAACTCGTATGAGTTAAGAATAGGTATAGGAGGACAAAATACTCTGATACGATACAAAACAAGCATTCACATGACAAAATGGTCTCTTAATCAAAAACTCATACGATACAAGGGGAGGTATGAAATGACAAATCTAATGGACTTAAATGACAAACCAATACAAAGAAGTTTGTCCTACGACAAAAGATGTTGTCTTGCATGGCAAAACGATCGACTTCAACAAGACTAAAAATTCAAAAAATCAACAAAAAAATTCAAAATTGAAATAATGAAAGGGCTAAAAATTAGACTCTTACCGCTAGCTCATAATTTTGTGGTCGATTATGACATCTCTAGCACTCAAATCGGTGCTCCTGGATCGGAATGACCATTTTTGTTCGCAAAAGGCTTTTTGAATTTTCAAACTTGGGAGGTTAAAATGAATTGAAAATGACACTTTGACCCCTTATGTTAGGCCCAATATGGAAAGCTAATGTACTGAGAGGGGAGGGGTGAATCAGTACTTCAAATCTTTTCTTCAACAATAACTTTATTGTTAAGCATAAACTGAATATTGTTGAAACATAATATAATGCTAAAACAAATAAATAACAATCATACATGATTCACTCCATAACACATATATTTTGGTTATGCAGAAACTCCTTGTTAGAGAGAAAAATTGTGGTGGGGATGGCACCCACAACTTCACTACTACAATAATAAAGGTTGCTCGGTTAGAGCTACATGTTTAGCTATTTCTGATAGCTTACCCTGTTAGGAGTATCAAGATCTTTAGATCTACCTTGCTAAAGGATTTTACAACACTTATTCTAAATGTTGCACTTGGTTAAAGGCTTTACAATTTATAGAATTTGTTAGAGTCTTTTACCCTGTTAAAGGTTTCTCTTACAATTCAAAATATTACAATCAAAATCTTACAAAATATCTGCAACCTCACATCTAAAATGTTATAGCAGATTCTATGTGCCCAAAATGAAATTACCTTGCTTATAGCATACCTTGGAAAATCATAAATTAACTCAGTAAACCTTTCTGTTTACTCTGTTCCTTGACTGTTCTCTGAAATCCTTCTCGGTGACCTCTGTGTATCTCTATCAATCGTAACAATCATAACACTCAGTGCTTTCCCATGATTTTTCTTTTCACATATGTCTTTCTTCACACACATATATTTGATCCTCAATTCATGTTGTATAAATAGATCTCTTATGATGGTGATCTGTTAATGCTTCGATCTTACAAACATGATTCATCGAATTAATAACCATACAAAATTATTTCATTGGATAGATGTCCTCAAGATCATATAAAATCTATAAGTGCAATTTCCAATGTGTTAATGGTTTCTTGTTCCTTGATCTTTGTAACATGTTTCCCATATGTGTCTAGGTTCAATGAATCTGGTAACATGTTTCACTCGGTGTGTATTAACTTGGTATACCATCTTTGTTGCTTGGTAGTCATAGAACATTACTTGGTAGACAGCTCGGTGTATACTAAATTTTGTGACTTGTAACTTCTATAACCGACTGCTCTGTGCTTACCGACTGAATATTTCGGTTGTAATAACCAACTAGAGTATATAGAATGACTTTGGACATAAAACTAATGACAACTTAGTAAATAGTATCAATCTCCCCTTTTGACTTTGGTTTTGAAATGTTTGACAAAACTTCTTTTTCAAAGTCATAACTCAAAAAAAAATCTATATACTTACAAAATTTGATGAAATAGACAGTATATACAATTCTCAATAAATAGTATACTCAGATATACTCCCCTTATCAATATATTGTACACAACTCTGATTATGCATGCTCTGTGATCAATATTCTATATTCACTAGTCGGTTCACTGCTCCCCTGTCAAAATTACCTGTACATCCGGATACTTTGATCTGCTTGGCATACTTCCTCTTGTATACACTATACTCCCCCTTTTTGACAAACATCAAAACTAGTTACCATTCGGTGGAGGCAACTAGTCAAAAATGGATTTATACTTTGTTCTTGCATCGGTGAGAGTGGTAGAGAGTGCATCCTTGACACTATCCATGAGTGAATTCTGAGCTGTAATAGCAGTTAATAATGAAATCAGACCATCTAAAGTGCTTCCCTCTGGCTGAGTGGATAAGGAGGTAGCCTTGTTGATCTGTTCTTGGATGGAGGACAAGTGTGGAATGAATAAGGTTTGAAGAGTCATAATGTCCATACTTATTTTGTGCTCCTCATTCCTAAGTTCCAATTGTTGAGCCATGAGTGTTTGTAACTTGGTATAGAAATTTTCTGAATAGAATTTGGCTCAGTGGTCAATTTATTGGAGAGATCAGTGATCTCTTTCTCAATCACTTCTATTTTATTCTTGATATCTTTAATGAATAAAGAAAATGTACAGAGTTTCTGAAATAAATAAATAATGTGCTTGAGTTGAGGGGACAAATCAGAAATAAATTTGACAAGTTTTACTTTACCAATAGCAATGGCTTTCTGTACCTCTTCAATCATTTTTGCAGTGAGCTCTTTGTCCTTCAATTTTCTCAGGTATTTAGATGTGTCTACTCTAGATGTCTTGATCTTATTGAGGAGTTCATCCAGTTGAATATGGATGGCTACATCTTTTGTCACTGTAGCTTCAGGTAGCATTTCTGTTAATAGTGCTTTGACCTTTTGAAGTACTCTATTTTTCTTTTGTACAGCCATTTGTTTCTCTTGTTCTGCTCTAGCTTTGCATAGTTCACCGAATTCAATAAGTGCTTGCTCTTTTAATTTGGATATGTCTACATTCGGCAACACAATTGGTTTTGACAAATCTAACTTGAAACTATGCCTTTTCATTTTCTTTTCTTTAGAGGAGGAGGCTTTCACCGGTTGAACTAATACAATGGCTTGGGAGGCTTGTTCACCCTCGGTAGGTTGCTCAGTAGAGGAAACACTTTTGTCAATTTATTTAGCCTCAGATGTAGCCTTCAGTGAATCCTTTCTCGGGGTCTCATTTGTAACATTGTTAGTACTTGAAGGGGCTTGAGAAGTCTGTTCCCCGATGCCCTGAGAAGTAGCTTCTCCTTCTGTAGACTGGTGACCCACTTTTCCTTGTTCAATATCTTGAGGTGTCTCGGTTGAAACATGTTGACTTACCAAAGGATAGGACTTGACTTGTTCCAAAACTAACTCACTTGATATCAGTTTGGTATAAGCATTCCCTTCTATCATTTCCTATTCCTGTACCTCGGTATCCATGACATCCTCATCAGGTTGTATAGTTTCAGTGGGATCTTGCTCAATGATATCCACTATTTCAACTTCACCTTGCTCATCAACACTCTTGATTCGAAATATTTCTTGCCATTTTTCTTTTGTCTCTTCTTATACTTCAAGATAAAGGCCATTCATCAGTTTCAAGGCTCTTTGCTTGACCAGTAAGTTTGTGTGGTAGTTTTTCAGATGTTCACTTATCTCATCTACCGACATGTCTGGAAAGAGACGTACCAGACTTCTTTCTCTCATCTTCTTTTCCGAGTCCATAGCATATTTCCACTTATTATCAATGTGTAAGTACAATGCTTTTGGAAGAGAATTAGTTACTTCCAATGGGACTAATCAGAATTTAAGAAGTGTGCAAATTATAGCTTCTTCTATTTGTCTCTTTTCTGCATCAAATCTGGAGTCATATTTTACATATCTAAATGCCCCAAATCCACCATATTGTTTCATACTTTTGCAAAAATTATCAACACTATGTACATCTTTCTTTTTACTCTTAACAATCTGAAATTTACTTACATCTTCAGATTCGGTGTCACTGGACTCTTTATTCAAAATGAGTCTCTGAGTAGATTTCTTATAAGTTTTTTGTTACCTTTGGAACTGCAACATTTTTCTGTTTCTTTCTCGGTGACATTGCAGATGATCTAGTGTTTGGGCACTTTACTAAAGGAGTTGGTGATACCTGTGATGTATCCTGTTTCTTCCTTTTCAAAATTTTCCCTTTTGGCAACTCGGTGCTCAATGTAATAGTTGCTTCTTGGGCTTCAGATTCATCCTCGGTGATGACTTGAATGCTCTTGATAGGAGTGGAGGAAGAACCTTCTCCAAATTTCTCCGTTAATGCTTTACTCATTTTTGTTGCCTTCCTTGTAGCCTTTGGTACTACAATGCTCATTTTGACTTTTTCTTTAACTTCTTCATATGTACCATATCTAATCTCCATAGCATGTCTTGGCAGTGCAAGAAAGGCATCTATTTGCTGCTGTGTAATGTCAAAATCAATCTCATAACCCATAGGCGGCAAAGATTGAGTTCATGGTTCTACCGCATTGACATAGCAGTAGTCGGTGTCCACTTCAAAACATATATTGTCCTTATATTTTTCCACTAACTGGGGTGGTATCCTGTGCCTGTTATGCATCTTTTCCTGAAACTTACTAAAATAATCATCCATAATCTCATTGAAGTTATCACCTAGCTATTTGATGAAGTCATTGATTTGATGGGTGATTGGTCGGTGTAGCTCCCAAACTATATTACCGACTGATGGAAAGAATTTCTCAAAATAGAAAAACATGCATACCAAAAGTGATCCAAACTTCAATGTGTTTGTCGAGTTGTTCTTCTTCGGCTTCCTTATGGTGTTGAGATTTTCAAATAGATTTTTCAACAACACTTCATATAGATCAATCTTCATACCTTTCTTCACAATTTTATAGGCTAAATCAACAGCAGCACAGGGTACACTATTTTCCCTTGCCGATTGAAAGAAACAATAACCTATGACTCTAATTGCAAACATCAGCTCTGCATCTATGACATTGTTCAGTTTCAGACCTCTGCAATCAGATTCAACTCTGGTTAAAGTGATCAATTCCTTCTATGAAATCATTTTCTTATCTCGGGCATGGTCAAAAATAGGGTAACCGGTGATCAAGTGGATGATTTCCTTGGTGATCTTGAATGATTGCTCCTCTAACCACATAAAGTCATCATGAACTTTGCTCAAAACAAATTTAACCCATTGGGGTTTGAAGACTCACAGGTAGGTTAGGGCTTTGCTCAATCCCTTGATTTTAATATGTTCAAACTTGCTATCTAGTTTTCCATTGGTACACAATTCATCATACGTGTCCTTGATCTCTGTGTGACCTAGTTCCTCAACACGACACTTAGTGAAGAATCTGACATCCTCAACTAATAAAACCCTATCCAGAATGAGTGAAAAAGCAATTTTATCACTCGGTTCAGATGCTACTTTGGGAGGTAGTGAGTATTTCAATGAGGGCTTCTCAATGTTCTCAACAGCAATGGGTTTCTGAATCTTAGGAGCCATTTCAAAATTTGGATAATCACTAACGAAAGAGCCTTAGGGTTTGAAACTTTTAACCAGCAGACACTTTCCACTTAGTAAATATAAAATAGATATTCACAACTGATATGATTGGTTAACTTACTTGACAATGCATTGTGATTAATATAAATACCTTGAATTTTGCTTCGAAAGAGATTTGATCACCTTTGAATCACTTCGCTCTGCTTTCTGAAAACTTGGTAAGTGTAAAATGACCATGCAAAAGCTTTAAGTACACATTTTACCTTATCGGGCTCCATGCAGTTAGGTCAGAAAACATTAAATGCACTCGGTTCCACTAAACCAATTTACCTTCCTTTCTTTTTTTTACCAAGTAGCCAAACTTCCTGCATTTACTGACTTGACAAGCTTCCTACATTTACCAACTTGACTAGTGCTCCAAAAGACTTGATAAAATTTCAAACTTGCTAATGCATCTTAGCTATGCAGATTTTGAATTAAGTACATGATAAAATAGGAACTATTAAGATTTTAACCTTGAGAGAATGCAGTCCCTTCATACCTTTACCGATTAATTTGGAATAGATGCACCTAACTCGGTAGGTAAGGTGCTTTCTTCATTAGTTGACACATTTTCCTTCTTTTTCCAAATCATCTAGAATTTGCTTCTTATTTCTTCAATATCTTCTGTAGATTGATCTCTGCAATCTCTAGCCAAGTGTCCAACTTTGTGACAATGAAAACATGCCATACCAGGATTTCTCCATGATCTTTGGTTGTTCACTCCAAACCTTATAAAATAGTTGGCACTTATATGTCCATATCTTCCACAACATTCACACCATATCCTTATATTATAATCCCATGGTACTGCAGTATACTATCGGTTAAGATCTGTGTGAGTTCGGTAGCCTCTAGTATTTGCTTGGTGTGCAGACCACATATAGTTCTTCTGCTTAAACCAACACTTCTCGGTACTGTGTCCATATCTATTGCAGTTTTTACAAAACCCTTTGAATTTTGCCTTCTGATAATTGCTAGCAGACTTTGTCCTACATTGTATAGATGTGTGACCATACTTATTGTAATTATAACAATAACCATTGGACCTAGTGGCATTCAGTTGCTTACCTTTTCTAAATTGGCACATGTTGGTAGTATGTCCTTGTTTTCCACAGTAGTTGCAAATAGGCTTCTTTCCTTTGATGTTCTTCTTGTTTCCAGCTTGTTTGATGATTCTCCTCTCTCGGTGATGTGGATTCCTTTCTCAGTAGATTCTTTTCATTTGTAACCGAGTCCTGCATCTTTGTTGGGTCTTTTTGTATTCAATTGCTCATCCAACATCTTTGATGCTTCATAACTCTTCTTCAATGTTTCTTTGGATTTCTTCTCTGTTTCAAATTCATCGGTCAACCTTGATACTTCAAGTTTCAATGCTTGATTCTCATCATCTTTTAGATTTTCTTCATGATGTGCATAACCCAATTGATCTGATAGATTTTGTTGAATTCCAGTCAACCTTGTGATTTCAACATTCTTTTCAGATACTAATGCTTCAAGCTGTTGTTTTTCTCTTTCTAGATCTCTTAATTTATCCTCAGTTGTCCTCAATGCATCAATATTTTCAGTTATCTGTGTGCTGAAATGTTCATGTTCTCTTTTCATTTCTTTTAGCTGATCAGTCAGTGCTTTATTCTTTTCTTTCAATGCTCCAATCATTTCTTTAGTCTCTTCAGATATATTATTCTCAGATGATGTCTCAATTTGTTCCACCTGCTCTTGAGAGTCCTGCAAATCATCAGACAATCTTCTTCTAACTTTCAAAGATTTTTGCATTTGTTTTTGCATGTCAGCAATCACTTGACTAGCATGATCCAATTCATTTTGAAGATTCACAATTCTCTGAGATTGTTTGTATCCTTCCATTGATAAGATCTTTCTCTTTAGGCAGTTAAACCCATTTCCAAGATTCAAGCTCTGATACCAATTGTTAGGCCCAATATGGAAAGCTAATGTACTAAGAGGGGAAGGGTGAATCAGTACTTCAAATCTTTTCTTCAACAATAACTTTATTGTTAAGCATAAACTGAATATTGTTGAAACATAATATAATGCTAAAATAAATAAATAACAATCATACATGATTCACTCCATAACACATATATTTTGGTTACGTAGAAACTCCTTGTTAGAGAGAAAAACTATGGTGGGATGGCACCCACAACTTTACTACTGCAATAATAAAGGTTGCTCGGTTAGAGCTACATGTTTAACTATTTCTAATAGCTTACCCTGTTAGGAGTATCAAGATCTTTAGATCTACCTTGCTAAAGGATTTTACAACACTTATTCTAAATGATGCACCTGGTTAAAGGCTTTACAATTTATAGACTTTGTTAGAGTCTTTTACCTTGTTAAAGGTTTCTCTTACAACTCAAAATATTACAATCAAAATCTTACAAAATATCTACAACTTCACATCTGAAATGTTATAGTAGATTCTATGTGCCCAAAATGAAATTACCTTGCTTATAACATACCTTGGTAAATCATAAATTAACTCGGTAAACCTTTCTGTTTACTCTGTTCCTTGACTGTTCTCTGAAATCCTTCTCGGTGACCTCTGTGTATCTCTGTCAATCATAATAGTAATAACACTCAGTGCTTTCCCATGGTTTTTCTTTTCACATATGTCTTTCTTCACACACATATATTTGATCCTCAATTCATGTTGTATAAATAGATCTCTTATGATGGTGATCTGTTCATGCTTCGATCTTACAAACATGATTCATCGAATGAATAACCATACAAAATTGTTTCATTGGATAGATGTCCTCAAGATCATATAAAATCTATAAGTGCAATTTCCAATGTGTTAACGGTTTCTTGTTCCTCAATCTTTGTAACACGTTTCCCATATGTGTCTAGGTTCAATGAATCTGGTAACATGTTTCACTCGGTGTGTATTAATTTAGTATACCATCTTTGCTGCTTGGTAGTCATAGAACATTACTCGGTAGACAGCTCGGTGTATACTAAACTTTGTGACTTGTAACTTCTGTAACCGACTGCTCTTTGCTTACCGACTGAATATTTTGATAGTAATAACTGACTAGAGTATATAGAATGACTTTGGACATAAAACTAATGACAACTTAGTTAATAGTAACACCTTATATAGGCCAAAACCTAATTTTTCAACTTGCTCTGATGGACATGAAAATTTTACCCTTAGCTAATTTGCCCATTTTGATTCCATTTTCTGGATCAAAATTGAAATCTGAGATCATTCTTCTAGTCAATTTTGTACAATTTGGACCACTTAGCGCTTTCATCACATTCTCATTCTTTTCTTCACTTTGCGCTCAGTTTCTCATCAATCAATGCTAAATCTTCACAAATATTCCTCTGACTCAATTTTTGTGCTCAAATAAATTATCATCACCAACAATTTCCTAAAATCATGTACCCTCATTCTTTTTTGATTTCCCTCCCGAGGGGACATACTTATGACCTACATCTTCAAAGTCAAGACATTTTTTCAAATCTTCATCAAAAGTCAAGCAAAAAATCTTTTCAACTAAAGAAAATCAAACAAATTCTTATTGCTAAGGGGCATCTCAACTTCATCACTTCATATCAAGTTGAGATCTCTCAATCATCAAAATCAAATTAATCACTAGGGGCATATCAGTTTCATCACTTCAAATCAAGCTGATATTTGTCTTCATCTGAATCAGTCTCTTAACATTAATCAGTTTCATCACTTTTCATCAAGCTGGTTATTCATTTAAACTCAATCAAAATTTTAAAGAGTATCTTTGATCACACACTCAATCTAAGAAGGTGTTCAGTTTCATCGTTTTAAATCAAGCTAGACAGTTTATCTTCGCTTATCGTGTCTTGATCCATCAAGTTCAAGATCGATTTTATCTTCGCTCATGGTGTCTAGTTCAATCAAGTTCTAGAATAGTAAGATTCGCTTCTTGATCAATAAAGTTCAAGTTTGGTATCTTTGCTCTTCATCGATCCTAGTTCAATCAAGTTCGGGATCAGTTTCTCTTTAATCAACTTTGTTCAGCTTCATCACTTCAAATCAAGATAAACACCTTGCTCGTCATCTGGTTCGTGATCAATCAAGTTCAGAATTGGTATCTCCTAGACATCAATTATTCTTTGAACCAATGTGCTGCTCGCACATTAATTCAAAGAGGGGCAAATGTAATACCATAACATTGGTCACCTAAACCATGGGCCCCTAATCTTGACAACATCACCAAGGTCCTAACCAAAGGCAATTAAATCAATCTTGAGCACACAATTAATTAAATCTTCAATCATCAAATGTCACATGACAAGTAAATTATTCTATATTAATTAAATATTTACTTAATTAATTTATCATTCCAAGAAAATCATTTTGATCAATTATCCTATTTAATTTATTAAATATCCTAGCATATTTAATTAATTAATAAATTTGCAATTAATCATAAAAAAGGAATTAATTTATTACAAAAGAGGAATTAATCACAAAACAAGACTTAAATTGAAAATAAAATAAAATAATTGAATTGAGAGAGAAATCAAACTTGAGATATTATTTCTTTCTTCTAAATTGAGAACTTGAAATCAGATAAGCAATTAAAAGGAATTTAATCATTCTCTAAAATTGGAACTCAAAGCTTTTGAGAAAAGAAGTTCAGTTGCATTGAAAAGACTCTTTTGTTGAATAAATCAAATAATCGCATGGAATTATCTATTTTCATCTCAAGTGCATGGAATTAATTTAATTTTATCTCCAATGCAAACTCAAGCTTCTTTTTTGAATGCATTTCAATTAAACTATAATTGGAATCTATCTCAAGGTTAACTAGATCTGATTTCTCAATTATTTAAATTATCCTAAATTGTGTTTTTTCTTGATCTCTCTTGTGATTCTCTATAAATTCAGCCTTCATCTCTCATTCAAAACACCTTGGAGATTTATTGTTATTATACAGTTTTTACTCTGGAGTCATTGAAGATATTGTGCTTGCTTTTTAAAATTATTGCATCTTAGTTTAATTTCTTTTTGCATATTTCATGATTGCTTGAATTCATATAGCTTAATATTCATCCATCTAGCATAATCTTGCATCCATTTATCTTAATCTCATGCTCAATAGATTAAATCCTTCATCTTGGTGTAGTCTAGTCACTGGTAGTGCTTATACAAATCTGAGAGCAATCTTATACTCACATATTTTAGAAGGCAATTAGTCGATTTGTTATGGTTTTATTATTCATGCTTATATTTGTCTAACCATACATGTAATAAATTAATTGAAGTGTTGTGTCTTGCATCTTACAAACTTATTCCACTTTTTTACACACACAACTAGCTGCAGAAAGGTTGGCCTCCTCACAAAAGTATCATCTTCAAGGAACTTATCACACGCCTCCTTTCTTGCATCTTTAAAAGCTTTACCCTGGATATCCAAAGGAGTGAGATCCAACTCCATATTAGGAGGCAAAGGAGGAACACTGAGCTGCATTTTTGTACTTGTTGCTATGAACATATCTTCCTCCATTTTTTCTTCATCTTGCCTTACAGGTGAAAAGGATACAGGTGATGGCGAAGGACTTCTATCCGAGTCTTCAAGATCAATGGTCTTGATTCCTTGAAAAGGCTTGTTTTGTATATTAGGGGAAGGCTCTGCATGTTGGTATTATGGATGTGTTGCATTAGTTTTGTCATTGATGTCAACACTTATCCTTCTGGAGATCATTGGTTATGTTGAAGCAACACATTATGTTCACTAGCAAGTTCAGTGACTTATGCACAATCACCGGTATATCGTTCACCGACAAATTATATTATTCACTGGCACTGAGGATGACTTATTATCATACGGAGATCACTTGGTTATGTTGAAGACATGGTTTGGACACTTGGTTTTGGTATATTGGTTATTGGTCTAATCTGGTTGACATATTTGTTGTTACTGGCAAATTGGTCTAGGTTATGGACCAACATGCATTATTTATTCCAGATCAGCACGACAGGTTATGGAGATGATTTTATTAATTGGATATTGTTGTAAATGTATTGAGCTGACATCATGCATCGCATCTTGAATTATTTGTAATAGATTTAATTATAATATTCTTGGTAAGCCGACCTACACATTTGGTCTTAGATTTTGGTATATATGTAAGATCTCATTTGAGAGATAAAAAGATAGCAAAATTTGTAAGGAAGGTTATGGTATTGTAACATGGTATGTGCAAATATTAAAGATCATATGAGAAGACCCTAGAGAAGGTTCAAGGAAGGTTTGAAGGTGATTATCAGAGCTTAACTAGTACTGAATCCAACATTGGAGATGCTACTTTGAGTAGTACATTATCATTGGATTTAACCATCCAATTGTAGTCAGTGTGACTGCTATTTTGTGATCGAGTAGTGAGCTCTAGGCGATTGGCCTTTCTGCATGTGCAGAACCCATTTGTATACACATACTATCTGTAGTAGTATCATCTGATTGTGGGTAAGGTTTCCCACCGTGGTTTTTCCCCTTACAGGGTTTTCACGTACAAATCTCTGTGTTATGTGTTGTGGATGTTGTTTCTCTTTCTATTTTATGCATTGAGTTTCACCGATATTAATATTAACTACTAATCTGTCAACCAGCATTAAGTTTGGTTTACAGGTATTATGCATCAAGTTTGATTAAGTTATATTTGAGTTGAAATTAATAGACAACTGATTCACCCCCCCCCTCTTAGTTGCCTCTGGGTCTTAACAATTGGTATCACAACTAAGTCCTCTTTTGCAAAAGTTTAATAGATTGAGGAGATTCTATGGCAACAAACTTTTTCAGGAAGGACAATCCAAAACTTGATGGAACTAACTATGGTATATGGAAGATCAGAATGCAGACACATCTGAATTGCATTGGAAGAGACATATGGGATGTTACAAAGAATGGCTATGTTGGTCCTACACCGAATCAACCTAATCCACCAACATTGGATAAGGATCAAGAGAATGATTGCAAAGCAAGAGAAGCACTCTTGAGCACCTTTTCAGATCAGCAAATCATGGGATTATAAGACCAATCTACTGCTAAAGCTATTTGGGATAAATTGGAGACATTGAATGAAGGAGACACCACTACCAAAATTGCAAAACTGGAATGCTTCCGGGTCAGGGATTTAGGTGAAGAGAAATTTATTTGGAAGCCTTTTGAAGGATTGGTTCTTTTCTACAAATTTCTTCCAGGAAAGCTATACCAGGTTGGGTGGCTTCTTTTGATTGTTTGTTTTAAAGAAAATATTTCTATTTCTTCTATCTTTCTGAATGATGTGTGTGTTAAAATGTTTGTTAAATCTAAAATCATGTTTGATTATTTCTTGTTTGTGCTAAAGTCCATTCCTGAAGTTAATTTCTAGTTTGTGGAAAGAAGTTATTACCTGGGTGTTTGTAGATTAAATTTTGAGAAAATTGGGAAAGGTTATTATGGCAAATTTTGCCAAGATTTTTATTGTGCATGGAAATTGCAAGATTTAGGAGGAATGGGATTTACCAGAGAAATCATTCCCTCTTGTTTGATTTTTGTTTTGATATTTGGCTATGGAAGTCTTTTTTAATATTTGTGTATCTCTATAATATTATTAGTTATTATAGAAATAAATTTAATTATTAATTAAATTTATTGTATTATTAAAAGTTAAGGAAAATTATTTTATTATATATTATTTTGGAGAAATTATGTATTAATTAATTTCCCTGTAAATAAATTTGATTGGAAATAAATTTAGTTAAGTGCTACCGTTTAGGGTAGCAGGGAATTTATTGTTTTTTCTTTTCCTTGTGCGTACTTTGTAACATGGGCACTTTCGGGTTTCGTGCCAGGGATGTGTAATTTGGTTATTTGTTAATTAATTTATTATATTTATATATATATGTATTTATTTATATATTTATATATTTATATATATATAAGTTGTTTTTTATTATGGGTATTATATTATTTTAGTATTATTTTAATACTGTGAAAATTAATTCATGAGTTGACATATATATTTTGTAATATAATTATAAGTATATTATATATATATGATGTATATATAGGTATTCATATAATCATATTATATATATATAATTAATTTAGAGTTTGGGTGTTTTCAGAAAAGCTTGTAATTTTTTAGATTTTATATTTATGCTTGGAAACACATTAGGAGATTAATTTTTGTGTGATTGTTTAAACCTTATTGGACAAATGACAACATTGATTTCCTTGTATTAATATAGTTGTATTTTCTTATTTTCTGGAAAATCTTTAATTGCAAGTTATTTATGCTTTTGGCTATTTAAAGAAAAGATTGCCTGTATTAGGATCTTGTGTAATTGGTATGTGTGGTCAAGCTTAATTTCATTGCAATTCTGGTTGAGTTGTCATTATGTCATATGTTATTATATCTCCTTGGTCAGGTGTTGTTGCATAACCTTGTTGATGTGAGCCATTGTGTGTTTTGTTCTCAATGATCAATCCTGAGTTAGTGATTGTGTATCCTTCATCTGTGGTATGTCAGGATTAGATATGGTTGTCTGTTTTACCATAGAGTTCTCGTAGAGAGACCTTTCCTCATAGTGTCCTATGAGAGAGAGTGGCTTTCGAGCGGGGGCCGCACCCAAAGTGGATGGCAGGATAACCTGTCAAAAGTTAGTTAAAAAGTGATAACCTAATATTTGATTTGGGGGTGGGAGGAATAAATATTAATTAAGATAATGTACCTCGTGCATAGGTGAGTGCTAGTACAGGTCTCATAATGTTGCGAGAAGGCCTGGAATGTCAAACTTACCACCTTGTCTTCACGAAAGGATTGGTAGGGTTCGCATGAGACTTAGATGGAGCCGAAGGTTTGGGAGAGGTTACCAGGATAACCCAAGATGGGGGCCGGGACCTATGGAGGCCTACCATGGTAACCACCATAAGCCATGCGATGACACTCTCTCCTTAGAGTCACTAGTGTTTGTGAGTTGAGTCACATGGATGTTTGCGGAGTCATGTAGTTCTTTCGTAGTTGTCTTATTTTACTTGCTTGAGGGTTTCTACTATCTCCTAGCATGGTGGGGTGGTTCCATTTCGGGATCACATGTTCGGGTGGTAGTGCCACTTCCCATCAAATGTTATGGATTATATCTTCAAGCGAGGAAAGGCTTTGCTGGTGTTTCTTGGTTTGTGGTTTATGTACCAGCTAATGTTCATGATCATTGTTCAGTTGAGACCTTGTGGTTATTGTATCAAACTTTTATGTAACCTTGATATTGTAACTTTGTAATCCGTGGTATTATTGGAAGTCATGTATTTATGGATATTGTAATATTATGTCATTGGAATGTATGTTAATTCAGTTGCTTTGATCTTATGTATAAATGGTTTATGGATAAATAAATGCTTTGGAATACTTTGGTTCTTTCATTTTGGAATTTAGATGTATGTGTAGTTTTAAACTTAAGCATTTAATTTATCTAATTAAATGGACAATTGGATTAACCATGGTGTTAATATAATCTACAAATTAAATCTTCGTTGGTAACCCTTAGGAAATCATGGGTTAGACTTCTACTATGTTATTAAACGTGCTATTGTTATAATTAATGCACTTAATCTTTTTAATATATATATATAGATATATTTCACCCTTTAGTTGCCTAGTTGTGTTGTTTTCCTCTAGGGTTCCTGACGGGGCATTACATTTGGTATCAGAGCCCAAGTTTCAACACTAGGTACTCTGGGTTTGTAGTGAGCCTTTCAGTTTGACCTTTTTACTTAGGTCTTAATGTTTGTGTTTCCCTTGTTTTATCCTTGCCATAGGTTTGAACCGTTTTCTCTACTAGTGCTAGGTCATGGCTAGGGAAGCTAGGGGAGGTGGCCGTATGGGTGGTCGCAATAGAGGCAGAGGTGGAGGACGGGGCCATTGTTTTGACCATCACAGTCCTTCACCACCACCCACTCATGTAAGTGTTGAGCCGGAACAGTTAGTTCATCAAGATTCTTAGCATGCAGGAGAGCAGGTTCCTGAAAGGGAAGAGCTGAGACAGATGTTTCAGGAGGTTCTGGCTAGGTTAGGCCATAGACCTAAGTTTGAGTAGCCTATTCATGCTAAGGTTGAGGAGTCACGTCAGTAGGTTCCAGAGGAGAGAGAGAGAGATCACACAGGAGGAGGGAGATTCCAGCTGATAGAGATCCACCTTCTTTGGGTCACATAAAAGACCTGATGAGGTCCAACCCTCCTTACTTTGATGGTATGGGTACCGATCTTGAGGTAGAGACTTGGCTCATCAGTTTGGATCAGTGTTTCACTATGTTTCCATAAAGTAGCAACACAAAGGTGAGATGTGCTATTATGCATCTCGAAAGTTTTGCTTCGATCTGGTGGAGACTAGAGGAGGAGAAGATCGATGTGTGCATTAACACCGTAACATGGGAGCTATTTCTGGAGAGATTCAAAGCAAGATTTCTCTCATCCCAGTGGAGGCTGACTCAGGAAGATGGGTTCTATGCCTTGCGTCAGTATGGTATGATAGTAGACCAGTATGAGCACAGGTTCTATGAGCTCAAATAGTATGCCGAGATTGGTAATGATGAGGCTATGCTTTTTTGACACTTCTTGAGAGGTTTGAATGACCACATCAGTGGAGGAGTGAGGGTGTTTAAGCCACCTTTAGTTGAGATAGTCATGGCGAAAGCCAGATTAGTTGAGCTAAACCTTATCCGTGAACTTGGTGGTCAATTAGGTGTGCAGATAGGGAGTGCACCTTCTAGTGGGAATAGAGCTCGGGGAAATTAGTCCCAATCAGTTGCACCATTTAGGACTCCTCAGGCATCTACTAAGGGTGGATAGCAGAAACAACAACAACAATCATCAAAATTGAAACAATTTCAGGGCCCTTCAGAGCAGTCCTCGTAGAGTGAATCTCACGCCCCTCACTAGGGAAGTTTCCAGTAGTCTAGTGGGCCAACAGGTAATAGAGGACTAGGTAGAGGAGCTTGCTTCTTTTGTGGGCAGTTTGGTCACAGAGTCGCGCAATGCCCTCGGTGTTTACACAATACAGGTAGTCAGAGGCCAGCAGCATCAGAGCCTACATTGGGAGATGCAGGGAGATCCCATAGAGTGTTTGTAGTAGTGGATGACCACCAAGCTGATCATCAGGGTATAGTTATTGAGGCAGCAGGTCGAGGACAGACAACTTTCCATGGAGACCATGTGCATTCTTCAACATCGGGATTTGATCGTCAAGGGTTGCACCATCGACCAGGTAAGGGTCCTATGAGACCCAGATGATGAGACCTCGGTGACTTGGGAGGATGCAGTGAAGATGAGAGAGTTGTATTCCTCTTTGTTTTAGGCTTCCAAGAGTAAGCTTAGTTTTGGGGGGGAGAATGTAGTACCCTACTTGTTTGAACTCAGTAGACTACTATTTTATTATTATTTACTTTCAGTGGATACATTACCATGATGTGTTATTCAGACTTATATGACATTATTTCATGCTTTATCTGGATATGAGATGCATAATTTATTTGTAGTATTTCAGTAATTGTGATTTATGGCATTTTATGGATTATTGCTATGTACTGACACTTTATTTTATCTATGCAATGTGAAATTATATGTTATGTGTCTGCGAGTGTATTGGATGCAAGGGGACAATTTTCCTCCACTCACTCTGGTGAGATAGGGATTATCGTGATTCTCCTTCATCGGTGTGCATGCCGTGTTTTCTATATTGTAAATATGCATGTGTTGTTTGGTGATGCAGGATATTGCAGGTACAAGTACTGGGTAGGTACGGGGTATCATCTCCACCTGGCTTCACAGGTCTGAGTGTGCCTTATGTTGGGTCTCAAATCAACAGATTGGATAGGTTCTAAGGAAATGCCAACTCCTATGATCAAACCCTCCAATTGACTTGGCCAACTTATAGAGTGAACCTATTTGGTTACTAACTCTCTCACTTTAGGCTCTATAGGACCTAGGCGGGTGTACCTATTCACTAGTTGTTTTCAAGGACTAGTGCCTTTTATAGCAGATTAAGTATCTTGATCTAGCTTCCTCCTATCACAGAATGGCATAAGTTCCTAGAATGGAGATATAGCAGATGAGTTCAAGATTGTTGTTGTGGAAGCTATTTGATCTTTGTGCTTAGAATTTTATATATATACACTATTGCCAACTTACTCTATGCTTCCTACTCAATTACTCCTATTGTAAAATAAAATATGATGAATATGGTGATAAATTGTAATTTATAAATGGCCAGTGCCTTCTTTGCTGTCTGGGCTACAGAGTCTTTATATTGCCTTAGGACTTATTGTGTGAACTTGTGAGACAGTTTTTAAACCCACCCCTTTTATGGATCTGTCAGTTATTATTTCTTATGAGATCAATTGAATGCCTATATCATAAGTTGCCTGAATGAATTTAACCCTACCTTTAAGGGACCATCCAAGTAAGCACTGCAAAGAACAATTATAATTCACAAGCAGAACTTTTATTTCAACCTTATAACATACAACATAAATCTCACTCAAAGAATATGAATAACCTCATCTTCTTTAGATAATATCACAAGCAATTGCCAACAATGAATGAAATAATCCACAACACATATGCAAAGAAAATGCAACTGGTTATTTTTGATAAAAAGTTTAAAAGTACAAAATTGTCTCCACCTCTTGTATCTCTATTCTCTCTTTTTCCCTTTACATTTTACATCACACATATATATGTGTTTGAATGGTTTTCATACCCCTTTGGGTGAAAAGACACCCCCCTTTTAAATAAAAATAATTCCAAATCCCGAAATTGCCTTAGTCTATGTAATTAATTGTCACTTTACAAGTTTTTTAGGCAAATTAGATGTATTTCAAGGCTATTTTATGGGTATATAATGGATAAATGGTCTTTAAATGATGTAAATACCTTCTTTGGTGCTTCACACTCCATTTTTTATGCCCATTATTGTATTTATGTTATGGTTTCATATTGTGCAACAAATATAAAATATATTACTTGTACCTATTCAATATATATATATATATATATATATATATTTAAATTTTTTCTTGCTCCTTGTCTTGGAATTTGGAATTCTAAAAATTGCAAATTTTAGGGTTCCAACAGTGGCTCTGTCTGGGGATGGATGCCCCTTGTGAGCATAGCAAGAATTCAGATCTCTGGTAGAGCAGACCATGTGCCTAATTCATTGACCTGTTTTGGTGGCCTCAAGCCCAAAAACTGAACACCAATTCTTTCCTCTATCAAACATCTGATTCTCATCATGAAGTAGTATAAAAACTTTGAAATTAGTGATATCACCTAATTGGCAATTCCTGTCATAAGATGTATTATCCATCCTTATTTTATAAGGATTCTTTATTTCACCTGGATTACCATTATCCCCTTTTCCATAGGAAATGATATTTATACTTTTACAAAAGTTTGCTTCTTGTGGCATCCGCATATTCTTCATCTCTATTTTATTGGAATGATGTATATTATCTAACTGGTACTTCTTTTCACCTTTTATTTTATCTCTATGTGGTGTACCTTCCTTTTGTAACTCTCTTATTTTTGTGGTCCTTTTATCACGTGACTTAGTCATATTATTACCCATGTTGTCTTCACACATGTTTGTATTGTCCATACTGTCTGAAATTTTTTCTTCTTCATCATATAAAGGATTTGAGAATACATGCAAATCCTTTTCACACATACTATGGTAGTAGGGAATATGATTTTCCTCTATCACTTCATCACATAAGGGGTTTGAAAATATTTGAAAGCCATTTTCAAATTCACATACCTCCTCTTTATCAATTGTATCATCAAGGTACTCAGGTATGGATTCACTCTCCTCATGACTGGTACAATATTCTTCATCAATGTTAGCAACAATTTCTTTAGGTTCTAACTTGTACTCACAAACATCATCAATTGCTTCTTCATCAGATGGGACTTCCAAAGGGATAACTGATTCTTCTATATAATCATCTTCATTTGCATCTCTTATGTTGATGTTACTTGTCTCATGCAAATCATGTATTTTTTTATTCAATTCTTCAAGAATTGAACATGCTGATTCCAAACTATTAGACCCACATTCTCTCATGATCAATTCCTCCAGTATAGCTGAATTAAGTTGTATATTATCAGGCATTTGGAAATAAGTCACCATTATTCTGCCAATCAGTTTTTCTATAGATTCACCTTCCTTTCTTCTTATGTTGTAGATTGCATTGCCACAATCATAATCTGATTGAATCTAATGTTGGTATGGAGAACCAATTGAAGGGCTAGCAGTTAAAGTGTTGTCCTTGATTACACCATAGAATTCTTCCATGAACCACCACTCAAGTTCTTCCCATGATGAGATACTTTGTGGGGGTAACAAGCTGAATGACTGCTCTACAACATCCTCCAATGTTAGCACAAACCATTTCATGATCGTTTCTTCTGAGTAGATTCTGAAGGTCTCAATAAACCAATAATATAATTTTAGATGCCCAATTGGTGATTCCCTTTCATCTCCATGGAACCTCAGCATACAGATCTTCATCTCATAGGGAAATGCCTATGGATACTCAAGGATGTTACCAAAATCCAGTGGCTTAAATCTTCCTGGAATATTCCTATCTCTTTGTGGCTGTGGTTGCCACTGTGCATATTTTTCTGAAGATGCTTCTCCATAAAAATATGGATATTGAAACATACTGAATGCTACTGATCTTTTTCATTTAATTTTCTTTTTTACAAAGTCACCACCTCTTTCATAGAGGACATAAGTTATTTATTTCTTCTAAGTTCTCTCCCACAATAGAGTCTTAATAATTCTTCCCCAGCAGAGTCGCCAATCTATTGGGTCTCAAATCAACAGATTGGATAGGTTCTAAGGAAATGCCAACTCCTATGATCAAACCCTCCAATTGACTTGGCCAACTTATAGAGTGAACCTATTTGGTTACTAACTCTCTCACTTTAGGCTCTGCAAGACCTAGGCAGGTATACCTACTCACTAGTTGTTCCTTCAACTAATGCTTTTTATAGCAGATTTAGTGTCTTAATCTGATGTCTCCTAGTCTCAGAATGGCATAAGTTTCTTAAACAAACTGACTTCAGATGTGTGTATTGATCTATGTATCTTACAAAAGTATATATGTTACACTTTGGCTAAATTACCTACTATACCTACTCTACTAATCCTAATGCTTAAAAGTAAAGGGTAACTGGTATGGTTAAAGGGTTTGTTTACAAATGATCAGTGCCTTTCCTCTTATTTGGGCTACAGAGTCTTATATTTCTTCAGGACTTATTGTGTAAACTTATGAGATAGTTTTTAATCCCACCACCTCTCGATGAGTCTGTCAGTTACTGTTTCTTATGAGCTCTACTTCAATGTCTATATTGTAAACTGGTTGAATGAATTTAACCCTAACTTTTAAGAGACCATCCAAGGAAGAAATACAAGGAACAATTACAATTCGCGAGTAAATCTTTTTGATCCAAATCTACAATATAAAACACAAAATTTTACTGGAAGAACACGAATAACCTTATCCACTTTTAGATAATATCATAAGGGACTGCCTTCTAAAAATATGTTAACTCTCAGCACATATGAGAAAGAAAATGCAACTAGTTTTTTTTTATAAAAAGTTTAAAAGTACAAAATTGCCTCCACCTCTTGTATCTCTATTCTCTCTTTTTCCCTTTACATTTTACATCACACATATATATGTGTTTGAATGGTTTTCATACCCCTTTGGGTGAAAAGACACCCCCCTTTAAAATAAAAATAATTCCAAATCCCAAAATTGCCTTAGTTTATGTAATTAATTGTCACTTTACAAGTTGTTTAGGCAAATTAGATGTATTTTAAGGCTATTTTATGGGTATATAATGGATAAATGGTCTTTAAATGATGTAAATACATTCTTTGGTGCTTCACACTCCATTTTTTATGCCCATTATTGTGTTTATGTTATGGTTTCATATTGTGCAACAAATATAAAATATATTACTTGTACCTATTCAATATATATATATATATATATATATATATATATGTATATATATATATATATATATATATGTATATATATATATATATATATATATATATATATATATATATATATATATATGTATATATATATTTAGAATTTTTCTTGCTCCTTGTCTTGGAATTTGGAATTCTAAAAATTGCAAATTTTAGGGTTCCAACACCTTATATTTTCTGATGGAAGTGGAGGAGGTAGTAGTTGACCCTATTTTACTCAGTTACACTCTTGTGAGTGTCGTTAGTTGGTCATCCTATCAGTTTGTTCGGCCTTCATATTTTGTCATTTGATCTTTTTATGAGTATTTTGGTAGAGGTTTGTTCAGTTTGTGTGTTTAGTGGTTTTAATTAATTAATTAAATTTATGGATTTGTCTCATAGTTGGTATTTTTGGAATTATGCATTTTATGCATTGAGATTATATTTTTTAATTAAAAGAAATTATTAAATTAAGTTGCAAGTTGCATGATATTAGAAATATATTTTATTTAAATTTTAGTGAAAAATAAATTAGATTAATTTCATTTATTGTTTCCTAGAATTTTAAATAAATAAAAGAATAAAAGAATAAATAAATGAATAAAAGAATTAATTAGAATTGAAGTATTGCTTTATTTTCTTTATTTAGAAAATTAATTAATTTGCATGAAAAAAGAAAAGAAAGAAAAATGATTTTTAAATATTGCATGTTAACTTATCCTTTGTTAGAAAATTAGAAAAGAAAAGAAAATTTCTTTTAATACTAAAAATTAAATATTAGGGTTTTTTTTGTTGGAAAAATATATGCAAGAATTTTAGTTTAAAAGGGGAATAGGTCTTTATTTTAGAGGGACACAGGAAACAGGTTAGGGATTTAGGTGAAGAGAAATTTATTTGGAAGCTTGTTGAAGGATTGGTTCTCTTCTACAAATTTCTTCTATGAAAGCTATACCAGGTTGGGTGGCTTCTTTTGATTGTTTCTTTTAAAGAAAATATTTCTATTTCTTCTATCTTTATGAATGATGTGTGTGTTAAGATGTTTGTCAAATCTAAAATCCTGTCTGATTATTTCTTGTTCTTGGCTAAAGTCCATTCCTAAAGTTAATTTCTAGTTTGTGGAAAGAAGTTATTACCTGGGTGTTTGTAGATTAAATTTTGAGAAAATTGGGAAAAGTTATTATGGCAAATTTGGCCAAGATTTTTATTGTGCATGGAAATTGCAAGACTTGGAGGAATGAGATTTACTAGAGAAATCATTCCCTCTTGTTTGATTTTTGTTTCGATATGCAGTCTTTTTTAATATTTCTGTATCTCTATGATATTATTAGTTATTATAGAAATAAATTTAATTATTAATTAAATTTATTGTATTATTAAAAGTTAAGGGAAATTATTTTATTATATTATTTTGGAGAAATTATGTATTAATTAATTTCCCTGTAATTAAATTTGATTGGAAATAAATTTTGGGTGAAAATAGAATTTACTTGTTTTAGATTATTGTATTAAAAAAAAAAAAAAACTCGGTAGCCACTACCGATGGTAGTACGGCTACCGTACGGTAGCAATACTATCGATGGTAGCATCTGCTACCGACTACCGTAAGGTAGCAATGCTACCTATGGTAGAACCTGCTACTGTGTAGGGTAGCAGGGAATTTATTATTTTTGCTTTTCCCTGTGTACTTTGTAACATGGGCACTTTCGGGTTTCATGCCAAGGATGTGTAATTTGGTTATTTGTTAATTAATTTATTATATTTATATATATGTATTTATTTATATATTTATATATATAAGTTGTTTTTTTATTGTGGGTATTATATTATTTTAGTATTATTTTAATACTATGAAAATTTATTCATGAATTGACATATATATTTTATAATATAATTATAAGTATATTATATATACGATGTATATATAGGTATTCATATAATTAAATTATATATATATATATATATAATTAATTTAAAGTTTGGGTGTTTTCAAAAAAGCTTGTAATTTTTAGATTTTATATTTATGTTTGGAAACACATTAGGAGATTAATTTTTATGTGATTGTTTAAACCTTATTCGACAAATGACAACATTGATTTCCTTGTATTAATATAGCTGTATTTTCTTATTTTCTAGAAAAATTTTAATTGCAAGTTATTTATGCTTTTGGTTGTTTAAAGAAAAGATTGCCTGTATTAGGATCTTGTGTAATTGGTATGTGCGGTCAAGCTTAATTTTGTTACAATTCTGGTTGAGTTGTCATTATGTCATATGTTATTATATCTCCTTGGTCAGGTGTTGTTGTATAACCCTGTTGATGTGAGTCATTGTGTGTTTTGTTCCAAATGGTCAATCTTGGGTTAGTGATTGTGTATCCTTCACCTGTGGTATGTCAAGACTAGATATGGTTGTCTGTTTTGCCATAGAGTCTTCGTAGAGAAACATTTTTTGTTAGTGTCCTATGAGAGATAGTGGTTTTCGAGCGAGGGCTGCTCCCGAAGTGGATGGCAGGATAACCGATCAAAAGTTAGTTAAAAAGTGATAACCTAATAATTGATTTGGGGGTGGGTGGAATAAATATTAATTAAGATAATGTACCTCGTGCATAGGTGAGTTCTATTGCAAGGCTCATAATGTTGCGAGAAGGCCTAGAATGATAAACTTACCACCTTGTCTTCATGAAAGGATTGGTAGGGTCCGCATGAGACTTAGATGGAGCCGGAGGTTCGGGAGAGGTTACCAGGATAACCCTGGAAGGGGGCCAAGACCTATGGAGGCCTACCATGGTAACCACCGTAAGCCATGGGATGACACTCTCTCCTTAGAGTCACTAGTGTTTGTGAGTTGAGTCACATGGATGTTTGCGGAGTCATGTAGTTCTTTCGTACTTGTTTTATTTTTCTTGCTTGAGGGTTTCTACTATCTCCTAGCACGGTGGGGTGGTTCCATTTCAGGATCACATGGTCGGGTGGTAGTGCCACTTCCCATCGGATGTTTTGAATTGTATCTTCAAGTGAGAAAAGGCTTTGCTGGTGTTTCTTGGTTCATGGTTCATGTATCGGCTCATGTTTGTGATCATTATTCAGTTGAGACCTTGTGGTCATTGTATCAAACTTTTATGTAACCTTGATATTGTAACTTTGTAATCTGTGGTATTATTGGAAGTCATGTATTTATGGATATTGTAATATTATGTCAGTGGAATGTATGTTAATTCAATTGCTTTGATTTTATGTATAAATAGTTTATGGATAAATAAATGCTTTGGAATACTTTGGTTCTTTCATTTTGGAATTTAGATGTATGTGTAGTTTTAAACTTAAGCATTTAATTTATCTAATTAAATGGACAATTGGATTAACCATGGTGTTAATATAATGTACAAATTAAATCTTTGTTGGTAACCCTTAGGAAATCATGTTTTAAACTTCCATTATGTTATTAAACGTGCTAGTGTTATAATTAATGCACTTAATCTTTTTTTTTTTAAATCAAAATATTTCACCCTTTAGTTGCCTAGTTGTGTTGTTTTCCTTTAGGGTTCCTGGTGGGGCATTACAGGAGGTCTAGTAATATTTGGGGATGATAAAGCTTGTTTGATCAAAGGAAAAGGTACTATATCTTTTGATGGTACACACAATACTGACAACGTTTATTATGTTGAAGGTTTGAAGCATAATCTTTTGAGTGTTGGTCAATTAGTTGAAAAGGGATTTCAATTATAGTTCAAGAATGGTAAATGCAAAATCATGAATAGAATTGGTTTGGAGATTGCAACTAGTAATTAGACTAGAGGTAATATCTTTCATTTGGATAACAATGAAAAGACATGCTTGATTGCACATATTAATGAAAGCTGGTTATGGCATAAAAGACTTTGTCATGTGAATTTTGATTGCATTATAAAGATCAGTTTATCTAAGGCAGTAAGGGATTTACCTAAGATTGTAAAATCTCATAATCCGATATGTAAAGAATGTCAAATGGGAAAACAAGTTAGAACAACTTTTAAGAGTATTTATGAGAAATCCAATAATGTTCTTGATTTAATTCATACTGACTTGTGTGGTCTGGCAAGAACAAGAAGTCTACAGGGAGATAGATACTTTATGCTAATCATTGATGATTGTTCTAGAATGTGTTGGGCTACTTTTCTCAGGGAGAAATCAGAAGCTTTTGGGAAATTCAAACTATTCAAGGCAATAGTAGAGAATGAAACTGGTAAGAAAATCAAATGTTTAAGATCAGATCAAGGAGGTGAATTTACATCTAAGGAGTTTAATACATTTTGTGAAGTGAATGGAATTAGAAGACAGCTATCAGCACCTCGGACACCTCAGCAAAATGGAGTTGTGGAAAGGAAGAACATAACTATTCTGGATACAACTAGAAGCATGATATTAGAAGCAAATATACCTCATGTGTATTGGAGAGAAGAAGTGAATACAATATTTTACACTTATAATAGAGTTCACATCAAAGGTGAAACCGGTAAGACCCCTTATGAACTATGGTTTGGTAATACTCCTACTCTAAAATATTTCAGAATATTTGGAAACAAATGTTATATTAGGAGAGATGAGTATATTGGTAAATTTGATCCTAGAAGTGATGAAGGAATATTTCTTAGCTATTCATCTAAAAGCAAGGCATATAGATGTTTTAATAAAAGATTATAGAAAATCATTGAGAGTGAAAATGTGAAGATAGATGAACAATTTAGAGGAAATTCAAGATCTATGGATTCTGAACCGGTAATTGAGATGATCATAAATGAACCTACACAGAGTGCACCGGTACAGAATGTGGATCCAATCACACCGACATCATCAGAGAATTCCATAGTGACTGAAGAACAACAACAAGTGAACACTGTTGGCATTATGTGAACCGGTATGAGGACATAATGACATTGTATATTGTCATTGATATCAATATGCTGAAGAGGTGAGAACCAGTATAACATTGTGAACCGACATTTGTGCCAAAGTGAAGCGGTGTGCTTGTTCAAGGTGAACCAACATATGGTTATGGGAACTAGCACATGGAAGCGTTGTATGACTACCGGTTGGTAGTCTCAACTTTAGGGTTTTCGGTTGAAGTGCTTCAAGCCTGTGTAGCTCAACCAGTGACTTTGTGTGATGAGTTAGCATGATAACAAAGAACAAATCATGTTACCACGTAAGCCTTGTGCACATGAAGGATCTTGCATGAAGGAGATTGTTCCTATCTACCTCGGGAATGTGAGAAGTCTATAAAACGGTGATAACGTGTGATGGGTTATCAGCTGCCATAAAATTGGTGGAAATGGATGATGGAGAATGTCTTGAGATTGGATCAAGAACTGCTACATTTAATACAATGTGCTCAATGGTCAGGATTGAACCATTTGAATTCCTTAACCTAATAGGTTTAGGGTTTAGGGTTTATGCTACCGACCTATCTGTTTTCCTATAAGGTCGATGTTGTGTCTCTTTCTGAGGTTGTTGGCAAAAGTTGTGTGTGTGTATACAAGAGAAGGGATACATGATTCTTTCCAGACCAAAAGGAGAGAAGTGATACCTATAGAGTGTAAGTGCAGAAGGTGAAGAGGTGCTTAAGCGGATCTGCATTGGCATTGAGTGATGTTACCAGATCATTGTAATACCTATTGATCTCTAACCACCTCAATAGTTGGAAAATCCCTTAACAAGGTAGCCCTAACCGGCTTGCTGTAAATCCTTTAATAGGGTAATTCAAAGCTATTGAGTTCGAAATCCTTTAGCTATTGAGTTCTTGAAATCCTCTAACAAGGTAACCTTTAACAGGGTTTAACCCTTAACTAGGTATACTAGCCATCCCTTAACCGGGTGATCTCTAACAGGATCAGTTCCTAGCAGAACCTATTGTAATGTCTCTAACCGGACAAGGCTCCTTACAGAGAAGACTTCTAAAGAGTTCAAAAATAGCTTGTGGGTATTCATCCCCATCATGGTTTTTCCTAGTTGGGTTTCCACATGAAAAATATGTGTGTCATGTGTGATGCTTTTATCTTGTGATGCTTTGCTATTGTCTATCAAGTATATGATGGTTCTGTGTTTTATGTCTATCAATAAAACATGTTGAACTAGCTGTTATTATGTTCTGATGATAGATTACCTATTTATGCATAAGGGTGAAATGGTAGGGTAGTCTTGAGTTGAGTGAAAAGATAAGTGAGTAACCAGTTAATGATTGTCTTAGTCATTCTTAGCTTTACCAGTTGCACTCTGTTTCAAACCAGTGTCATTGTTTGCTAGTCATTTCAAGTGTCTATTGTTAGACCAGTTTAGTACTGTATTTTTATCTGTACTGATTCATCCCCCCTCTCAGTATCAGGTTAGTACTATCAGTTCATCATTGAGTTATCAATTGGTATCAGAGCGTCCTCCAGGTCCTCTGAGCTATAAGATTAACCACTTGAGGTAAAGATCCCAGTCTAATGATGAAGAGAGAAGGTCCAAAGTTTAACAGAGAAAATTTCAGTATATGGAAAGACAAAATGAAGATATACATCAGAAGCATGGATGCTCAACATTGGAGCTATGTTGAGAATGCCTATGTTGCTCCTACCGGTACTCTCACCGATGACCAAAAGAGAGAGATGCAGGACAATGGGCAAGTCATGGAAGCCCTAATTAGTAGTTTATCTGACATTGAGTTTATTGATGTTCAGGATAAGGTAAATCCCAAAGAGGTATGGGATACTCTTGAAAATATCTATGGTGGTGATGAGCATGTTAAACAGGCTAAGGAAGAAATCCTTAGAGGGAAGTTTGAAGATGTGTGGATGGTTGAAGGTGAGACCATTCAATAGTATGGAATAAGAATCAAAACCATTGTTGGAGATATCAAGAGTGCAGGTGATAAAATAGAAGATTCCACTGTGGTAAGCAAAGTCCTGAGATCCCTATTGTCGGTCTATGCAATAAGGGTTGATGCTATTTAGGAGCTAAGATCAATAGACAAGACTAAGGTATCCCTAGACCCCATCATTGCAAAGTTGACAGCCTATGAGCTAAATAGTTTTGATGGCAGTGTTCAAAAGACTGAATCATCTTTTAAAGCTTCTGTAGTACCATCCAAAATAGGAAAAGAAGCTAGCACTAGTGGTGAACCAAGACAAGGTAGAGAAATGGATGATGAGGAGATTCTGATGGCATTTGAAGCTCTCCTTTCCAAGAAACTTCCTAAAGGAACCAGCAAATACAGAGGTAAGCTACCTTTGAAATGCCTTTCTTGTAACCAGATAGGACATATTGTTGTAAACTATCCTAATGGCGACAACAAGGACAAATCGAAAAGGTTCAAGAAATTCAAAGGAGGAAACTGGAGAAACTATTTTGTGGCAGTTGATGAAGGTGTCACAGATGAAGAATCAGAGGATGAAGAAAATGAAGATATTGTGTTTGTTGTTGTCAAAGAAGATGTGTCAGACAAGAAGGCTCTTGTCTCTCAGTTTGATAATTCCAATGAGTGGATCTTTGATAGTGGCTATTCTCACTATATGATTGGTGACCGGAGCAAGTTTCTATCCTTGGAGGAGTATGATTGTGGTGTGGTTCGCTTTGGCAATGATGCACCATGCATGGTCAAAGGTAGAGGGTCCATCTCTCTGAATGGAAAGAGTAGTGCTAACAATGTGTATTGGGTTGATGGTCTTAGACACAACCTTCTGAGTGTTGCCTAGCTGAATGACAGTGGCCTCACTCTGGAATTCAAGAATAGAGTTTGCAGAATCAAAGGAAAGAATGGTGAATTGGTGGCCACCGGCATACAAACCAAAGGTAACCTATTTCATTTGAATGCAAATATAAGTACATGTCTTATGGCTAAATTTGATGATAGCTGGATATGGCATAGGAGACTCTGCCATGTAAACTTTGATAACATTGTGAAGGCTAGTAAGATCAAGGCAGTTAGAGGGTTGCCAATGCTAAGCAAACTAGATAATACCTTGTGTAGAGAGTGTCAATTGGGGAAAATGTCTTCCTCAACCTTTAAAGGTAAATCTTTCACTGCTGACAACTTGCTTGATCTTGTGCTTACTGATTTGTGTGGTCCTATGAAAACTAGAAGTGCGCAGGGTGATAGGTACTTCATGATTCTCACTGATGACTACTCAAGAATGATGTGGGTCACATTCTTGAAAGACAAGTCTAAAGCCTTTGTAAAGTTCAAAGCTTTCAGAGCATTAGTGGAGAAGGAAAATGGTAAAAGGATCAAGTGCCTGAGAACTGATCAAGGAGGGGAATTCACTTCCGGTGAATTCAACAAGTACTGTGAAGAACATGGCATCAAGAGGCAATTGTTTGCCCCCCGGACTCCACAAAAGAATGGCCTAGCAAAGAGGAATAACAGGATTGTGGTTGAAGCAGCTAGAACCATGTTGATTCAAGGAAAGGTAGCTCACACCTTTTGGAGAGAAGCGGTGAGCACTGCAATCTACACAATGAACTGGATACTCATCAAGAAAGGTAAGGATAAAACTCCTTATGAGTATTGGACCGGTAAGACACCTGTGGTCAACTACTTTAGAGTGTTTGGTAGCAAATGTTACATCAAGAGGAGTGAACACTAGAGCAAATTTGATGTAAAATGTGATGAGGGAATATTCCTAAGATATTCCACCAAGATCAAAGCTCTCAAGAATTTCAACAATAGGACTCAGAGAATTATGGAAAGCATCAATGTAAGAGTTGATGAAACCTCTAAGAAAACTGAGGAAGCCGGCAATAAGCAAGCGATAAACGAACCGGTTGCAACCTTCTGGGAACCGGTTGACAGCCAACCGAGTACCAGTAACAATGTTCCTACACCAGAAAATGTAGATGCTGATACTAATGGAGATGTGGGTGAAGAAGAAAAGAAAGAGGAATCTATCAAGACCATTCCTCGATATGTCAAGTTGATTCATGATCCTAAGCAGATCATAGGAGATAAGGATGCAAGAATCCTTACAAGAAGAAAGGTCGGAGAAAACTCTTGTATGATCTCTGAATTTGAGCCTAAATCATTCAAAGAGGCACATAAGGATGAAGACCAGATCAAGGCAATGGAAGAGGAACTTGACCAGATAGAGAAAAATGGTACATGGTCTTTGCTACCCAGACCGGAGCACAAAAATGTCATTGGTACTAAATGCATTTTCAGAAATAAGTTGAAAGAGGATGACATAGTGATTAGGAGAAAAGCTAGATTAGTGTGCAAAGGATATGTTCAAGAAGAAGGAGAAGACTATGGAGAAACCTTTGCTCCTATAGCCAGATTGGAAGGAGTCAGTATGCTTCTTGCATATGCAGCTTTTAAAGGTTTCAAAGTATATCAAATGGATGTAAAATCTGCATTCCTAAATGGTGTACTTGAAGAGGAGGTGTATATTGAGCAAACAGATGGGTTTTCCCTATCTGAAGATAGTGACATGGTATGTAGGCTACATAAAGCCTTATATGGTCTAAAGCAGGTACCTAGGGCATGGTATGAACGTCTGCATTTTTATCTTGTGAAGATTGGATTTGAGAGAACAAGTGAAGGTAGTAATATCTACTTGAAGTCTAAAGGAGATCAGATCCTAATCTGTGAGGTATTTGTTGATGACATTTGTAGGATTTGAGAAATACAAATCCACAGAACCCAAAAGAAACCTACATGCAAGAAACCTGTCACAGAGAAAGAGAGAGAATGAATACAAGGGTTTTGGCTCTGACAAAGAGAAAAGATGTATTATCAGAAAAAAATGAATCAAGAATATGAATAATACAAGAGATCAATCCTTATAAAGGAGATCAACACCAAAAGGAAAACCTAACCCTAAGGTGTGTGCATTTAATAATTAAATATTAATTATTAAATGACTAATATGTGCATAAAGGGAAATCTTAAGAGGAGAGCAAAGTTAATTAATTACTTTACTCTAACACCCCCCCTTAAGATGAGCTACAATGCAGCTACAAACAATGCAGAAAAAAGCAAAGGAACTACAATGCAAAAGAGGGTCCCGGCAACAAGGCCTGATGAGGTACCCGAATACAAGAAAATCTCTATAAAGCAGAGTAAAGGAGAAAACCTAGTGGGAAAAAACTCCTCTCCAAAAAGAGATAAAGAATCATGCTGAAAAGAAAACATGAAGGAAGGAAGGCCTCACTGAGACCCCCCAAGGACAACTTCCTTCACCCCAAGCATTGAGCGCAACTGAAGATAGCGTGGAGATGCCAAAGGTTTAGTGAAGATGTCAGCAACCTACTCCTTTGTAGGAATATACTCCAATATGAGAGAACCATCCTGAATCAACTGTCTGATGAAGTGCATGTGGATTTCAATATGCTTTGTCCGCTGATGCTCCACTAGGTTGCGAGAAATGTGAATGGCACTCTGGTTGTCACACCAGAGAATAGTGGGACAATCTGGAGGAAACCCAAACTCTATCATCGACTGCTGAAGCCATAAAACCTCCTGATTGGCTAACACTGCTGCACAGTACTCAGCCTCTGTAGATGATAATGCAATAGCAGATTGCTTCTTGCAAGACCATGTGATAGGACTAGAACCAAGGCAAAAAATGAAGCCAGAAGTAGACTTCCGATCATTGACATCACCAGCCCAATCGGAGTCAGTGAAGCCAATGATGTGAGGGGATCCTAGAGAGTAGTGAATGCCATAATGTGTGGTGCCCCGAATATATCTCAAAATACATTTGGCTGCTTGCCAATGGCTCTCATGAGGATCATGGGAGAACCGAGAGACAAGGCCAACCGCAAAGGAAAGATCAGGACGAGAATGTGTCAGGTACAATAGACTGCCAACCAACTGCCTGTATAAAGTGGGGTCTACTGAAGGAGTAGAGCAAGTGGAAGACAAAACAACACCTGACTGAAATGGAGTGGGGGCAGACTTGCAATCAAGCATGTCAAATCGCTGAAGCATATCAAGAGCATACTTCTCCTGAAAAATGGAAATCCCATCCGAAGACTGAATAACCTGTAGACCCAGAAAGAAGTGCAAGAGACCAAGATTGGTCATCTCAAACTGCTCCATCAAAGCTCTCTGAACACTCTGAATCATGGAGGATGAGCTACCTGTAATGATGAGATCATCTACATATAGCACTAGAATCAAAAGATCACCCTCCTGACACTGAATATAGACTGTGTGATTGGAATGACAGCGTGTGAAGTGGGAGGAAAGCAAGAAGGAGTCCATCTTCTCATACCAAGCCCTGGGGGCTTGTTTGAGACCATACAATGAACGTCGAAGTCTGCAAACCAAAGAAGTGTCCTGCACAAAACCCTGAGGCTGCTCCATATAGATCTCCTCATGTAGGTCTCCATGCAAGAAGGCACTCTTCACATCCATCTGAAACACTATCCATCCCTATGAAGCTGCAAGTGAAAGTACCAGGCGTATAGAATTCATCTTGGCAACAGGAGCAAAGGTCTCAGAGTAGTCAATACCCTCTACCTGAGAAAACCCCTTCGCAACAAGACGGGCCTTATACTTATCAATAGAACCATCTGCAGCATACTTGGTACGATACACCCACTTGCACCGAACCAACTTTCTTCCCTTAGGAAGAGGACAAAGATCCCAAGTATGATTCTTCATCAAAGAAGAATACTCCTCATCCATGGCCCTATCCCACTCTAGGTGTCCTGTCGCCTCTGAAAACTTTTGAGGATCATCTGAAAGGGTATGACTCAAAAGACTAGAACCAGATGTCTGAGCACGAGTGCGACGAGTATCTGAAGGATCACCTGCCAAAGAACCAGCTGCATCAACAGTATCACGGGCCCACTTCGGCAAAGACGGAGCAACTGGTGGTGGTGGAGATGGTGGATCATGATCTACATCATCCTCAAGAGATAAGTAATCCTCAAGAGATGAAGAGGAAGGAGTAGGCAATGAGGGAGAAGCTGGTGATGGAGAATCCATCTGAGGATAGCACTCATCAAACTGGACATCCCGCCGAAACAAGACCTCTCTGGAATCAGGATCAAACAACCTGTATGCCTTAACATCCTCACAATAGCCAACAAATATGAGTGGTCGGCTCTTCCTCTCCATGGCTATCCGCTGAGCATCAGGAATAAATGCCCAAGCCTCACTACCAAAAACTCAGAATGTAGAAACATCAGGCTTGACATGGGTCCAAGCCTCCTCAGGAGTTATATGTCGTAATGCCTTATGGGGCATCCGGTTCTGAATATAATTGGCACAATTGACTGCCTCAGCCCAAAATGAAGAACTCATAGCTCGAGACTGTATCATACAATTTGCCATCTCCCGTAAGGTTCTGTTCTTTCTCTCAGCAACACCATTCTGTTGAGGGGTATAAGGAACTGTAAACTGATGCTGTAAACCATGCTCAGTGCAAAAATCTCTGAAAGCCTGATTTACATACTCCCCCCCATTATCTGTGCGTATCCTCCTGATAGAAAGTCCAGATTGCTTCTCCACAAATGTCTTAAACTTCCTGAAAGAGTCAAAGACATCAGACTTGTACTTAAGAAAGTACACCCATGTACGTCTGGAGAAGTCATCAATAAAAGTGAGTACATAACGGGCCCCTGAAAAAGAAGGAGTCGGAAAGGACATAAGATCACTGTGTACCAACTCTAGGGCTGCCCTAGCACGAGAGGCTCGACCCTTAGGAAAAGGATCTCGATGATGTTTGCCAAGGACACAACGACGACATACACCATCTGTACAAGAAATCTGTGGAAGCCCAATCACAAGTGTCTGTGTACTCATCTGTTGTAGATATCTGTAATTGACATGACCAAAACGCTCATGCCAAAGCCTGCTCACTGAATCTGCATGTGCTATAAGAGAGGAACCAACAGTGTCTGAACTCTCAAAGCCGTCAAAACTATATAAGTGAGATGCAGAATCCACACTCCCAGTAGCCACAACCAAGTCAGGATCATGAAGATCTCGAATAACCACATCATGTGGAGAGAACTCAACTGTCTTACCAGAGCCAGAGTGGCAAATCTGATAAACAAATAGAAGGTTTGTCGAAATGTCAGGAACCAAAAGCACATCCTGAAGACAACCACCATCCAATGAAACAGTACCAGAACCCTGAATGGAAAGTTGTGCTGAGTCACCAACTACAATATGTCTAGTGCCTGTAGGAGCAAGAGCGGTGACCAAATCCTGTGTGTGTGTCATATGGTGAGAGGCACCAGAATCTAGAATCCAAGTGGATGTTGAGGACAATGCTCGTGCAGAAAGAGAATGACCTTTCCCTATGGGCTGTGAAGGAGGCTATGGTGCACTGATATTATGCTGCTGCATGGCTTCCTCCAAAGCCTCTAAACGTTTCCAACACCTGGAAATGGGATGTCCTTCCTTGCCACAAAAACTGCAAGGATCACCTGATTTCTTCTTAGTCTTGGAGGAAGACTCACCAGACTTTGAAGATTTGCCCTGTTTAGAATTGGACTGTGGTTTTGAATCAAACTTAGGTGGTGGCTTGGAGGGATTCTCACTAGCCTCTGAATCTTTCTTAAGCTTCAGTTTCTGCTTCTGTTTTCCTTTGGAGGACTAGGCTACCAATGCTTGGTTCTGTGAACCTGAAAGTGAATCCAACTGCTTAAGCTTAGCTTGCTCACGAGTCAGACGATCACAAAAGACCTCAAAAGAAGGCATGACATGTCGAGCACCCAAGGCATCCATGGTGGAATAGAAGGTCGAAGAGAAGATCTGAAATGGACCCCGAAGCTTGGAGAGAATCAGGAAAATGCACTCTGTATTAGTCTTAGTCTTACCACAACCCTGCAAGATAGATCTTTGTTGTTTGAACTTCATCAGAAAGTCCTCAATAGAAGGAAATGAATCAGGTACCAAGGAAGTTAACTCTACCTCAAGCTGCAAAGCTCTGAACTCGTTGACAGTACCAAAAAGTCCTTCAAACTTGATCCAAATGGCTTGAGGAGTGATACAACCCTCAAGATGAGACTGGAGACTGTCGGAAATGTGTAAAGCCATCAATCCCATAGCTTGATCCATATTGTTCCTGTGCTGCATAACCTCAAAAGGACATGTCAACTGAGGCTGAACCTCATCCAAATAGGACCATAACCCTTTTGACTGGAGAAGAGTCATCATGCGACCCTTCCAAGTGTGGTAATTATGCGGTGTGAGAGATTCAATAGGTTTGTCTGCCATCCTATGAACTGTGCCTCAACTGGTCTGAATTTTTAATTATTATTAAGTGGTCTTTCAGAACTAGACAGAAGATGCAGAAGGGGGTTTGATTTTTTTGTATTGGTGTTTGTAAATTCTAGTTTTCTGATGTAAATAACAGAAAGCAAGAGAAAACACCCCCCCACAATGCAAAAAACTAATCCCCAGTACAAACTGAAAGCCAGAAAATGATAGAAAGCAATAACGGGTTGAGACAAAATTTGGAGCACCTGAAGAATTTTGTGATGAAATAGACTTTAGAGCTGGAAAGAGCACAGAACCACCTTTCCGACACCTATTCGCTTGTGAAAAACGGAGTTCGTATGCAAAAGATATGGCTCCTGGAGTGCAAAAAACTTGTTCTGACTTTGACTAGCAAAAAACACTACAAAATGGAAAAATCAGAAAAAAAGCATCCATCAATTAGATCAGGTTCGGAATGAGCTTTCCAACGCCTATTCTTTTTTGAAAAACAGAGATCAGACGCCCAAGTTATGCCCGATTTTGTAAAACAGCTCCAAAAGGCCTAGATTGGCCCTTAGAGCCCTCAAGGGCTAAAAAAAATAGGCCCCTGGTCCTCTGGGCGACTAGGAGCTGGCGCAGGGGGGGCTGGCGGAGCGGAGACGGTGCAGGGGCGGCGCAGCTGGATCCGACGGGGAGCGGGCGGCGCTGGGGCGGCGCGGGTGGCGGCGGTTTTCGCCGGTGGCGCGGCAGTGGGGACCGGGCCGCGACCGGTGGTTACCGCCGGCGGCGGTGGCCGCCGGGCTGCACATCGGTGGTGCTGGCCTTAAAAAAGGGCTGCGCCCAGTTTTAAAAAACTGTGGGGTTTTTTTGTTATATTTTTTTTTGATTTTTTTGAAAATTTCACCTCGGTTGTCGTGCCCTAGGGTCGTACGGCCTTGGGGCCAAAAAAATTTTGCCTCCTGGTGCAACTGTGTCCAAATCAGACGAATTTTATATGGAAATAGGGGTTTTTGGGCGCTACGAGCTCAACGGTGAGATCCGTTTGGGCTCAAAGTGCACCGAAAAAAAATACCCCTATTCCAAAATAAAAAATAGAAGACAAACACAGATCTGATGCAACCAAAACCTGGATCTCAAAATCTTTCAAAAGTCTGAACAAGCTGCAGCAGATCCAGCTCTGATACCATGTAGGATTTGAGAAATACAAATCCACAGAACCCAAAAGAAACCTGCATGCAAGAAACTTGTCACAGAGAAAGAGAGAGAACGAATACAAGGGTTTTGGCTCTGACAAAGAGAAAAGATGTATTATCAGAGAAAAATGAATCAAGAATATGAATAATACAAGAGATCAATCCTTATAAAGGAGATCAACACCAAAAGGAAAACCAAACCCTAAGGTGTGTGCATTTAATAATTAAATATTAATTATTAAATGACTAATATGTGCATAAATGGAAATCTTAAGAGGAGAGCAAAGTTAATTAATTACTTTACTCTAACAACATTATCTTTGGTGGAGATGACAAGATGAGTCATGAGTTTGCAGATGAGATGAAGAAAGAGTTTGAAATGTCACTCATAGGGGAGATTAAATTTTTCGTTAGATTGTAGATCCAGTAGATGAAGGATGGAATCTTTATCACTCAGTCCAAGTATGTCAAAGAGGTGTTGAAGACCTTTGGCATGGAAGATAGCAAACCGGTTGGTACTCCAATGGTGACCAGTTGTAAACTATCTAAAGAAGATGACTCAGAATTGGTTGATGAGAAGGAATACCAATCAATGATTGGTAAGTTGCATTATGTAGTGCCTAGCCGACCGAATATTGCACATGAAGTTGGCATTACTGCAAGATTCCAGAAAAGCCCAAGAGAATCTCGCTTGATTGCAGTCAAGCGAATACTTAGGTATCTAAAGGGAACTATTGACTATGGATTGTGGTATCCTTATAGCAAGGATTTCAACTTGAAAGTATACACAGATGCTGATTGGGTAGGCAATATAGATGACCAAAAAAGCACAACCAGTGGTGCATTCTTTCTTGGTGGTAGACTGGTCTCATGGACGAGTAAGAAGAAGAGTTGTATCTCTCAGTCTACAGTGGAAGCAGAGTATGATGCAGCTTTCATGAACTGCACTCAGACAATTTGGATGAAGCATGTATTAAATGGCTTCAAAGTTCCTATATCTGAACTGGTAAGTATATTTTGTGACAATACTAGTGCAATTAATATCTCCAAGAATCTAGTTTTACATTCTAGAACCAAGCACTTTGAGCTTAAGTATCATTTCTTAAGGGAAAAGGTTCAAAACAAAGAGATTGCACTAGAACATGTTTCCAATAAGGAGCAGTTAGCAGACATATTCACCAAGCCTCTCCCAGAGACTACATTTATGTACTTAAGAGGTGAATTAGGGGTGTTGCCCCTTCAGGAGGTAAACTAAAACCATATGCTCCACATCAGTCAGGTATTGCATAGTCAAATTTATTTTGGATTGATGTGTTGAAGGATGCTACTCCTTAGGGGGAGCAGCATAATGGAACAGGGAAGCTTGTGCATCCACTTTGGCATTGTTGTCAAAGGGGGACAAGATGTGAAGTGGAGAAGATATCTACAGAAATTGGGGGAGAAGATGTGAAGTGGAGAGATATCTTTGTATATTGCCATCAATGCCAAAGGGGGAGATTGTTGGCATTATGTGAACCGGTATGAGGACATAATGAGATTGTATGTTGCCATTGATGTCAATATGCTAAAGAGGTGAGAACTAACATATGAAAGAGCTGGTATAACACTGTGAACCGACATTTGTGCCAAAGTGAAGCGGTGTACTTGTTCAAGGTGAACCGGCATATGGTTATGGGAACCGGCACATGGAAGTGTTGTATGACTACCGGTTCGTAGTCTCAACTTTAGGGTTTCCGATTGAAATGCTTCAAGCCTATGTGGCTCAACCGGTGTGTTGGGAGTATTTAAAATTGAGTCAAAGTTTATAGGCTCATTTCAAAAATTTGCTCGGCATTTCCGAATGATTAAAATAAGTCAGTTTGAATGGCCTAGTTAGCAAGGGGGTAAAATGGAGCCAGTTGATTTTCAGAGGGTAAGGCTCGGGATTCATGTCCCACACCTTTAATTTGGCCTATTCAGTGATGTGCAACTTTCAAAATTCATTTTGGATAAGTTTATGAGGTACCCATTTTGAGGGGTGAGCTGGAAGTGCATTTTAGGCACAAATGCAGATTTTATGGAGTAGCCTTCTTTGAGCGATTGCATCTTTTGCCCTGTTGATCATCATGAATAAATTCAAAGTGGATTCAATTGTATGAATTAATGTGAGTCACCCTACAAAATTTCAGGTCTTGACGAATCCATTTGCTCAGTTTTCAAAACCGAATCCGTTTGCAGTTTGTGTGTTTTGGCAAGTCCCTGTTTCAACAGCTAGTCAGAGCCCTGTTTTGCACAATTGTAAAACTTGCCTCAGTAAGAATCATGCCAAAGTGTTTCTTCCAGGTTGATGTCAGTATAAATGGTGAGCTACGTTTCAAATTTCAAGTCTTTATGAATCCGTTTGCTTAGTTTTCAAAGCTCAATCCGTTTATAGTTTGTGATGTTTGCACAAGTGTAAAAATGTCCCGTTGAGTGTCATGTTAGAATGTTTGTTCCAGGCTAATGTTGGTATAAATGGTGAGCTACATTTCAAATTTCAAACTTTTATCAATCCGTTTGATCGGTTTTCAAAAGGACTCATTTTGCCATCAAATTCAGTTATCCGCACTTCTAGTGTTAGATCATTTAATGTAGCCGTTTTGGTGAGCGCGCCGTTTGCATCCTGTCAGTCGGGTGATCAAACTGAGAATTCAAAGATTTAATATGTACTTAAAGGTACCTATGTTTCGAATTTGAGAGCCTACGGAGGTCGTTTGATATTTTTGAGAAAAGCATCATGTGTTGCCAGAACATTGACTTCATCAGGTCCGCAGTGTCGACAAAGCTAGTTGGCCGTTTTCGGAAATTAATATCTCTTCACTCGGGACTCGTCTTGAGAAACCATTTGGTACAATTCATCCTTGTATATCAGAGTACACGCCTGTCTGATGGTGAGCTCCAGAAAGGTGTTTTGACAGGTTTGAAAATTACGTCTTCGCGATTAAATGCGAAAATTGTGGCGTAATTGCCTGAAGGTTGTAAAATGCGGATTAATGATCTGAAAATGATGTCGATCATTTCCAGAGGTATGTTTGAGGTCCGTGAAGCATTCCAGAGGTTAGTGGCATGAAAATGAAATATTTTTTTTTTAGCCGGACCCACTTTGGGGCCCAACCTGGCTTGCCACTTCATGCATCTTTTCAGGCAAGGTTTAAATTTTTTTTTTTTTTAAATCATATGTTATATGATTTAAGTATTAAGGAGTTCATGAGGAATGAAGAATATTGTATGTTCCAGGATGCCTATCATCCCACACACGAAATGTTGAAACAGATGGTGCCTTCCCAATTCAAGCGAATGCACTGAATATGTTTTTTCAAGAGAACAAGGGCTACGATGGCATTTGGATTAAATGCTTTGAATGGAAAGAAAAGGTTTTAAAGAGCCCTCCAAATAAATTGGCAATAGGCAGCATGATGAAAGGGCGTTTAAAACCTCTTAATACAAATGCCTTGGCAGCTTAAAGTAAATTCTATGAATTCTCCAGCAGCCTCTTCATGTGAAACATTGCAAGGCATAAAAACTCCAGCAATGGGCATTTGAAATGCCTAATTTAATAGAGCATGAGAGGAGGCCATTAATTCTTCAGGCTAATGTAAATCTGTAGATTTGAAACCACATTTCCCCAACGTAGCAGCTGAACAGCAATAGAAACTTTTAGACAAATGCTTTGGCTGTGCAAGGTCATGTGGGAGGGGTTTAGATTGTAGCAGCTGCAAATTAGAAGATGGTGTAGAAGCTGGAGCAACACCAATGAGCCTCCCTTTTGCGTGGAATGGTGGTAGGGTCTACTTCCCTCCTTCATGCCTTATGCCTCCTCCCTGTTGTGTGTGGAGTGTGGAGATGTATAGCGTGGGACAAGTAAAGGGAGGTTTAATAGTTTCAGCAAATGCAAACAGCAGAAAACCTTGAGCAAAATACACAAAATACAGTTTCCAGGCATGGTGGTGAAGGCAATCAAAAATATCCAATGCAATTAGTATGGTAAAGGTCTGAATTAAACTTCAAGCAAATGCAAGTTCATTGCCATAGTGTAACAATATCCTCCCTTCACGTAGGCTGTGGCATGTAAAAGGTTTAAAAAAAAAAAAAAACTTCAGCAAAGTAAAATTGATTTGCTAGCATCCTCCCTGTTGTGTGTATGGTGTGGCAATTGGCTGGGAAATCATGGAAACTTAAACAAATGCAATTAGCAGGTGTAAGGTGAGCTTCCCCCATGAGGTAAATACTCATAAACTTTTAGGCGAATGCAACACCATTGAAATTTTAAAGCAAATGAGAAAGACTTCCATGAAAGTCTCAGGCAAAGCTTCAAACGCAGTCCCAGGTTTAAAGCCTTTATCCCACATTCACTATGGAAGGGACTTTTTTGATGTTTAAATATAAGACTCCACCATACTATAATGTCTAAGCCATAAAGGCTTTTGACACAAGGTGCCTATGGGCACCCAAGGTGGGCCCACACGCAGGCATGCTTCCCGAGGCGACAGAGGAGTTGATTGGATGGCAACTAGGTGGATCCCATGTGGGCATGCTTCTCGAGGCAAACAGGCAAAATTTTGCAGACGAAGGCCGGGTTAACGAGCGAGCAAGTTCGAGAGAGGTCAACGGCTCGCGCTATTTCGCGAAGGGAGATGCACGTAGTTTAAACCCCGCGAAATAGCGAAAGTGAACGAGAGTCGTCCATGTGGCACACAGGTGGCGGGTACAGTCAGCGGTCCAACAGGTGGGTCCCGGTGAGGTGGCACCCAGTGGCGATGACGTGGCATACAAGCAAGCGGCCCAGTGGCGGTGACGTGGCCGACAAGTGGCAAAAGATGAGGTGTCATCCCAGGTGGCGTCCGGTCAACCCCATCGACCAATCAGATCCCGCCACGTGGCAAGGCGTCAGAGCACAAATGGAGGCAAAAAATCAAATTTAAAAATGATTAAATGATATAGTTTAAACTATAGAGAAATTCGAAAAATTTAAATGATGGGTCCATGTTGAGGATTAATTCGCCCAGGGCTCAATTTTTTGCCAAAGTATAAAGTGTTATATGTTTTCGGAAAGCTCTCGGAGTGAGAAATCCAATTATGAAGTTAATTTTGACAAATGTGGGATATTTTAGAAGAAGTTTCCACGGGAACAAAATTTAGTTAGAGAGGAGACACTTGGCAATTCAGTTGTAGATTTGATTTTCTTCTCTCCTCCTTTTTATTCCGAATTCTTCTTAGTTGTAGGGGTTCCAGTTTTTGAGAGATTTGCTCCAAGGGAGAAATCCGAAATTGCAGGTTCCGGTGATGGCATCCTTTTATCAATGCAAATGACAGTGTGTTCGTCTATGTTTTTAGTGTTGTCTTTACTGCAGGTTTAGTTTCAGTTTGCAGGTTCACACATATGCAAGGCATGTGTGAGTTTCCATAAAATTGTCTCCAAGATGTACTCAGATTCATATAATTTCATATTATCAAGGATAATTTGAGTTGTCTCTTTTAGATTCCTCTAAGAGTGTCATGTTGTCTTTTGAGTATTCTTCAAGGAAGGATTTAAATCCTAAAACCCAGCATTAATGATTTTGAATGCATATTGGATATCTACATATAAGTATGGTTTTGTGACAGAACAGAGGATTGTATTAATGTAAGGCATTGATACTTGAAAATTTAATGTTGAAAAGAACTTGCATCTGAGATTTCTCATCCAGTTTTATGCATGACTCTGTGGCCTGGATAAGGCACTGGTCTCTTGTAATATTGAAAGGTTGTCAAAACACCTTTTAAAATCCAAAATCAGAATATCTTTTTATATTTTATGTTATGTGGAAGTGTCCCTCCATCTCATGATTCAAAATGTTGAGTTGCAAGTGTGGATCTAGCCCATCTACAGTTATCTCTTAGTTTTTGAACCTTTTGAGATCCATCTGCTTTTGATTGATGCAATCTTGTGTGTAATAGGTCTGATTAAATGCATCAGAGGTATACCCGCCTAGGTTTTGCAGAGCCTGAAGAGTAGAAGGATTCATATCCTTGTCATGTTGTCCAAGCCCTGAAGTGTTTCATTGATTGAGATTGGCTATCTCATAGATAGATTTGCAGGTATACTTGGGTTATCACTTTTGGTGAACAACACGATGACTTTGTGTGATGAGTTAGCATGATAACAAAGAACAGATCATGTTACCATGTAAGCCTTGTGTGCATGAAGGATCTTGCATGAAGGAGATTGTTCCTATCTACCTTGGGAATGTGAGAAGTCTATAAAACGGTGATAACGTGTGATGGGTTATCAGCCGCCATAAAATCGGTGGAAATGGATGATGGAGAATGTCTTGAGATTGGATCAAGAACTGCTGCATTTAATATAGTGTGCTCAATGGTCAAGATTGAACCATTTGAATTCCTTAACCTAACAGGTTTAGGGTTTATTCTACCAACCTATCTATTTTCCTATAAGGTCAATGTTGTGTCTCTTTCTGAGGTTGTTGGCAAAAGTTGTGTGTGTGTATCCAAGAGAAGGGATACATGATTCTTTCCAGACCAAAAGAAGAGAAGTGATACTTGCAGGGTGTAAGTGCAGAAGGTGAAGAGGCACTTAAGCAGATCTGCATTAGCATTGAGTGTTGTTACCAGATCATTGTAATACCTGTTGATCTCTAACCATCTCAACAGTTGGAAAATCCCTTAACAGGGTAGCCTTAATTGGCTTGCTGTAAATCCTTTAATAGGGTAATTCAAAGCTATTGAGTTTGAAATCCTTTAGCTATTGAGTTCTTAAAATCCTCTAACAAGGTAACCTTTAATAGGGTTTAACCCTTAACCGGGTATTCTAGCCATCCCTTAATCGGGTGATCTCTAACAAGATCCATTCCTAGCAGAACCTATTGTAATGTCTCTAACCGGACAAGGCTCCTAATAGAGTAGACTTCTAAAGAGTTCAAAAATAGCTTGTGGGTATTCATCCCCATCGTGGTTTTTCTTAGTTGGGTTTCCACATGAAAAATATGTGTGTCATGTGTGATGCTTTTATCTTGTGATGCTTTGCTATTGTCTGTCAAGCATATGATGGTTCTGTGTTTTATGCCTATCAATAAAACATGTTGAACTAGCTGTTATTATGATCTGATGATAGATTACCTATTTATGCATAAGGGTGAAATGGTAGGGTAGTCTTGAGTTGAGTGAAAAGCTAAATGAGTAACCGGTTAATGCTTGTCTTAGTCATTCTTAGCTTTACCGGTTGCACTCTGTTTCAAACCGGTGTCACTGTTTGCCAGTCATTTGAAGTGTGTACTGTCAAGCTGGTTTAGGACTATATTTTTGTTTGTACTGATTCACCCCCCCTCTCAGTACCGGGTTAGTACTATCAGTTCATCATTGAGTTATCAAACACACCCAGGTATGTAAGACTGAATCACTCTGAAAGTCAAATAATTGGGAATAAGTATCAAGGTGTTATGACAAGAGGAAGACTGGCAAATGAAGAGGTATGTTTAATTTCTCAAACTGAACTAACATCTATTATTGAGGCATGTGAAGATAAACATTGGATTAAAGCTATGGAAGATGAATTAGAACAAATTGAAAAGAACAATACATGGACATTGGTTCCCTGGCCTAAAGACAAAAATGTAATTGGAACTAAATGGGTATTCAGAAATAAACTTAATGAAGATGGTAAGGTAATCAGAAACAAAGAAAGATTAGTGTGTAAAGGATATTCATAGAAAGAGGGAATTGATTACAATGAAACCTTTGTACCGGTAGCTAGAATTGAGGCAGTCAAATTATTTCTTACATTTGCATCTCACAAGAACTATAAAGTATATCAAATGGATGTAAAATGTGCATTTCTAAATGGTGATCTTGAAGAGGAAGTTTACATTGAACAACTTGATGGATTTTCATTGACAAATGATAAAGATATGGTTTGCATATTAAGGAAAGCTTTGTATGGATTGAAGCAAGCTCCTAGAGCTTGGTATGCTAGATTGGACAAATATCTTTTGAAACTTGGTTACACTAAAGGTAATGCTAACAACAACTTATATTTCAAAGTGACTAATGATGACATCTTAGTTATTGAAGTTTTTGTTGATGATATCATTTTTGGAGGAGAAGATGGATTATGTAAAGACTTTGCTAATAAGATGCAGGAATTATTTGAAATGTCTATGATTGGGGAGATGAAATTATTTTTAGGATTGCAGATTTCACAGACTGATAAAGGTATATTTATATGTCAAACAAAGTACTTGAAGGAACTATTGAAGAAATTTGGTATGGAAAATTCCAAATCGGTAAGTACTCCTATGACTATAACTGATAAATTGACATTGAAGGATGATTCAACTCCTGTTAATCTGACAAGATACAAATCTATGATTGGAGGTTTACTGTATTTGACACAAACAAGACCTGATATAATGAATGCAGTATGTATTATTTTAAGATTTCAGAGTAATCCTAAATAAAATCATGAATCAGTAGTGAAAAGGATTTTCCAGTATCTACAAGGCACAACAAATCTTGGTTTATGGTATCCTAAAGATGAAAATTTTGATTTATGTGCATACACCGATGCAAATTGGGAAGGAGATGTAGATGACAAAAAGAGCACCACTTGTGGGGCATTCTTTCTTGGTAGCAGATTGATTTCATGGTTGAGCAAGAAATAAAGTTGTACATCATTATCAACAGCAAAATCAAAATATGTTGCAGTAGCGACTAATTGTACTCAGGTATTATGGATTAAGCAAATGTTGAAGGACATAAAGGTAAAATGCAAAGAGCCTATAATCATTTATTGTGATAATTCAGCAACAATTGATATATCAAAGAATCTAGTATTTCACTCTAAAACTAAACATGTTTCTATCAAATATAATTTTCTGAAAGAGAATGTTGAAGCAAAAGAAGTGAGATTGGTTTATGTGAATATTAAAGAGCAGATTGTAGATATCTTTACTAAGCCTTTGCCTAAGAAAACTTTTGAATATCTCAGAGAGTAGCTTGGGGTAATACCCTCACTGGTAGAGACTTAGACAGTTGATGATTAGCATCAAACCAACAAAATTAACAGAGAAACATTTTTTTGGCTTTGATGGAGGAGAGCTACTTCTCAAGGGGAGTAGTTGGTTATAACAATTGATTATTATATTTGGTTGTATGTTTTGGTATTTGTATTGCTTTGGCATTTGATGTCAAAGGGGGAGATATATCTATGGGAAAACATTATCCTATGGAGAGAGATTATTCATTGGGGGAGAGATATATACTCTCTGCATTTATTTTGATTTATGGAGATTGTTGGTTTTTGGTTTTTGGCATTCTATTTTGGCACTTAGATGTTTTTCCATCTTGTGTTTCCATCAATGCCAAAGGGGGAGATTGTTAGTATTATGGATGTGTTGCATTAAATTTTTTATTGATGTCAACACTTATCCTTCTGGAGATCTTTGGTTATGTTGAATCAACACATTATGTTCATCAACAAGTTCAATGACTTACGTACAGTCACCGCTATATCATTCACTGATAGATTATATTGTTCACCAGCACTGAGGATGACTTGTTATCATTTGGAGATCACTTGGTTAGGTCGAAGACATGGTTTGGACACTTGGTTTTTGGTATTTTGGTTATTGGTCTAATCGGGTTGACATATTTGCTATTACCGGCTTATGGAACGACATGCATTATTTCTTCCAGATCAGCACAACACGTTATGGAGATGATTTTATTAATTGGATATTGTTGTAAATGTATTGAGCTAACATGATACATCACATCTTGACTTATTTTTAATAGGTTTAATTGTAATATTCTTGGTAAGCCAACCTACACATTTGGTCTTAGAATTTGGTGTATATGTAAAATCTCATTTGTGAGATAAAAAGATAGCAGAATTTGTAAGGAAGGTTATGGTATTGTAACATGGTATGTATGAATATTAAAGATCATATGAGTAGGCCATAGTGAAGGTTCAAGGAAGGTTTGAAGGTGATTATCAGAGCTTAACTGGTACTGAATCCAACATTGGAGATGCTACTTTGAGCTGTACATTATCATTGGATTTAACCATCCAATTGTAGTCAGCGTGATTCCTATTTTATGATTGAGCAGTGAGCTCTAGGCAGTTGGCCTTTCTGCATGTGCAGACCCCATTTTTATATACATACTATTTGCAATAGTATCATTTGATTGTGGGTAAGGTTTCCCACCATGTGTTTTCCCCTTACAAGGTTTCCACGTACAAATATTTGTGTTATGTGTTGTGGATGTTGTTTCTCTTTTTGTTTTATGCATTAAGTTTCACCGGTATTAATATTAACTACTAATCTGTCAACCAACATTAAGTTTGGTTTATCGATATTATGCATCAAGTTTGATTAAGTTATATTTGAGTTGAAATTAATAGACAACTAATTCACCCCCCCTCTCAGTTGCCTCTGGGTCCTAACACTGCACTCATCATCTTTTTACCCTTTCTCCTTATTAACCTCCCACTATCATTGCTACTCTCCTTTTCATCACTCGTTTATTCTCTTTCTCTTTTCTAAGAAGATTCATGAATAGGTCTCCTTCCTACCATGCTACCTTCTCTTTGAGACAAAGGAGGTTGTGAGCTTGACTGTTGTCGGCCATGAACTTCTTCAATTTTGCCTATCTTCTCCTTTAAAATCAGCTTTAGTTCATCAAAATTGTTCATAACAAAGTCAAACTTGGCACAAAATGGGGAAAAAGACTTCAATGGGTCATACTTTGGATCCATCTTTTGGATTGCAACCCATAATTTTCTGAAGATTATTCACTTTTCTTTCCTCCATTCCTAAGTCATGAAATTAAATTCATTTCTGATTATATCCTGAGAAAGTTATGCTCATGGGGCAACAAACTTTCTTTTATTATTTTTTTGAAAGTATCGTAGAACCCCTCAGGATCACTATGTCTAGCTATACTCACCACCAAATGATATGGAGCAAAGAATTTATCAAAATGTTCATATCCTCCCTTCAAAATTACAAAATAAGGGATGACAGTGTAATACGGGAAAATTGTTCCTTTACCCCTTCCTTTTAAAACCTTGTCATGAATGCATCCTATTTGCCACATTATCTCAACAAAACCCATTCTCAGAGGAACGTTGAAAGGTAGTAAATGTGGTTGTTCAGAGAAACTATAGATTATGATAACAGTACGTACAGGATAAGGGATAAAATCCCCCCAATTATTCTCAATCCTGACAAGTGGTAACCTCTCTTTGGGTCTTACAAAATCATGTAATTCTTTTGGAATTCTTGGCACATTTACTGTTAACCTTTGCCCCAACTTAGAAGCAAAACTATTATCAAATCTTACAAAGTTGGCCCCCTATCTATCCCAATACATATTTATGCTCCAGAGCTGCACTAGAATCTCCTGGTTATCAATTGTCCTTTTGAGGTTCATGGTACCCTCAAAGTAATCTGCATTCCTAAATAGGAACATATACATGAGTAAATAATACTTGAAAAATTTAGCACCAGCCACTTCATTCTTAATATCTTGTAACCCCTCATGAATCTTTTCTTCAAGGTAAGGGGCGAATTTGAAAACCACTATGTAATCTGGATCCTGTATTTGCATGGACATGTACATAAAATTAGGTGGCATCACTATAATTGGATTAAAACTTAATATCTAACATAGAGAGAGGAAGGTATCCTGAAAGTAGGGAGAAAAAGCACCAATTGGGAATGGCTCCTCTGAGCTAAGGCCAATATGGTATGTTGTACTCCCCGCTCTAGCCAAATGCATTGGAAGGAAACTATTTCTAATGAATTCCATCATTTTATAGTACTTTGCCTTTTTCTCATTCAAATGTATCTACACCAGGCTTGTAGATGGTTCATACAGGTAAAAAACCTCCTAGAAATCTTCCCTTCTGATAGTTAATAAAATCTCTCCTTCATTTCCCCTAATAAGCCTCAAGACAAGATCTTACCTGTTTGTAACAACTTTGAGTAGGTCAACGTCCATGAAGACACCCAGTATTACTATCTTACCCAAATCATACTACCAGGGATTGGATAATGGGGAATGCAAGTTCCTCTATCCATACTATAGTTTGAACATTTCTAATCCAGTGATTAGTACACTAACATCTGCCAAGCGGAATGCTTTTTCGATTAACCCTTCCCCTAGGGTGTTTCCACTCACAAATCTCTGCCCCTATTGTGTATTATTTGTTGAGGGCTTCAATTGGTCCAATAAATCATCATATAGATTTCTTTTCATATAATCAATTTGTTTTGAATGTTTTTCATGAGGGGGCATCTTTTGAAACTAGAAGTTTTCAATATAATTTCATATTGAGGAAGAAAAAACTAGGGCTAACACGAGATTTAAATTACAACAGTAATTTAAACAAATTTCACTCTTCTTTGTTTAGCTCTTAACCCTAAAACAATTGAAATTCTTTTCTTATAATTCCATGCATAATTTATAACATCAATTCGTTTCAAGAACAGATGAAGGAGCTCAAACAAACTTATTGTTTTTATTTCACGAGAGAGATGGCAAAGAGTCATTTCAACCTTCTTCAGCAACAGGAATATCTTCTGGATCGCTATGAAATCGTTTATGAGTGAAGAATAACTTTTAAAAGTACTTTTATTTCTGCTTGGAATGAAACACAAATATCTCATACGCCATTACTACTTGTGCGAGCGAAACAACGGCTCTTAACTTGCATTTGAAAATGTTTAAAACCTGACTGTCGACCATCCTCCAAGTTGGCAAATCTTACGGACCAAACCATTCAATCTGATAGTTATTATCCAATATGGCAAGTGGGTCCATCCTTGGCATGATGTGGCATATCCAACTCATCACCTATTTGACCACCTTTAGTGACCCCACCATCAGATTTTCTTGGGTCGCCTTGGACATGTGGCATCATCTCGTGATGTCGTGGTCCATAATTTCCTTGCATCTTTTGATCGCAAGACCACAGAAACCATCGGGTCTACTCTCTATTTACCTTTTATCGGCATCGGTCACTAGATAAAGGCCGCTAACTCCCAATCATTTCTCAGACCGCAATTAAAACATTACCACTTGATATAAGCACGTGCGGAAATATTCATTTCTAGTCACTCGGGTTTTAACTACTAGGAACCGGTAACATCAAATATTTTGAAAAGTCAAATCACCGGCTCACCTTTCTCTGCCAAGCATACGTGGCATCCTCTCATTTTCAACCATGGGGAAGTGCAAATCGTCAGATCTATCCTATCTTTAGCAATCAGCCGAAATATTTAAGAATTTTGGATAGGAAAATTATGGGCGTGGGCACAAATATTAAAAGGAGACTGACTATAGGGAAAACTTTATGCGACTCAGGAAAATCATTTCATAAACCGGTCTAATGCAGCTTAATACTTACGGAACAAAATGGCCCTGCGAACAAAATACAACCCTCGACCTTAAGTGAGAAAAAGGCAACGACAAAATATAAAAAGGCCCAAAGATTTTCTTTTATACCAAGACTTAACCAGAAAGTCACAACCCCTAAAACCCTAAACCCTAAAAACTTGACAGAGGGCATAATAAAACCAGAATGACCAAAATTTTGCAAGACATTATTTTAGGTCCTATCATGTGGGACCTTGCATGGTGTGAGGTTGAGTCTCTAGAGAAGGATGGCTTCCTTATCAATCCAAATTGCAGTGTTGGACTAGCCCAACACAAATAAATCTATTCTACTGATTTTATGGGGGGAAAGGGGGAAGAAGGAATATTGAAAGGAGAAAAGAGGCTTGCACCTAGACTGAAAAATTGATCTCACTACTTATATTTGTACATAACACCAATAAAATTACACTGAGTATGGACAAAACTTTATCCAAATTAGTGCCCTAAGAAAGAGTGAAGGTTGGAATTCTTGCAAGATGACAAGAGGAACTAATTCAGTTCACAAATGACATCAACAAAGGCATCAACACAATCACCTATGCTAAGGAAAATAGATATGAATGCATTCAAACAAGAAGGTAACAAGTTACACAAGTTATGAGAACTGAATGAAGGCAAGAAGGCAAATTTTATTCATGCAAGACAAAGAATTTTTTTACAAATCGCTAAAAGCATGTATTTTGAGATAGAAAAGAAAAGAAGATCCCTATAATAGGGTTACAAAATTGCCTTTATAGTTTAGGCATAACTAAGAATGAATTGCAGTTAGAAACTCTAAACCTACCTAGGGTTAGGTTACAAAATATTAGAAAAGAGGATGATCAGATTGACTGATTTGATAGCATACATAAAAGATCTAGAAATATCCTCATTTACTGGGAAGAATCAAAAATCCCTACTATCAATATATTTGGATGTCATGTGCAGGGGAGAAAGTCTTCATTCTACACTAAATGACCATGGTAGCATCTAGAATTAACTTGCAAAGTCATGTCTAGAGTAATGGCAGAGGTCCTGAATGTGGTTGAGTGGAAATCGATCAGATTTGATTTGATTCTAGTTGTCGACGAGGCAAAAATTGATTATTAACCATCAAATCGACAACCACCTCTGATAGAGATTTGAATTTTAACCTCCTTCTATAGTTTGAATTTGGGCCATTAGATCCTCATCTTGCACAAATGGATGTGCGACATCATGCCATAAACCATCCAAAGGGCTAAATTGAAATTTAAAACATGGTCATCGATCTGGCCCTTTAAGAAAATTTTACAATCGCACGCATGCCATGTGGTGGGTCAGGCTCACAATGTCTATCGATTTGGACCTCTAGTGCGGGATGGTGGGGAGCATCAATCTCCCTATGTTTTTGTTACCCCATGAGGTTCTTCTTGGTCTTTGAATTTTCTCATGAGGTAGAAAGGAAATCCACTACTTTTCTACCCCGTTGGGTCGTAATTCTTCTCTCGATGCTCCTTCTATAAAAATCCTTGTGGGGTAATGAGGAATAACTTTTCTTCCCTCACTATCTCATGGAAGCCTTTTGTTATTCTTTATTTTCTCATGGGGTAATGGGGAAGGAGGAACCTTCTTTACCCTACTATCCCACAAACACTTGTTCCTTTTTCTTTTGATCGTGCAGGGTGAAGAAAGAACAAACTCTCTTTCTTCCCCTGTTATCCCACATGGCCTCTATCTGTTCTCTGCTTTCATTGGGTAACTAAAATGACATATTAAACATAGTGTGACTAACATGGTGATAGTCAACATGCAGGGTCTTATCCATGATGGTTTCTCATATCGATTATCTATATGAGTAAGGTTGACACAAAAAATGGTCAACATTTTTGGCAACTTAGAGGGGTGCCAAGCTTGCTTGGGAAAACATGGCCAGAGACCTTAGATAGTCCATTAGGCGTAGAGTCAAAGTGTGAAATAAGAAGATAAAACCCCTACCCCTTAACCTGTAAAATATCAAAATCTGCCATTCTACAAAGAATAGCCTATGCACATGCACCTATCAGAAAATAAGAAACCTAATTAAAATTTTACATTTCTCCAGATAAGAGGCAAATGACGCCTCTACCTCTGTCAAAGATAAATCTTCTAAAGGAGCTAATCTCCCTTAGACCATGGTTACAGTCACCAACTAACTGCAATAATTAAAAAATCTTGCATGCCTACATTCACTTTCTTACTACAAGGAATCTATATAAAATAAGCCTATGTCAAAGATAAAGGCACATCAAATTCATGCTCAACAACAAAGGGATGATAATTAAGGGGTAGGCCAGTATCAAATTTAGCACTACTATCCCAACTATCCTTCTCCATATATGGATTGACGCTAGAGGACCAGGCCTCCAACCCATAAGAGGATGATAAGCATACCATACCTCCTTTTTTCTCTACATGAGGGGGAAACCCAGACATATCAGTATCACATGTACTAACAATCAACTTATCAACTAAAATTTTAAGCTCATGAGACACCTCACAAGAAGATCTTATATCTTCAAGTTGTCTCTCTATTTTTGTCGCTTCTTCTTAGCAACTATCTGCAATAGCCTCAATCTATTTATACTGATCACAAACCCACTCTCCTAAAGTTACCAATCCCTCATCAAGTTTAGAACAAAAAAAATATATGATGTTTGAGAACATATGATAATTTGGATCATGATCAACCTCTTCATCAATAATATATTCTACCTCAACCTCATAGTTGTTATGTTGAATGTTAGAGATAGTAAAAACTTTACCTTCATTAATGAACTCTGTTATTTCTTATAACAAATTAGGTTCATCATTTGGAACCTTTTGAATGAGCATTAATGCAGGTGAAAGATCTAACTTTGTTTCTTCAATTATCATCTCTTTCACAAGCTGATCTAGGATACAGGGAATCATTTGGGCCTCCTAGATGGGCATTTCCATAAGCTTGGAATGTCTCCCCTACCTAAAGCTTGGAATTTTTATCTTAGGGGCTTTAGGGGTAGAAGCCTCTACCTACATGATCCTGACCTCAAGTGTCGCTAGCTACTTGATCTCTTCCTTCCTAGAAGAAGCAAGTTGCTCCGCAAGGAAGGCCTCATGTTGTTGTTTTTGGGCTTGCACTTCCTTCTATTGAAGCTGAACTTTATGCTCTTGTGGATCTATGGCTTGTGTAGTTTGATAATCATGCAAAGGCATGTAACTCCTAAAACTTGGGAAGGAGTATTGGTGAACCTCTTCTCTTATAGTCTCATTAAGGATACAAGGAGTAGATTGGACCTCCTGAATGAGTTCTTTGTAAGGATGTAATTCTTCAAGGACAAGATCTGGGAAAGAGGAAGGACTCTTAAAACTTGGAATTTTAGGTTTGGGGGACACAAGAGGCCTATCTAGTCTAAAACTAGGGAATTTGAACTTGGGGTTCTCACAAATTGCAAGTGATATTTTTTTTATCTCGGCCTTAGTTGTAACAATCCTTTGTTTGATACTCTCCTCAAATTGTTTCTTTTGTATTTCAAGATGTTTATCCTAGAGATAATCTTGATAATCTCTCTACTACACCTCCTCCTCACGTTGTATTCTTTGATCTTCTAACTCTTGCTCATGTAGGTAGGCTCGATAAGCCCATTTATCTTGTTGTGCCTCAAGCTCTTTATCTTTGTCAATATCTTCAAATTATTTTTTAAAGTATGCCATCATATTATCCAGCTCTAAATTTAGGTTCCCAAAATTGTTTTGAGGCTGATTGGGTTGACAAGTGTTATTATGAGGATCCAGTTACTACTAAGAGGGGGGAGGAATCAATAGTAAAATAATTCTACAATACTTCAAAAACCTTTACCGGTAACTACTCAAACAATATGCTAAGATGATTTAACAAACCATTCATTCAAGTGTTCATCAACATGCAAACAAAGTAATGATATCAAATGCACAAATCAACAATGCATCCACCATATGTACACAAAAAATTTCACATGGAAACCCAACTAGGAAAAACCATGATGGTAATTAGCACTGACAAAATATTTGCACTCTTTTGGAATGCGCCCAGTTAAAGGCCTAGCCCAGTTAAGAGCTTACAATATGCCTAGTTAAGAGCAGACCCTGTTAGGAGTCACCCGCTCAAGGGATTTTGCCTCAGCCCTGTTAGGAGCTCTACCCTATTAGGAGTAACCTTGTTAGAGGATTTCAAACATAAGTTAATGAGCCACCTGGTGAAGGGATTTATAATATAAGACCTGTTAGGATCTACCTGATTAAGGGATTTCAAACTGTTGTAACTGTTGGGGAACAATAGGGCAAATGATCTAATTACAACACTTCCTTTCTTGCTAGTACAGATCCTTTTAAGCACAACTCTGCTACACACATGTAAACACTTCAATCTGGTTTGACAACACCTTCTTCTCAAATCACTAATAAAAAATCTCTTCTCCAACTATCCCTAAATACACTTTTTAGTTAGGGTGGCTACAAACCCTAATTACATCAACAAGATACAATGAATTTACATTATAGATCATTACAAAAAATTTCTAGATGATTTCCATCGTTGAATGATCACTGCACATCAATTTGATAAGCAATCAAACCCTTGTTTCATTCTCCTAAGCACTTCTTTATTTCCCAAGAAATCCAATCCTTGTACGCACTCAAATACCATCTTATCATTACACATGGATTCTGACATGTCATCACTGAGTTATCATCATGATAAGATCGATCGCCAAACCTTAAATCATTACCGGTCAAATATTTGATACCGATATTCATTCTTCTTCACAAAGTTCATATCAGTCAATTATAACTCACTCAATACACCGAATCAACACTCCTATAAAACTACAACATCTAACTCTTATCTAATCACCTATACCAGTCTCTTGATCATTACTTTGTTCCTCTTTACTAGTTGACAACAACTTATCACTTTTGTTGACGAATCCACTACCAGTTAGGCTATACGGATTGGTCTAGATGATCTAGATGACCTAACAAACATGGTTTCCATCAATGACAACACAAATAAAGTCATCAAACATCCTATTACAATTATATCATCATCATCAAGCCAACAATCTCCTCATTTCAACTTTATCGATCATCTTCTCATCTTCATCATCATCTCCATCAGTTATGCCAACAATCTCCCCTTTGGCATTGATGGCAACACTAAAATAGCAATACCAAAATCTCATCATGCAAAACTGGAACACTAATTGTTATGCATGATGTACTTGTTCTTCTCTTCTTTTAATTTTCTTCTTACGCTATCTGCCCATAGGTTACTAATTGTAGACAAAAAACTAGCTTTCTGCCGCATTTAGAGAATTACTTCTTTTTCCAATGGCTCCTCTTGGGGAGGAGCTTTCTTTCCCATTCCTTGGTGAGGATTTTGAACAGGGCCTTGTAGTCCTCATCATCCTTACCTTTACCTTTGGATACACTTTCCTACATGAGGCACAGAGTGGTAGCCAAGTAGCGCATAACATTTAGCATGAATTTAGAAACATCATACATTTTGGACTCTGTCGCCTCTAGTCTACTGGTGATATTCTGCACATTATCAGAAAGGGCCACCATCTTTTTCTCCAGCTCCGCCAAGTTGTTTTCCTCCTCTTTTATGCTACTTGCCTCCTCCACAACCATAATTTTATTTAGTCTAAAAGTCGGGGAGGGGAAATTTGTAGGCTTTAGACTCCTTGAAGAGGTGGGGCTTTTAGAAGCCTGGGTAGAGCTGACAGAGTGAGGGGTTAGGTTATGGTGGAGCAAAACCACATTATCAGTCGGGATGGAATTTCCATTGTCATGCGAAGAGGAGGGGTCTCTAAGAGATTTTTCTGAGGGTTTAGAGGCAAACCTGCTAGAGCGCTGGGGGGTATTGGCCTCATCGGTGATATCCATGTCAGAATCAATCTCCTGGATTCTAACTTTCTTAGGAGTTCTGACCTCCTCAGGGGAGTTTTTTTTAGTTTTCTTGATGCAAGAGCCAATTTTCGGGAGCCGAGGGGGGCTAGCATCATTTTTAATAGAAGGGTGGGTCGAAGGGTTGGTATTAGTCACATTCTGGATGAAGATGGAATGAGGTGGCTAGACAGCGAGGTGGAAGTTGTATAGGCAAAGAATGAGGCCTTGGTGGAGGATAGGGAAATCTTTCCCTTTTTTCTTAGCTTCAACAATGTCCTTAATGTTAGCATCCAGAGAATGCAGCAAGAAAAATGGAATGGAAATATAGTCCTTATTTCTCAAATGGTTAAGGAAAGGGAGATGGTAGTAATAGAAGATACCATACCTTCCCTCCAACATGAAATACTTCATCATAATATAACAAACCTCATCCCACGGGAGAGGGAGCTCCTCTTGGTTAAATCCATCAGCCCTCTTAATAGGGTTTTCACCCTCATGGAAGAACTGGTTTAGGTTGGTGGTATCCACAATATGGCTCTGCTTTTTCCATTTCCTCCCCTCCATAGAAAGACCCGTCGCTTGGGCTATGACCTCTTCATTGATTTCAAACAAGATACCCCCCATGGTAACTCTTCTGTCTTCCCAGGAAGTCACAAATTGCTTGGAGAGTCTTTCATCATTTCCCTTCATATTTTCCATGAACTTATCAATTCCGCCCTCTGAGAAGATGAACCACACTACTGGTTTAGCTCTGAAATCATCCACTTTATCAGGTTCCAATCTGAACCTGTCCCCCCATTCTCAGTTCCCCCCCATTCTCAGTTCCTCCAGCTTAACAGAGTGAATGTGAGTCCTTCTAGCCAAAACGCAGAGCTGAGGAAGAATTCAGGCAGAGTTGATATAAAATTTGTGCTGAACTTGAGATAAGAGGACGTAATAATCAGGGTGATTATTATCTCTTCTATCTGAGTATATATCAAAATTAGGAAATCTACTAGGAACGTGTGGACCTTCAATTAAGCCAGTGTGATTTGACCTTTCCCTTCCTTCACCTTTATCGCCGCCAGTTGGCTCCGTTTGGGTAATAGTTAGGGAATAATCATTCTCGATATCTGTATTGTCATCATAAATCCATCCCTTGTGAGAGTGGTGACTAAGCTTGTTGTGGATACATGGTAGCCTGAGTTCATAATGGGCAAGATTCCCGTCCCAACTTAAAATTTGAAAGTTGGTTTTCTTCATCTTTGGATGGATAAATAGGTTCCATCTTGGACATAGGTTTTTTCCCTCTCCAAGATCACCTTGGTGGTAATCAATAGCAGACTTGGGTCCCTCCAACATCGTAAGCCATTTTGTAGCCTTCCCACCACCACCATGGAATCGATAGCTTTGTTTCCTTCTCTAAAGACATGTCGGATGGTGAAGCCATCCAAGTTGACTAGTAGGCTCCTGACATCCCTCTAAATGGACTCTACTCTCCAACTAGTAGTAGATCTCCCTTTCACCATTTCCATAATAATCTGTGAGTCTCCTTCAATTTCCAGCTATTTAATTCCTATGGAATTGGCAAATTTCAGACCCCAAAGGAGGGCCATTCCCTCCGCTTGAGTGACAGTATTATTCTTTAGGTTGCTCACGTAGGCTACCATAGTGTTCCCCAACTGGTCATGGATGATTCCACCCCCTGCTTGACAAGTATTTTGGGCTGAACCATCAAAGTTTATCTTATACCAGTGTAATTCTGGGGTTGACCATTTGGTCAATCTCTTTTTGTTTTTGGCGCTATTGTTGAGGATTTCAAACTTTGGGGGGCGCTTCCAACTTTCAGCAATTTTTTTCTCTATCCAATTAGGGGGATTAGGGGGGGTTTTCCATTTTGTCACCACTATGTTTTTTAGAGATCATCTTAAAGAAAATGTGACAACACTATCAGGAGGGGTTTCAGTAGCTCTGAAAAATTATGTTGTTTCTCTCTCTCTCCATAAAGCCCAATAGATGTGCGACGGTATTTGTCTCCATAATTGGATGATGAGGGGGTGATGGGAGGGGGGATTCCATCCAAAAATAAACTATTTAATGTCATTCTGGAAGACCCAATAAAGACCACATTTCTGGAGAGTGTTAATCCATAGATGTTCAGCAAAGGGGCAGAGGACAAATAGGTGGTCAATAGTTTCCTCATTAGCTTTACATAGGCTGCATCTGTTGGGGATATGGAAACCCCTCTTTTTCAGGTTATCCAAAGTGAGGGTTTTACCATGCATTAGGGACCACCAGAAGAAATCAATTTTAGGGATTAGCTGAGGGTTCCATATCTTCTTCCAACACTCAACATCAACAAGGGGTCTCAGGAGCTTTCTGTAAGCAGATTTGGCTGAGAAGGTGCCCGATTGGGTCTCTTTCCAGATAAAGTTGTCTTCATGAGAGGCCAAAGGGATTCTAGTTTCTAGCATAATGTTCTGAAGGTCCTGAGCTATGGGAACTAGGTTAGGCCTATTGTTGAAGACTTGGACAATTTTCCTTCATCCTCACTTCCCAGTTCCATATAATCAGCTATGTAATCCCCCAGGAGTTCCTTTAGATGGTGCATAATTTGGTGGAAATGAGTGTTAGCCAAGGGCCTATCCTCCACCTAAACATCTTCCTAGAATCTAACCTTCCCGCCATTTCCAAGTTGCCAATTCAATCCTTCTCTTACAATCAATCTTCTTTTTAGGATGTTATTCCATAGCTTAGAGCCTTGGGGAAGGTTGACCGTACTCAAATTGTAATAGAATTTCTCCTGATCTAGGTACTTTGCTTTGATAATGTTACACCAGTCTGCCTCACCTTTAGCTAGGGTCCATCCAATTTTTGCCATTAGCACCTTATTCAGGGCATTTATCTTTCTTATACCCAGGCCTCCCATTGACTTGGGTAAGCACACGCTATCCCAATTGACCAAAGCAAGGCACTTTTTCTCCTCCAAGCCCGTCCATAAGAAGGTTCTTCGGATTTTCTCAATTTTTTCCCCCATGGCACCCGATATTTTAAACATGGATAGGAAATACATAGGAATTCCTTGTAGGGAAGCCGCGAGGAGTTGGAGCTTCCTCACACTACTAAGGAACTTCCCTTTCCATCCAACAATCTTTTTTTGCATTTGTTCAAGGATAGTGTTCCAGAAAGTGGGTGTGACTTCCTTGACCATGAGGGGGAGACCAAGCTAAGTCCCCGGTAGAGCCACAATCTTGCAACTAAGGATAGAGAGAATTCTGAGTTGGAGGTCATTAGGAGTGTTGAAAAAGAAGATATTACTCTTCTCATAATTAATACATTTCCCCGAAGCCTTAGCGTAATCGACGAGTAAGTTCTTCCACTGTTTTGCCTCCATGACAAAAGACTTGCCAAAAAGAAAGGTGTCATCTATGAATTGTTGAAAATTAGAGGGGAGGAGCGTGGAAGCAACTTTGAATCCTTGAAGTTTTCCATTGGTAACCAGGTCGGCCACATTTCTGCTCAAGACTTCAGCAATCATGATAAAAAGGTAAGGGGACAGAGGGTTGCCTTGTCGGATACCTTTTTCTGCTTTGAAGCAACCCCTAGGAGTCCCATTAATCAAGACTGAGAACTTGACTGTGGTAACACATTCTCGAATCATATCCACCACCTTTTGGTTGAAACCAAGATTAAGAGAGTTTTGAAAAGAAAACACCAATTAACTTTGTCATATGCTTTTGAGATATCCAATTTGAAAGCCATACCTGGTAATCTTCTCCTATCCATGGAGTGGATTATTTCATGAGTGGCAATGGTAGAATCCAAAATTTGGTGACCTAGGACAAAACCTTTCTGGGACAGGCTGATAAATTTCACCAAGAGGGGTTTAATTCTATTCACAAGTACCTTGGAGATTATCTTATATATGGTATTGCATAGACTTATGGGTTGGAACTCCTTCATGCAATTGGGATTTGCAGTCTTAGGGACAAGAAGAGTGTAAGTGTTGTTGATTTTTTTTAGTAATTTCCCAGTCTTAAAGAAATCCTTCACAACTTTGGTAACATCATAGTTAACAATGTCCCAGTAATCCTAAAAGAACACCAGGGGGAAACCATCCGGGCCTGGGGTATTATAAGCCACCATCACAAAGACAACCAAATGGACTTCTTCCATAGAGATAGGGGCAATTAGTTGATAGTTATCATCCTCCTCAATGACAGTTGGAAGCTTACTCACATGGCTATCTTGAAGAGAAACATCCTTTCCTCCAGACTCTATGTATAACCTTATCAAAAAATTAGTAGCACTCTGTCTGATTAGGGAATCTCTAGTGATCTCTCGATCAGATTCATCCTTGAGAATTTTGATGTAGTTCCTTCCCCTATGAATGCAAGCTAATCTATGGAATTAGGCTGAATTTATGTCCCCTTCCTTCAGCCACTGAATTCTGGATCTTTGCTTCCAGTAAATTTCCTCCTTAGAGAGGACATCCTTCCAGCTCTTGTAGTGGTCCTCTTCCTCCATCAAAATAGGGTTTGGGGGGGTTACCAGTAGCCATAATATTTTGAAGTTGTTCCAGTCTAGAGCCCAGATTCTTTTTTTTTTTTAAGATATCACCAAAGGTAGTCTTATTCTAGCCTTTGACTTCCTTGCTAATGAGATTTAGTTTCTCCACAATTCTGAACATAGTTGTCCCTTAGACCGAGGTATCCCACCAGTCAGGGTGAGAGGTTCACATAATCTCTTAGCGAAAAGGGGGGGGACCCTGGTAGGGTCTATCCTTCCAATGGAAAAGAAGGGGGTTATGACCAGAAGCAGTCCTTGGGAGCATTTTTAGGAAGGAGTTATGGCTAATGTCCTAGTTGGTGGAGACCATGAATATATCCAATCTAACTTAAATTGGATGTTTTCCTTTCCTATTATTCAACCATGTGAAGGGAGCACCCTGGAGGTTAATATCCACAAGGCTAGAAACATTGATGAAGCTGGCAAGATCTCCCATACTATCAATAAAATCAGCAAGATCTCCACACTTCTCAGAGGGGTAGAGGGGAGAATTAAAATCTCCCACCAACATATACTGGGCCTTCTGGTTAGCCAAGATGAGATCATAAATTTCCTCCCACACTAGTCGTCTTCCCATCTTGGAGTTGGGGGAATAGATGTTGAACATCTGCCAACAATGTTCACCTTGTTGAAGAGTAACCGCTAGGAAGTTCTGGGAGCTAGAAAAAAACTTACCTTTAATATTATTGGGGTCCCAGAGGGTGGAAATACCCCCAGATGCCCCCAAAGTATCAACATACAGGAAAGCCGCCCCCGACCAGAGTTTACCAGCAACAGTAGAAAATATTTGGTAGGACATTTTGACTTCTTGAAGAAGGCAAATATCAATTTTCATATCCAAAATGAGTTGTTTTATAGCGAACTGCTTCTGGGGGCTGTTCAGACCCCTTATGTTCCAAGAGAGGAACTTCATTTCTTACTTCTATTGATTCCATCAAGGATCACCTGCCTCCCCTTTGCAATGTCCCTAGCCATAACTTTATGTCTCAGGACCCTTTCTAAGGGTCTACCAACTTTATTTTCAATACCCCCCACATCCGCTTTCTTGGCCTTGGCTTTCTTCTTCTAGGTTATCCATTACCTACCCAAGGAGATCCCAGAGGTGAAAGCTTCAAAGGAGGGGGCATTGTCAAGGAATTCCCTGTTAGAGCAGGCCTTTCCACCTTACCAAGGGAGAAAGGGGGGGTTGAGGTAAGAAACTTAACCTCGGCCACATGAGACATAACTTTATCTAAAATGGAAGCTTGATGGGATGAGGGGGTGGGGGTAGCAGAGGGCATGAGGGGGATGCCATCTAAAAACAAACTAGGGGGAGGATGGGGTTTAGGGGAAAGGTTGAGATTCATCACCGATGGGTTTTCACCTTCTTCCAAGGGAATGGCTAGATTAACAATCTTAATAGAGTCCCCTAGGGATTTTAAGATTTCAAGGATCTCGTTCATGTGGGGGTAGTCCTCAGGAATTGCATTCACACTGGTTAGCTCCAAGGAAGTAGATGATGAGGGAGCACTTGGGTTGATGGAATCAGCCTAGATAGCCTTTTCTTTGAGCTTGGGTTCAATAGTCGCTGGGGTCTTACACTCAGTGTAGGTATGGCCTTGTTTATTATACTTTTGGAAAACCAGGGTAGCATTTTCATACACAATAGCCTGGGACCATTTTCCCCACTTTGATTTTAGGGAAACAAAATTTGGGAGAGCCTTGTTAATCGTAACATTGACACAAAAGCAAGCATAAACCAACTTGGATTTATTGAGAGTGACCGAGTCTTCTGCAACATAGCTGCCAAACGAGTTCCCTATCCAGTGGAAGATTTGTTCATCCCAGAACTCCAGTAGAAGGCTAGGAAGTCTAACCCAAATAGGTGCCATGCAATGGAGTTTGGCTGAGGGGTCAAACCCAGGCATCCATTTAGCCAGAGTTAGAAAATGCTTGCCATAAGCCCAGGAACCCGACATGACATAGATCAGATCTTCCTCAGCATTGAACTTAAACATGAAGCGCCCCCCCGACATCGCTGAGATGTCAATGCTACCTTTGAGCTTCCATTGATATTTTTCCCATCACCTGATCATGTCGATAGATGGTCAGAAGGAGAAGAACCAATCAACGATTGTCAAGTGAAGGGAAGTGACAATTTTGTCCATGAGATTGTTTGAGAGCTTCATCTCCGTTCCTTCCTCTATTTGGGTAAATTTGGCCAAAGTTTCTTCTAAGGTCAAATTTGTGGACCCAAGGAGGGTGTTCTTCCAACTAGACTTGGGATCCTTCTTTCCATTCTCCACATCCCCCTGTCTGATAGAAGTTTCCGGTCTGGGATGTGGTATATTCTTCCCTTCAACGTTTAGGCCAGAGTCAGTCAGAACTGGCATGGTGGAAAGGGTGTCAAACTTGGCATTTTCTTCTGTATGACCCATAGACCATGGGGTCCCCATAGTCGAAACAACAACATGTGAATTGACTGTGGTATCAGGTATGGGGTCCGATTGCAGGGAGGGAGGGACCTCCCTAGCGGGGGCGGCCATTTTAGGGGGAACAAATTCAAATGTGAGGAAGGCGGGAGAGTTGCAGAGCTCAAGGTGATTATTAGAAATGTTATTGTCATAACCAAACAATTGTTAACATTAGTATTCAGATGAAATAAGTTACCTTTTGTCTGTTTACCGGTAGCAATCAGTTCTCCTTTGTTTCCTAAAATCATGCACACTCCATTCTTGAAATCAAGAAGATAACCTTTATCATTTAGCTTACCAACACTCAACAAGTTATGCTTCAATCCTTGAACCCAATACACATCATCAGCATTACTTTTTCCTTTTAAAGAAATTGAACCTTTACCTTTTAACAAGCATGGTGTATTGTTGCCAAATCTCACTACTCCACTATCAAATTCTTCAAGTGAGATGAACTTGTTCTTGTCACTGGCCATGTGGTGTGAGCAACCACTATTAATGAACCACTCATCATTGTTGTCAATATGGGACACTAAAGCTTTCTTGTATGAGAGATATTCCTTAACTACTACAAAAAAAAATTCCTCATTATCTTCATCCTCTGATTCCTCATCGGTAACACCTTCATCTAATGCAACATAACATTATTTCTTACCTTTTCCCTTAAACCTTCTAAACTTTTCCTTCTGATCACTGTTAGGAAATATGTCCTATTTTATTACATGAGAAGCACTTAAGAGGAAGCTTTCCTTTGTACTTACCGGTGCCTCTAGGAAGTTTTCTTTGCCAATAAAGCCTCAATTTCCAACAAGTTATGTTCATTATCCACTTCTTCATTACCACCGCCATGATGACTTGACCTATATTCATGGTTATGATAGACATCCTTTCTTTTTCTTATTGGTGCATTAGATACTGATGCTTTGAAAGCAGATTCTACTTTAGGTACACTATTATCAAAGCTATTTAATTCAAAAGCAGTAAGCTTACCTATCAAAGAATCAACTGTAACTTTATCTTTGCAGAATGAACTTAATTCTTGGATAGAAGATACTCTAATAGCATAAGCAAGTGATAAGGTTCTTAGAATTTTACTTACCATTGTGTCTTTTGCAATGGTTCCACCAACACTTTTGATTCCTCCAACTACTTCTTTTATCCTTTGTCTGTACTGGGTGATTTTCTCACCTTCCAACATCCTCATGTCATCAAACTTGCCTCTTAGGCTTTCTTCTTTAGCTTTTTGCACATGCTCATCTCCACCATAAATCAACTTCAACTTTTCCCAAACCTCATAAGCAGTTTCTAAACCATGAACATCAATATAGTCAGAGTTAGAAAGAGTACTTACAATGGCTTCCAATGCTTGAATATTCTCTTGTTGCTCCTTAAGTTGATCTACAATCAGAGTATCGGTAGGAGGTGTGTACTGATTAGCCACATGCTCCCAAAACTATGGTCCCATACCTTTGATGTAGATCTTCATTCAGTCGCTCCAAATTCTATAGTCATCCTTTGTGAACTTAGGACCCTCCATCATCTTAGATATTTTCCTCAAGCAGATAAGCTTCTACACAAAGAGGACCTAGTGCTCTGATACCAATTATTATAATGAGGATCCCATTACTACTAAGAGGGGGGGTGAATCAGTAGTAAAATAATTCTGCAATACTTCAAAAAACTTTACCAGTAACTACTCAAAAAATCTGCTAAGATGATTTAACAAACCATTCATTCACGTGTTCATTAACATGCAAACAAAGTAATGATATCAAATGCACAAATCAACAATGCATCCACCATATGAACACAGATTTTCATGTGGAAACCCAACTGGGAAAAACCATGGTGGGAATTAGCACCAACAAAATATTTGCACTCTTTTGGAATGCACCTGCTTAAAGGCCTAGCCCGGTTAAGAGCTTACAATATGCCCAGTTAAGAGTAGACCCTGTTAGGAGCCACTTGGTCAAGGGATTTTGCCTTAGCCCTATTCGGATCTCTACCTGGTTAGGAGTAACCTTATTAGAGGATTTCAAACTCAATTTAATGAGCCACCTGGTGAAGGGAATTACAATATAAGACCTATTAGGATCTACTTGGTTAAGGGATTTCAAACTACTGTAATGTTGGGGAACAAGAGGACAAATGATCTAATTACAACACTTCCTTGCTTACTAGTACATATCCTTTTTAGCACAACTCTTCTACACACATGTGGACACTTCAATCTTGTTCGACAACACCTTCTTCTCAAATCATTGACACAAAATCTCTTCTCTCTAGCCCTAAATACACTTTTCAGTTAGGGTGGCTACAAACCATAATTACATCAACAAGATATAATGAATTTATATTACAGATCATTATATATCATTACAACAAACTTCTAGATGATTTCCATCTTTTTATGATCACCGTACATCGATTTGATAAGTAATCAAACCCTTATTTCATTCTCCTAAGCACTTCATTGTTTCCCAAGAAATCCAATCCTTGTACGTGCTCCAATACCATCTTATCATTACACATGGATCCTAAAATGTCATCACTAAGTTATGATCATGATAAGATCTACCACCAAACCTTGAATCATTACCAGTCAAAGATTTGATACCGGTATTCATTCTTCTTCACAAATTTCATATCAGTCAATTATAACTCGCTCAATACACCAAATCAACTGATGTGGTTTGGAACATAGGTGCATGTTCCTGTATTCAACACTATTATAAAACCACAATGTCTAACTGTTCTCCAATATTCTATATCGGTCTCTTGATCATCTCTATGTCCCTGTTTACTAGTTGACAACAACTTAGCAATTTTGCTATCTAATTGAATCCACTACCGATTAGGCTATATCGGTTGGTCTAGATGACCTAGATGACTAAAAAAACATGGTTTCCATAAATGACAACACAAATAAAGTTATAAAACATCCTATTAAAATTATGTCATTATCATCAAGCCAACAATCTCCTCATATCAACTTTACTGGTCATCTTCTCATCTTCATCATCATATCCATCAGTTATGCCAACAATAAGAAGGTTGAGAAGGGGTGCGTGGGTGGTAAGTATAAGAAAAATTTCCACCTGCTACTAGAGAAAAGCCATTTGTGTTGAAACTAGGAGCATTCCTAGTTTGGTCTTGTGGGTAGGGGAAAGGATAACTTGTATTCTTATAAAATGGGGGCAAATAGAAGTTACACCCATGGCATGAACTCATTTTTAAAGCATGAAGAAATGGATCTTTTTACACAAAAATGCTTAAAAGAACAAATTGATAACATACAATTGATTCACCAAAGTTTCTAGGTGCTTGAAAGATGATGCCTCCAAAGGCTTGAAACTGAAGAACACACCAGATAGATCTTCAGTTGGTTTGAGCTTAGGACTGCTTAATCGGTAGATATTATTCTTAGAGTCATCAAGTATGTAGAAATGTTTCCTCGAAAGGCTAAGTTTGTTGATAGACACACTAACCATCAACAAGATAAGAAAGCATGAACTAGAACTATCTCACTCTTTCCCACCAGGCGTGCCAGAAACTGTTGTCACAAAAGTCAACTTACTTGATGAACTACCTTGATCATCAACCTTGTGACATATTTAAATAGCCTCCAAGTGTGGGACCTTGCATGCTTGAGGCTGAATCTCTGGAGAAGGTTGGCTTCCTTTCCAATCTGAGTGCAAGTGTTGGTCTAACCCAACACTAATAAATTCTAATCTCTTGGTTTGAGGAGGAAAAGGGGGAATAAGGAATGTTGAAAGGGGAAAAGAGGCTTGCACCTAGATTGAAGTGTGATCTTCCCTACCGATAACTACATAGAACACCAATAATAATATCTAGAGATGTACATAATTCTATCCTGATTAGCCTCCTAGGTAGAGAGTGAAGGTTGGAATTCTTATAAGATTTCAAGAGGGACTAAAAATAGCCCACAAATAACACCTAATGAGGGATCAACATAGTCACTTACACTACAAAGAACAAAAGAGAATGCATTCAAACAAAGAGGTAAAAGCATTACATAGGTTGTAAGAACTAAATGAAGGCAAAAAGGTGAATTCTATTCATGCAAAGACTAAGAAATTTACAAATATAGAGAAACCTAAGTTTCCAACAAAAGAAAGAAAGAAGATCCCTATAACAGGGCTACAAAATTGACTTTATAGTTTAGGCATAACTAAAATGAGTTAAAGTTAAGAAAACCCTAACCCTACCTAAGGTTACATTCAAAATATTAAAGAGGAGAATGGATTTGACATTGTGGTGTGATCTACATTTATTATAGCCTTTGAGAATGTCCTCTCACTTGGGAAGAAACAAAACTTCCCCTGCAAGTGAAGAAACCTCTGCACATGGTGTGTCTGAATATACTTGCAGGGCCAAAAAGTCTTCATTCAGCATTAAAGGGTTGCAAGTGGTGTTCAAAAATGGTTTGCATGGTCATTTATGGAGTTATGCCAAAGAATTCTGGTAGCTAGAATGAAATCCAATTGGATTTAGGGTACCAACCGAAGCAAAACTTGGATTCAACTACTTGGTTGACAACCACCCTGCACAAGAGTTTAAATTTTCACTTTTCCTACAAAATTTGAATCTTGGCCCTTTGTTGAAGATGGACGTGCATGATGACACCACATAGCTCTCACAGGGCTCAATGAAGTTTTAAAATATGATCGCCTGATTAGGCCCTATGAAAAATTGATGGTTGAGTGGATGCCATGTAATGGGTTGGGTCATCTTTCTACCTTGCATGACCGTCATATTGGTCCTACTTACTACGCAGGATGGTGGGGAGCAATAATCTTTTACATATTTATTACCCCATGCGACCATCTTGTTGTTCTTTTGTTTAGTGCGGGATAGCGGGGAACCCCATCTTCTCTACCTTTCATTACCCCATGATGTCAACTAACCTGTCATGGCATAGTGAGAAAAAGGAGATATTTCCCTTTCACATTAGCCATCTCCTTTTTTGGTCTTTGACTTTCCCCGTCATTTTTGGCATGTCTAGTGGGACAAAGTGAGCTAGTTCTAGTTCATGCTTTCTTATCTTGTTGATGGTTGGTGTGTCTATCAACAAACTCATCCTTTGGAGGAAACATTTCTACATACTTGGTGACTCTAAGAAGAATATCTATTGGTTAAGCAGTCCTAAGCTCAAACCAACTAAAGATCTGGTGTGTTCTTCAATTTCAAACCTTTGGAGGGATCGTCTTTTAAGAACCTAGCAACTCTGGTGAATCAATAGAATGTTACCAATTTTTTCTTTTAAGAATTTTTGTGTAAAAATATCCATTTATTCATTCTTTAAAAATGAGTTCATACCATGGGTGTGTTGGCAACAACAATGAAGGAAACTTGAGAGAGGGGGGTGAATTAGTTTTCACCAGATCTACAAACTTAACCACAAATAAAAATTTGATAAAATGCAACAACAACAAGGATAAACAAATTGATAGCACAACACACAACACCAATATTTTGAAGTGGAAAACCTAATTACAGGAAAAACCATGGTGGGAACCTACCCATAATAAGATGATACTCTACAAAAGTATGTGAAAATAATTACAATGGGGAATGCACCAGCATTCAGGCATACTACCTAGATCTCACTTTCTCAAGATATAATAACTTGAAAGGATACAACCCTTAGGGAAGTCTCACTAACTTACAACAAGATTTAGACTACAATCTGAAAGGAATGAACTACAATAATAGTATATATGCCTAATGATACTTCCGATTAAGCACATATGTCTTCTTTGCACCAATATCTGCTCAATAAACCACACCAAAAGAATAATCCCTTTGTTTTCACATGCACCACTCTTTGATAATGCAGACACAACCTTGACACCTAAATTACATGACTATATCACCTATTTATACAATTCATCAACCTTGACAACAAGGTCAGCTAAACCCTCAACTCACAATTAAAAAATTGTATCACATGATACAAAGATTGACCACCGGACCAATATAATAATATACATGATATAACATGGACCTAAATCAAATCTCCAAACACATAACACCACCAAAAATCTCGCCAAGATCAACCGCAACACGCTACACCACCAAAAATACCGCATAACACGAAGAACAACAGCGGTTTAACAAAATCACCAAAAAATTGCACAAAGATCAATGTGGATCATCAAAACAAATAGGACACAATTAGGAAACACCAACAAGAATGTTAGAATCATTAGTAACAGCTGCACTAACACCACTTATCAAATCTTCATCGATCAACATCTGAACCTCAAGAACATTGAAATAGAAGCAATTGTTACAAAGAAATATAACTTGTGGAGCACCAAATCATGAACCATCTGAAGTGAAGATACACAAGAGCATCCCAAACAATCTCCTAAAATATCAGCTCAAGATCTTATCACACCAGAATATACCAAAGGAAATACCGAACTCTGCAAAGCATTGATCAATAAAACCAAACTACAAACCGGATCATATGATATGATCAATTAAGCTTCCCAGATCATTGAATCCAATATAGAAAGATATAATGACACTAGAAATACATCATACACCAAACCATGATCCCAATAAATGAATTTGCAATCATCGAAGCACTAAATCATAGGAATATGTTGACATCAATGACAACAATATATCCTAGTAGCAGCAATGTCCATCAATCTCCCCCTTTGGCATTGATGGAAATATATGAATGTGAAAAAAAAATCAATGCAAAGAAAGAAAACATCTCCAATAGATTCCCCCTAAGATCAAGCAGATCAAACAATTTTTCACATGCTTTCTCTCCCCCTTTGACATCAATGCCAAATATCTTCAAAATAGAAAACCAAACTTTTCAAACAAATAATAATTCTCTCCCCCTTAAACATATAACCAATCCAACCACAAATAGACTACTGCGCCAGAGGAGTAGCATAAACTCATCAATCCAGACAAGAATATAAGAATGTGAAGTCCACCGTATTGATATAACTCAATGCATTTGGTTCTCATCAGGAGGGATGGATACCTCTAACTTGTCTCTCAAATAGACAAATGTATCTGCAGGCAAAGTCTTAGTGAAAATATCAACAATTTATTCCTTTGTAGACACATACTCTAGCTTTACTTCCTCTTCATCAACTTTTTCTCTCAAGAAATGAAATTTGATTGATACATGTTCAGTATTTGAATGTTTCACCGGGTTCTTTGACATGTTAATAGCACTAGAATTATCACAATATATGACAGTAGGCTCATCATAGATAACTTTGGTATCCTTGAACATTTTCTCCATCCAAACTACCTGAGTGCAGTTACTACCTACAACAATGTACTCAGCTTCAGTAGTAGATAAGGACACTAAAACTTGTTTCTTACTAGCCCATGAAACTAATTTCTTACCCAAAAAGAATGCACCACCGGAGGTACTCTTCCGATCATCAACATCAGCCCAAACAACATTAGTGTAAGCACATAACATAAAATTATCAATCCTCATATACCACAAACCATAATCCATAGTCTCTTTCAAGTATTTGAATATCCTTTTTATAGTAGTAACATGACTCTCATTTGGATCAACTTCATATATAGCAGCCATGCACACAACATGCATAATCTTAGGTCTAGTTTGAGTCAAGTATAGAAGACCAACAACCATAGATATGTACAAGGTCTGATTAGCTTTTAGATTTTCATCATTTTTTAGATAATTTGCAGCTAGTCACCATAGGAGTTCCAACCGGTTTGGAGTCTTTTAAACCAAACTTCTTCAACAATTCCTTCACATATTTAGTTTGAGATATAAACATACCTTTCCTAGTTTGTAAAATCTACAAACCTAAGAAAAACTTCATCTCTCCTATCATAGACATCTCAAATTCTTTCTACATATCACCGGAAAACTTCATGCTCAATTCATCATCTCTTCCAAAGATAATATCATCAACAAAGACTTCAACAATCAAAATGTTATCATTCTCAATCTTGAAATATAGATTACTATGAGCAGTACCTTTATTAAATCCCAATTTCTGCAAGTACTTATCCAATCTAGCATACCAAGCTCTAGGGGCTTGTTTCAATCCATAAAGAGATTTCTTTAGTTTCCATACCATGTCTCATCATCTGATAATAAAAATCCATCAAGTTGCTCAATCTAGACTTCTTCCTCAAGATCACCATTCAGAAAAGTTGACTTGAAATCCATCTGATATACCTTGAAATCCTTATAGGCAACGTATGCAAGCAGTATTCTAACAACTTCAAGTCTGGCTACCAAAGGAAAAGACTCCTTATAATCAATTCCTTCTTTCTGTGAATATCCTTTGTATACCAATCTTTCTTTATTTTTTACAACTTCATTGACTTCATTCAATTTGTTCCTCAGAGTCTTCTTGTCTCTACCAGATCATTTTGCTTCAATTATTTAGTCTAAATATGAGTTAGAACAACATGTCGACCATCATCATATCCGCATGCTTTGATTTCTTTCCCATAATTCTCATCAAATTTCACATTTGCACTTTCCACTATCTTTCTTAGTCTCTTATTGTAGCACCGGTAGGCTTTTCTTCTTGTTGAATATCCAAGAAAATTCCTTCATCAATTCTTACATCAAACTTTCCTATATCATCATCTTTCTTGACATAACACTTGCTTCCAAAGATTCCAAAATATCTCATAGTAGGAACATGACCAAACCATATCTCATAAGGAGTCTTAGCGGTATCACCTTTTGTATGTACTCAGTTGAATGTGTAAACAACAATTCTAATGACGTCTCTCTAGTAGATCTTCAGAACATTCCCTTCAATCAGCATGGTCCTTGTAGCATCCAAGATAGTCATGTTCTTCCTTTCAATAACTCCATTCTACTGCAGGGTTCTAGGAGTAGATAATTGTCTTCTAATCCCATGCTTCTCAAAGAATGAATCAAACTTTGCAAAACAAAAATCTCTCCTTTTTCAGATTTCAAACATTTCACCTTCATTCCTATCTTAGTCTCAACCTTTTCTTTGAATATCTTGAATTTGTCCAATGCTTATGATTTCTCCTTCAAAAAGACAACCCACATCATCCTGGAATAATCATTGACTAGTAACATAAAGTATCTGTTACCCTACACACTTCTAATATTTTTAGGTCCACATAGGTCAATATGCACAAGATCTAGCAATACATTATATGTATACTACTTACTCTTAAAATAAATTCTTGTTTTCTTTCCCATTTAACATTCCTTACATACCAGATTAGCAGGCTTAATAATTTTAGGCAAATCTCTAATAGCTTGAATAGAACTGATCTTAATAATTGAGTCAAAATTAACATGACACATTCTCCTATGCCACAACCAACTTTCATCAATTTGAGAAATCAAACAAATTTTCTCACCAGCATTCAAATGAAAGATATTACCTTTAGTCTTAGTTCCATATGCAATCTATATACTAGAGGCATTTAGGATCTTTCATTTTCCATTCTTGAATTGTAAATCATAACCTTTGTCCACAATCTGTCCAACACTTAAAATATTATTCTTCAAACCTTTAACATACAAGACATCATCAATTTTGTGCTTACCATCAAAGGAAATAGAACCTTTACCATGGATCACACATGCTTTGTCATCTCCAAATCTTACTATTCCACCATTATACCTTTCCATACTCACAAATTTGCTTTTATCACTAATCATATGATGTGAACAACCATTGTCAGTCACCCACTCATCTTTCTCTTCAACTTTAGTAGCTAAAGATTTCTCCTCAATAGTGCAACTTGTGGAATCAACATGTACCAGTCCATCTTCTTTAATAGCAATAAACACAACTTCATCTCCTTTGGATTCTTCATCTGTAATACCTTCATCAACATCATATTAATAGTTCTTCTAATGCTTGTACTTCTGGTTAGATTTGTGAGGCTTATCATACTTATCATGCTTCTCATATCTATCATTCCTATCGTGCTTATCATATTTCTCATGCCTATCATATTTAGATATTCTCTCCAGAAATCTAGAAGCAAAATGTCCTATCTTATTTCAAGAGAAACATTTTAGAGGCAATTTTCCATCATACTTACCAGCTCCCTTAGGCAATCTTTGAGCAATCAATGCTTCAAGTTCATCCAATTCTCTTTCTTGCTCTTCCATCTCTCTTCTCTCTCTTTCATATCTAGATATTCTGCATTCATCAAGATCATACTTATGCTTTCCAAATATAGATTCTCTAAATGTTGTCTCAGACTTTCCATGTGATTCACCAAACTTGCTCAGTTCAAATGCAACAATCTTTCTAACCAACATATCTCTTGTCACTGTAGTCACACTCTGGATCTCATCAATAGTAGCTACCTTATGTTTGTAAGAAAGAGGAAATGATCTCAACACCTTAGCAATAATTTCATCTTCTTCAAGGGTTTCAGTGGCACACTTGATACCTAGGACAAGTTAATTCACCTTAGCCATAAAGGAGTTTGTGTTCTCATCTTCTCCCATCTTCAGCATCTCATACTCATTTCAAACTCTGCAACTTAGAAACTTTGACTTGTTTATCTCCTTCATATTGGGTCTCAAGCTTCTCCCAGATCTCATGTGTAGTCTGCAGTCCCATTACATTAGTCATTTCAAAATCAGTCAGGGCACTTAGCAATGCTTCCTTAGCTCTAATGTTATGTTCAACTTCTCTGATCTCATCAGCAGTAATCAGTCCATTTTGAGGGATAGAATAGGCATTCTTTTTAATCTTCCAGTAATCTTCTCCAAGACATCTCAAGTGCACTTCCATTTAGTTCTTCTATATAGCATAGTTACTTCCATCAAATCTCAGACTCTCCTTCTTAAAGATAACAACTCCAGTTGCCATCCTGGATCTCCTTAAGTGGTCAAGATACTTCTAGAGGATCTAGCTTTGATACCAATTGTTGGCAACAACAATGAAGGAAAACTAAGAAGGGGGGGTGAATCAGTTTTCACTGGATCTACAAAATTAACCACAAATACAAATCTGATAAACTGTAGTAACAACAAAGATAAACAAATTGATAGAACAACACACAACACCAAGATTTTGACATGGAAAACTCAGTTAAGGGAAAAACCACAGTGGGAACCTAACCACAATAAGATGATACTATGCAGTAGTATGTGAAAGTAATTACAATGGGGAATGCACCAACATTCAGGCACACTGCCTAGATCTCACTTCCTCAAGATACAATAACCTAAAAGGATACAACCCTCAAGGAAGTCTCACTGACTTACAACAACATTCAAACTACAATCTGGAAGGAATGAACTATAATAATAGCATCTGCTAATGCCTGATGATGGTTCTTCTTAAGTACACATGTCTGCTATGTACCAATATCTAATCAATACACCACACCAAAAGAAGAATCCCTTTGTTTGCACATACACCACTCTCTGATAATGCAGACACAACCTCGACACCTAAATTAAATGATTATATCACCTATGTTGGCATTACAGTAAGAAAGATTGTTGGCATTTCAATATCAGGAGATTGTTGATATTCAGTAAGGATATTGAGAAGGTTGTTGAAGATTATTGATATAACCGAAGAAGGATGATAATTATCTTTATAACATTATTTTGTCATTGATGGCAAGAGATTGATTATCTGATTTAGTATGATGTTGCCATATCTTGAGAAGATTGATTTGAAGAGAATTAAGATGTCGGTAAAAGACACAGAAAGAATGTGATGAATAAAGGGAGGAATAAGTTATTCAATGGGCAACTATTACCGAGTTAGACAATGATGAGATCATGATGTTTAGATTGTTTTGACGTCCTATATATGTTGTTGATTGTAAGGTTAATGCTATACTATGTCACCGAGCAAAGAACCTAGTCAGTAAACCCTAAGGAACCTAGTTGGTAAACCCTAAGGTTATTGATATCGGTTAATGAAGGCGAAATATCTACTGAGTAAAGTTTAGTATTTACCGAGTTGAAACCAAGTTATGATAGTGCACATGGGATGGATAAAAGCATTATTTAATGAAGGACACTGATTAGCTGGAGATGTATAAATGATTGGTATGTCATGCATGAAGTTTGTTAAGGATCTATGGAAAAGGAAAATTGGTAGGAAGATCTACAGCACAGATTGAACCACAATAACCTTATGCAAGTTCCAAGAAAGGACTCCAAGTCCTGAGGCAAGGTAAAACATTTTCAGATCAAAGGATACATTGAACCTGGTCAAGTTTGAAGATCTGATGGCTAAGATTGATCATGGGAAATGTGATCAAGGAGATTAAGTAGTTAGCAATTATTTATAAATAAGAAATTGTTGATAAACAATGTATGCGGGCAAGTGTATGCACAAGGATGCTACATAGTGATTACCGAGCATAGAAGCTTGAAGACCTATTAGAATAATAGAGTAGAGAGCCTAGTAGAGGGACAAGATAAGTCTTATGACTAGATTGTTTTGAGCAAATAAGAATCTGCTTTAGCATTTTAGATGTGAAGTTGCAAATAGATTTGTATTACTGTTATTTTGTAAGTGACAGAAAATCTCTTAACCGAGTGGACTTAATAGTCTTATATGTAAACCCTCTAGCAAGGTAACATTCTAAATGAGTGTTTGAAATCCTTTGACAAGGTCACTTCTAACAAAGTGAAGATCCTAGTAGATCTGAGGGAAATCCCTTAACCGGGTCACATCTAGCAATGTGTTTGTAATCTTTAATAGGATTTGCTTTTAACCGAGCATACTCTAGAAGAGTATATTTCTTAGTGGGTCTGAAATCCCATAGTGGTTTTTCCCTATTTGGGTTTCCACATTAAATCTGGTGTTATGAGTGTTATGATGATTATATGCTTATGAGTTTGCATGTTTAGCAGTTTTGGTTATATTGCTGAAGTATAAGTTACCAAGGTTGAATCTGTTGTTTTTATGGAAGATTAAGTTTTTATGATTCACCCCCCCCTCTCATCTTGTTAGCTATTGACTTCTATACTTACATTAAGTATCAGAACTATCAATTGGTATCAGAGCTAAGGACTCCATAAGAAAAGTTTAAAGGTACTTGAGACAAAGATCCAAAGATGTATAAAAGGGATGCACTGAAGCTGAACAAGTCAAGTTTCTCCACATGGCAGAAAAGAATGAAGCTGCATTTATCAGGAATTGGAGAATATGTAGCATATTATCTCGGGAATGATTAAATTTCACCAAACACCAACCCTATGACCTTGGAAGAGATTAAGGCAAAGCAAGAACATATTCAAGCTATGATTGAAATTACATCAACATTGAGTGACTCGGAGTTTAATGATCTAGAAGGCTATAATGATGCAAAATCAATGTGGACTAAGCTCATATCTATGTATGGAGGTGATGAACATGTTCAAAGAGAAAAAGTAGATAGTCTAAGAGGACAACTTGAGTCCATGAGGATGAATGAAGGTGAGAACATAACCCAATACAGTACAAGACTAAAGGAGATTGTCAATCAAATTAAAGGAGCAGGTGGAACTATTGAAGAAAAGGATATAACAAGTAAGTTGTTGAGAACCCTTCTACTAGCCTATGATATTCAAGTCTCTGCAATCAATGAATTGAGGTCTGTACCTTACATGCCAGTTTCTTTGGTTGCTACTATTGGTAAGCTACATGCATTTGAGTTAAGTAATTTTGATAACAGTGGGTCTTCGGTAAATAAAGTTGAATCTGCATTCAGTTCTTTTCATATTAGTGAATCTGATGATTGCAATGATAGAATGAGTAAGTACTCTGAAGGGAATCACAGTGGAGCAAGTGAAAGATTTCGTAAGAACATGGAAGAAGTGCACAAACTGTATGAGGAATTCAAGAAGCAAGAAGAGTTTGAAGCATTATTAGCCAGAAGGTTACTAAGAGGAAAAGGTAAGTATAAATGGAAGCTACCTTTAAAATGTTTCAATTGTTATAAGATAGGACATATGGCTTCTAACTGGCCTGATAAAGAATCTAGTGAAAAGAGAGAATATTGAGATAACAGGCAGAAAGACAACCAATATAGAGGATACCGAGACTTCAGAAGGAGAGATAGAAAGACATGTCTAGTAGCTGATGAGGAATCCAATGATGACAAATCTGATGAAACTGATACTGAGGAAGTTTTTTATGTGGCTATTAAAGATGGATCTGATGAAGAAAGGTATGAAGAAAAATCCCTAATATCTCACATAAATAATAATGATTCTTGGATCATAGATAGTGGATACTCACATCATATGACAGGTGATAAACATAAGTTTGTTAAATTAGAGGACTATGATGGAGGCTATGTAAGATTTGGTAATGATGCACCATGTCTGGTGAAAGGTAAAGGATCTATGACACTTCTTGACAATGCTAAATGTGATGATGTATACTAGGTTGAAGGTTTGAAATACAATTTGTTGAGTGTAGCACAACTAAACAATACAGGATACCAAATAGAATTTCAGAAAGGAATTGTCAAATTTCATGACAAACATGGAAAGTTAGCTACTACCAGAACACAAACAAAAGGTAATACATTTCATCTTGACTCAACTAGGAACAAGTGTCTTTATGCAAAGATAGATGATACCTGGTTATGGCATAAAAGGTTTTGTCATGTAAATTTTGGTAGTCTGATCAAAATAAGTAAGAAGCATCGAGTAAGAGGTCTACCAAGTCTTGAAAAACCAGATAATACTATGTGCTGAGGATGCTAGGTGGGTAAGATGACAAGATCAAGATTTACAAGTAAGTCCTACACTTCTAAAGGAATTTTAGATCTAGTACATATTGATCTTTGTGGTCCTATGAAAGTTTAAAGTTATTATGGTGATAAATATTTCATATTATTTGTGGATGATTACTCAAGGATGATGTCAGTCATGTTTTTAAAAGAAAAATCAGAAGCTTTTCAAATGTTCAAATGATACAAGGCAAGAGTTGAAAATAAAATAGGAAGACAACTGAAATGTCTTAGATCTAATAGAGGAGGAGAATTCACTTCTGATGAATTTAACTTATTCTGCAATGATCATGGTATAAAGAGGCAAGTATTTGCACCAAGAACACCTTAGCAAAATGGGATAGCCGAGAGAAGAAACAGATCAATTATGGATTGTGCAAGAACACTAATGATAGAAAAGAGGGTACCTCAAACATTTTGGAGAGAAGCAATCAGCACTGCAGTTTACACCCTAAACTGAGTTCAACTGAAGAAAGGAACTATGAAGACACCTTATGAGATTTGGTATGACAAGAAACCTAATGTAAGTTATTTTAAAATCTTTGGAAGTAGATGCTATGTTCACAAAGATGAGAGAAATGGAAAGTTTGATCAAAAAAGTGAAGAAGGAACATTTCTTGGTTATTCTTCTAGAAGTAAAGCATTTAAATGTCTAATCAAATCATCTAACAAAATATTAGAAAGTGCAAATGTGAAAATTGATGAATTTGCAAAAAGAAATGATGAAGGAAATTCCAAAGCACCAAAAGATTATGAAGAATTTATTTATGTTCAACCGAGAAGTCCGACCGAGAAAGCTGCTGAAGAAAATGAAGATAATGTCTAGTTACCGAGTGATGAAGAAGATCATACAGAACCTACCGAGCCTATATTAGCCAAATATGTCAGAAGACATCATGCATCAAGTCAAATTATAGGAGATAAGGATGATCTAGTGATGACAAGGAACAAACTGAGACAGAACACATGTCTAGTATCTAAATTTGAACTGAGAATAGTGAAAGAGGCATTTAACAGTGAAGATTGGGTAAATGCTATGACAGAAGAGATTGATCAAATCAAGAAGAATGACACATGGAGACTGATCCCAAGACCTAAGGACAAAAATGTAATTGGTACTAAGTGGATTTTCAGAAACAAGCTAAATGAGAAAGGTGAAGTCATTCGCAACAAAGCAAGACTAGTTTGCAAAAGTTATGCTCAAGAAGAAGGAATAGATTATGGTGAGACTTTTGCACTTGTGGCTAGACTTGAGGGAGTAAGAACATTGTTGGCTTATGCTGCTTTCAAAAATTTCAAGGTATATCAAATGGATGTCAAATCTACATTTTTGAATGGTATACTAGAAGAAGAAGTTTACATTGAACAACCTGAAGGATTTATTGATGACAGGAGTAAAGATCATGTATGCAAATTGAACAAAGCTTTATATGGTCTGAAACAAGTACCTAGAGCATGGTATGAAAGATTGCACTCTGACTTAATCAAGATTGGTTTTATAAGAACAAGTGAAAACAACAATATGTACATGAAGAAAGATGAGGACAATGGAATACTGATCTCAGCCATATTTGTTGATGATATCATATTTTGTGGTAATGACTCCTTATGCAAGAACTTTGGAAATGAAATGTGCAAAGAATTTGAGATGTCACTAATCGGTGAGATAAAGTATTTTATAGGTTTACAGATATTGCAAATAAAAGATGAGATTTTGATTACTCAATCCAAGTACATAAAGGAAATCTTGAAGAAATTTGGAATGGAGGATTCTAAACCAGTAAGTACTCCTATGACTACTAACTATAAATTATCAAAGAATGATGAATCTGCATCTATTGATGAGACACTTTACCGATCTATGATTGGAAAATTGCAATATGTTGTGCATAGTAGACCAGATATAGCACATGCAGTAGGTATTGTAGCAAGATTCTCTGTAGATCCCAAGGAAACACATATGACAGCAATCAAGAGAATTTCTAGATACTTGAGAGGCACTGAAGATTATGGCTTAGTATATGAAAAGAGATAATTTTGATTTATAAGTTTATACTGATGCTGATTGGGCAGGCAACATTGATGACATGAAAAGCACAAGTGGTGGAGCTTTCTTTTTAGGAGAAAGACTAGTGAGTTGGCTTAGCAAGAAACAAGGATGTATCTCACAGTCAATAGTAGAAGCTGAATATGTTGCTGTAGCATTGAACTATACCAATATAGCATGGATCAAACAACTATTGGAAGGTATAAATGAGAAAGCTATCGAGCCAGTAACTATATTATGTGATAATACTAGTGCCATTAACATTTCAAGAATCTAGTGATGCACTCTAAGACAAAGCATATATCTATAAAGTATCATTATCTTAGAGAAGAAGTTTAAGAGAAGAAAGTTGTGCTGGAATATATCAGTTCAAAGGAGCAATTAGTAGATATCTTCACAAAGCCATTGCCAAGGGACACTTTTGAGTATCTCAGAAGCAAGTTAGGGGTCCTACCCCTATCTTCTACTCACTAACCAAGTTTGGTGAAAGCATCAATTTGATGTATCTACAGAATACAATGTGTGGATTGATGCTGAGTTACGCACTTTAGAAGGTTTTCTAAAGTTGTGCAGGAAATTATGACTAGAGACAAGTTAATCTGACCAAGACTGAGATGATACATAGTAAGGCAAATCACTTCACAAAGGAAGCAATCATGATTTAGTTCTTTTACTTTTTGGCATTGTTGTCAAAGGGGGAGAAGACTATAAATGGTTTGGCTGGAAGACTAAATGGTTGACTGAATGAAAGCTGTAAATGATGGAAATAATAGAAGACTAATGACAGGGGGAGAAGATTGCAAAAATAGAGAAGACTAAATGCAAGACAACAGCTCAGTAGCCTAATGAAAAGGGAGAAGACTTTAAAAGATTTTAATAGCTCAAGGATAATAGGAGAAGTCTAACAGCAATGTGAATCTGAATCAATTTTAATATCTTGTTGGTATTACCATTTAATTATTAGTTTTGCCATCAATGCCAAAGGGGGAGATTGTTGGCATTATAGTAAGAAAGATTGTTATCATTTCAATGTCAGGAGATTGTTGATATTCAGTAAGGATATTGAGAAGGTTGTTGAATATTATTGATATAACTAAAGAAGGATGATAACTATCTTTATAACATTATTTTTGTCATTGATGTCAAGAGATTGATTATCTGATTCAGTATGATGTTGTCATATCTTGAGAAGATTGATTTGAAGAGAATTAAGATATCGATAAAAGACATAGAAAGAATGTGATGAATAAAGGGAGGAATAAGTTATTCATGGGCAACTATTATCGAGTTAGACAATGATGAGATCATGATGTTTAGATTGTTTTGATGTCCTACATATGTTGTTGATTGTAAGGTTAATACTATACTATGTCAGTGAGCAAAGAACCTAGTCGGTAAACCCTAAGGTTGTCGATATCGGTTAATGAAGGCAAAATGTCTACCGAGTAAACTTATTATTTACTGAGTTGCAACCGAGTTATGACAGTGCGCATGGGATGGATAAATGTATTATTTAATGAAGGACAATGATTAGCTGGAGATGCATAAATGATTGGTATGTTGTGCATGAAGTTTTTTAAGGATCTATGGCAAAGGAAAATCAGCAGGAAGATCTACAGCGTAGATTGAACCACAATAACCTTGTGCAAGTTCCAAGAAAGGACTGCAAGTCTCGAGGCAAGGTAAAACATTTTCAGATCAAAGGATACATTGAACCTGGTCAAGTTTAAAGATCTGATGGCTAAGATTTATCATGGAAAATGTGATCAAGGAGATTAAGTGGTTAGGAATTGTTTATAAATAAGAAATTATTGATAAACAATGTATGCGGGCAAGTGTATGCACAAGGATGCTACATAGTGATTATCGAGCATAGAAGCTTGAAGACCTGTTAGAATAATAGAGTAGAGAGCCCGGCAGAGGGACAAGATAAGTCTTATGACTAGATTGTTTTGAACAAATAAGAATCTACTTTAGCATTTTAGATGCGAAGTTGCAGATAGATTTGTATTACTGTTATTTTGTAAGTGATAGAAAATCTCTTAACCGAGTGGACTTAACAGTCTTATATGTAAACCCTCTAGCAAGGTAACATTCTAAATGAGTGTTTGAAATCCTTTGACAAGGTCACTTCTAACAAAGTGAAGATCCTAGTAGATCTGAGGGAAATCCCTTAACCGGGTCACTAATAGCAATGTGTTTGTAATCTTTAACAGGATTTGCTTTTAATCGAGCATACTCTAGAAGAGTATATTTCTTAGTGGGTCTGAAATCTCATAGTGGTTTTTCCCTATTTGGGTTTCCACGTTAAATCTGGTGTTATGAGTGTTATGATGATTATATGCTTATGAGTTTGCATGTTTAGCAGTTTTGGTTATATTGCTGAAGTATAAGTTACCGAGGTTGAATCTGTTGTTTTTATGGAAGATTAAGTTTGTATGATTCAACCCCCCCCCCCCCCTCTCATCTTTTTAGCTATTGGCATTTTTACTTACATTAAGTATCAGAACTATCAACCTATTGATACAATTCATCAACCTTGACAACAAGGTTGGCTAAACTGTCAACTCACAATTACAAAATTACATCACGTGATACAAAGATCAGCCACCAGAACAATATAATGATATACATGATATAACATGGACCTAAATCAAATCTCCAAACATGCAACACCACCGAAAATCTTGCCAAGATCAACCGCAACACGCTACACCACCAAGAATACCACATAACAAGAAGAACATCACCGATTCAACAAAATCACCAAAAAGTTGCACAACGATTAGTGAACATCATCAAAACAAATTGGACACAATTAGGAAACACCAACAAGCATGTTAGAATCATCAGCAACAGTTGCACCAACACCACTTATCAAATCTTCATTGATCAACATCTGAACCTCAAGAACATTTAAACAACAACAATTTTCACAAAGAAAGATAACTTGTGGAGCACCAAATCATGAATCATCTAAAATGAAGATACATAAGAACATCCTAAATAATCTCGTAAAATATTAGCTCAAGATTTGATCACATTGGAATATATTGGAGGAAATACCGAACTCTGCAAACCACTGATCAGAAAAACCAAACTGCAAATCAGATCATATTATATGATCAATTAAGCTTCCAGAATCATTGAATCCAATATAAAAAGATATAATAACACTAGAAATACTCCATACTGTTAGGATTCCCAAAGATACTGAGAGGGGAGGTGAATCAGTATCTAACCGGTTTACAGATTTTCTGATCTTGCTTAACAAATTGCAATCCAAAACAGTGTATCGGTAAACCAGAATTAATGCACTAAATAAGAACAATAAGCACAACATAGAAAGCACACCATAACACAATATTTTAATGAGGAAACCCGGTGTGGGAAAAACCTCGGTGGGATTTGTGACCCACAATATTCACTCATTGGCCAATAAATGAATATTACTTACAATAGGGGCTTGCAAATGCAGGAAGGCCAACTGCCTAAAGCTCACTGCTTGATTACAAAAAGAAGTCTCACTAACTTACAAAATGGATTATGAGAATCCAATATAATGTATTTCTTTAGTTCAGCATCTGATATGCCCGGTTCAGTATCGGTTTAAGCTCATACAATAACCATAAAACTTACTCCAAAATCTGCCTTTATATTTGCATATTACTTCTGCAATAATCTAACCATGTTCGCATCTTAAATGATCTATAAGATCTCATACTTATATATGAGTCCTATTACAATTTTCCTTGTTGGCTTACAAAAAGATATTACAATTAAATACAAAATGTAATAAACAAAATCCTTTCAACTGGGGTGTCGGTAATCTTTTCCGCTGCCGGTAAACTATCTGTCGGTGCCGGTGCCATAGGATTACAAGGTTGCCATCAATGACAATACCTTCAATCATTTACAATTTCTCATTGGAGTGTGCATTTTCCAACAATCTCCCCCTTTGGCATTGATGGCAACACTCATGAGGAAAATCCAAAAAATATATCCAAAATGTGTTGTCTAAAAATTTTACCAAAAAACTATGTGCTCCCCCTGAGCAGATGATCTCTTATGTCCTTTATTTTCCTCATCTCCACTACTCCCCCTTTGACATCAATCAAAAAGGTTGCCAAAAATGTCAATTGAGTGTAGTTCTCAGCTGGATCCCTGTTACCGGTGGGTTACAATCTGAAATATGTCTGCCAATACAAAGTTTAAGTTGTTAGTGAACCTTTCACTATCTTTTAATGTTGCCTCTGTCCTTTGGATGGTACTGGTGAGTATGTGCATTTTCTCTTCCGGTGTCTTAAGTCCTTGAACAAGTGCCTCTGATATCTCTTTTCTCAAAGAGATGAGGATGTCAAGTTTCAGACCAAGTCTATATTTCAGTTCCTTAGCCTTGTTTTGTATTCTTTCCTTTTTCTTTTCCAAATTTTCAAGTTTTTCCTCAAAGCCTGCAATCTCCTGCTCTATTACCAATATGGGTTCTGATTAACTGATGAGATTGTTAGCTATATCATTTATTTATGTTTGTACTGTGTTGATCTCCTTGTCTATATCTGCTATGAAAATATTTGTCTTACATGTGTCTCTGTACAACTCCTTAAATTTCGTTAATGTTTTGTTTAGTGTCGGTAGGAGGGTGTCAATGTGTTCCGTGCACTTCTTTATTCTCTCATCAAAGAATTTTTCTTTTTCCTTAATCATTTTCTCACTGAAAGTCTCCTCATTAATTTGATCAATTGTTAAAAGATTGCCAATGATATATTTAGACAATGTGTCTAGTTGACTCAAAGAATCTTTATTTTCCACATTGCACTTAGGTGCAATCAATTTCAATAAAGGAATTGTGTCATCAATAGCCTTATATGAAAGTTCATTGCAATCTATGATTTTCTTGATGGAATACAATAATACCTCTGTTACATTTATTGGTCTGAATTCTGTCATGGAAGAACCAGAAGATTGTCCAACTACCTTAACAATCTGTAATCTGCCAGTGTGAGTAACCTCTTTGCTTGATTTGACCTCTAGTAGTTCAGTTCATGCCTGCATCTCAACTAGCAAAGGTTTGGGTTTCTCAGCTGTTGTCGGTGGCACTGTCTCTGTCTCAACCTTTTTCTCTTCATGTTTCTCAAAATGTACCTCTGAATGTTTCTCTGTTCTTTCTTCTGCCAGTTGAACTATCTACTTTCGGTATTTCAAAAGATTTTATTGTATTATTAGTAGCTAGTTGCTCTAACTTAGTAGGTTTTTTAGTGTGTATATCAATGGTATCTATCTTTCCAATATCCAGGGGATCAGTGGATTGTTCAGTATGTGTTTCAATCCCAATCTCAACATTTCCAGTTGTATCCTCAACATGTGTCTCAAATACAATGTTCTCTATCAGGGGCTTAGATGCCACATCATTCTTCTCAGTGATTTCCTTATCAACCACAATGTTAACTTCACGTGTCAATATTCATAGTATATAACACCTCTAAATCAGGATTGGTGTCTTCATACATTGTCTCCATTCTCTCAACATTATCTGTTACCGATGGTGTATCAACAATTTCAATCAGTGGAGTATCAGAAGGAGGTGGGGGAAAGTTATCTATTACTTTTATGCTCAGAGGACCACCTACCTTGCCTTTACCTTTATCCTTTTCCTTTTGATAGACTCTAAAAGTCTTTGGCCATTTAAGTTCTTCTTGCTTTTCCTTTTACATAAAGAAAATATCTCATTTGTCTATTGTTTCTTCACTGATCTCATTCACTTTTCCAACCATTAAAGCTACATGCCAGTGACTAGTAGAAAATACTGTCTGGTTTGCCTCACTTATCAGTTTATCAATTTCTTCTACTGATTTTACTGGGTGAACTGCAAGTAATTTTTCTACCTTTATCTTCTTGTCTAGTTCCACAATTGCTAACCTTTTTGCATCTAATCTTCTGTACAAGTCACTTGGTAGATCATCTACAACTTCTATCAAGAATTTCTTATAAATGTCTATGTAAAATAACACTGTTTTGTATACTTTCTTTTTCCTCATTTGTAAAAGTACTATACAACTTGCTAACATTTGACAAGTTTCCATCTTCAGTTATTTCATTCAAAAGATTTTCAAGTGGATGGATAACTTGTTTTTCCTTCTTCTTCCTTGGTGTTATTTTCTTTTCCAGAGGCCTTACATCTTGTTGTTTCCTTCTTGTTCTCTTGGGTGTAGGAGCAGGTACCGGTGAAGGTTTCCTTTTTCTTTCTACTCTCTAAAACTCTGTCGGTATTTCACTGTCAGAGGAGGTACCAACTAGTGAAAGATGTGTTTCTGGTTGTAATCCTTCTAAGTCACTCTCCTTGATACTAGTCATATTCATTATATTTTCCTTAATCTCTTTTGCCTGTCTTGTTGCTTTTCTAATTGTTTGTTCTATTTTCTTTATTCATTTCTATGATTGAACTTTGCTTTCAATAGTTTCTACATTTCCAAATACTTCTTCTGTTGGTTCTCTAGGGGCTTCAAGGAGGGTTTTAGCATATGTTTCTATTATGTTCTCATCTGCCTCATAGCCCATCTTAGTTACTCAAATTGTTCTTGGAACCACTGCCTCCATCCAGATTTCATCCTTCTTTATAACAAAGCATATTTCCTTTTGGTATTTGTCAACTATGGATTGAGATAGTCTTTCCCTAATCTTCATTCTAGTCTTTAGTGCCTGAAAGTGTTCAATTATGTTCTTTTCCTTGTCATCTCCCATGTTGTTAAAGATATCCAAGAGTTGTTTTCCTACCGGTATGTCAAAACCAAATTATTTTCTACCTATACCGGGAACTTCTTTAGTGATGTATAGCAATAGACATACAAGTAAGTTACCAAATCTGAAAGTACCTTTCTTTTCTCCTTTGATTTTTTTTAGATTATCAATCAATTCATCTTTTTACCATTCACATATGTCAATCTTTGCATTACTATTCACCATGTCATAAGAACTCTTGATACATAAACTAGAAACAGAGTTTAATTTGTTGGCATGTGCAGTCTTGTATCCTATAATCATACTAATGAATCTTACATTAATATCCCTTACATCACTTACTCTCAAGGATCTACTATCATGGGTTGCACTGGTTAGGGTCATCACAGTGTCGTTAGAGACCTTCTTTCCTTTTTCTGGTCTGCCACTAGTGGAAGGTAAGCCAATCACTACCCTAATTGCTTCTTTTGTAATCTTATGGATGGAATCTAGCCAAAAGAACTCCCCATGAGCTCTTCTAAGTACAATTCTTATAACTTCCTTGGGAAAATCAGAAATGCTAAGTATCTCAACAAAACCTAGGGTTTCAATTATCATGTGTTATGGTTTCACATTACCATTTTCATCACAAATTATAGTCCTATACATGTTCATTATCTCATCAGCACCAATTTCCTCGATATGACAATGTATGTATATCCTAGGGTCTTCAGCATAAGCAACTACTTTGAGAATTTTAGAAAATGCTCCTAGGGTATCATCCTGCTTCACAACTTTAGGTATTATCTTAAATACAGGCCTAGGGTGTTTAACCACTTCAATTACAATAGGGTTTGCAATGAATTCAGGTGCAAAGGAGGAAGTCATTGTATAAATACCTTAATCTGCCTTAGGTTTGAATGCTTGATAAATTTTGCTTCACTTCTTGCTATGGATGCCTTCGCTCGGGTTTTTTTGCTTGGTGAGTGAAAAGGAGTGAAAAACACTTGCTTTATAATGTCATTTCCTTCAACTACCATAATAAATGTCTATCGGTTAAGTGAAAACTTAACTCATCTGCTGGTAAAGAAGCATTTCATCTTCTTACCATTAACCGAGGATAAACTAGCATGTTTTCAATTAGATGTCATACCTCCAAGGGATTTCATTTTAGTTAGATGAAGAATCTCCTGCCGATGGAGTGATACTTTGTTCTACCGGTGAAGGAATAGCCTCATCAACATTTTGATCTCTCTTTCTAATCCATTGTTTTACAAAATTCTTTCTTTACCTCTTCAACCTTCTCTTTACCTTTCAAACTGGGTCCATTGTTATTTGCCGGTGATTTCTTACTTCTACAAAATTTTGCAATATGTCCAATCTTGTTACAAGCGTAACAAGTCACATAATTTTTCTGAATAGCTTTTCCATATCCTATGTCGGTATGTGTTCTGCATTGATTAGATAAGTGTCCAAATCTTCCCATTCTGCAATTTTTTGAATTATGACCAATTTTGTTGCATTTAGAACATTGACCGGTGGGTGCATTAGTGCTCTGATAGTTTCTAGATCTACATTGATTTTCTCTATGACCATACTTGTTATAGTTAAAGAATATCCCATTAAATTTGTATGCATTAGGTTGTCTTACCGGTTTACTATGATCATGATTGTTTGCAATACCGGAGCTTTCACCAACTTCAAAGCCAAGACCATTAGTATCTCCATTAGGTTTCTGATTTTTCAGCATGTCATCAAGTTCTTCTAAACTTTTCTTGAATTTCTCCTTATGTTGATTTGCAGTAGCCAACTAATTTTCCAAGAAATCTTTTTTTCACATGAGTTTAGTTTTATCATGTTCCAAGTGAATTAGATCTATCTTCAACATATCATTTTCATGATTGAGTCTTAGATTTTCATTTGCAGCATCATTGATTCTCCTAGCCAAGTCATCTTCATTCTTCTTTCTGTCTTCAATGTCTTTACAAAATCTCATAGTCATATCCTGCATCTCATTCCTCAAGGTCATATTCTCTTGTTTCATCTTGCTTACAAGATCATTAAGAGTTTCTTTTTCATCATCATCTTTCTGCATCTTCTCGTGAAGTTCTCTTCTTTTATTCCAAGCAATAGTATAATTCTCCTGAAGTCCTTGAATGATTTCCTATGCAGCCTTCAGATCATCTTCAAGTTTGATAACTTTTCTACATCATAATCTGCAAGAGTTGTTTCCAATTGCCTTCTCAAATTATCCATCTGTACCGGTGTTAGAATCTCCCTCAAGCTGTTAGGCTTTTGAAAAAAGAGGACTAGGCCCTGATACCGATTGTTAGGATTCCTAAAGATTCTAAGAAGGGGGGGGGGTGAATCAGTATCTAATTGGTTTACAAATTTTTTGATCTTATTAAACAAATTGCAATCCAAAATAGTGTACTGGTAAACTAGAATTAATGCAGTAAATAAGAACAACATAGAAAGCACGCCATAACACAATATTTTTAACGAGGAAACCCAATGTGGGAAAAACCTCGGTGGGATTTGTGACCCACAATATTCACTCACTGGCCAATAAATGAATATTACTTACAATAGGGGCCTGCACATGCATGAAGGCCAACTTCCTAAAGCTCACTGCTTAGTTACAAAAGGAAGTCTCACTAACTTACAAAATGGATTATGCAAATCCAATATAATGTATTGCTTTGGTTCAGCATCTTCTATGTTAGGTTCAGTACCGGTTTAAGTTCATACAATAACCATAAACTTTACTCCAAAATCTGCCTTTATATTCGCATATTACTTCTGCAATAATCTAACCATGATTGCATCTAAAATGATCTACAAGATCTCATACTTATATATGAGTCCTATTACAATTCACCTTTTCGGCTTCCAAAAAGATATTACAATTAAATACAAAATGTAATAAACAAAATCCTGTCGGTTGGGGTGTCGATAATCATCTTTGTCATTGCCGGTAAACTATCTATCGGTGTAGAGTCTGTCAGTGCCGGTGTCATAGGATTGCAAGGTTGCCATCAATGACAATACCTTCAATCACCTACAATTTCTCATTGGAGTGTGCATTTTCCAACAAGGAGGAAATACCAAACTCTACAAACCACTGATCAGAAAAACCAAACTGCAAACCAGATCATATGATATGATCAATTAAGCTTCTCGAATCATTGAATCCAATATAGAAAGATATAATGACACCAGAAATATTCCATACACCAAATCATGATCCCATTAAACCAATTTGCAATCAACGAAGCAATAAATCATAGGAATATGTTGGCATCAATGACAACAACATATCTTAGTAGCAGTAATGTCCAACAGGGTGTAACTTCTATTCACCCCCATTTTATGAGAATGCAAGTTCTCTCTTCCCCTAGCAACAAGACCAAACTAGGACTGCTCCTAGTTTCAACATGAATGACTTTTCTCTAGTAGGAGGTGGACATTTTTCTAGTGCTTACCACCCACCCACCCCTTCTCAACCTTCTTATCAACCCGATTAGCCTCAAAACAATTTTGGGAACCTTAATTTATAGTTGAATAATATGATGGCATACTTTAATAAACAATTTGAAGATATTAACAAAGAGAAAGAGATTAAGGAATAATAGAATTAATTGGCTTATCAAGCCTACCTACATGAGCAAGAGTTAGAAGATCAAATGATACAATGTGAGGAGGAGGTGTAGTAGAGAGATTATCAAGCTCATCTCCAAGATTAGAAGATTGAAATACAAACGAAACAATTTGAGGAGAGTCTCAAACAAAGGATCTCTACAGCTAAGGTTGAGATGAAAATATCACTTGCAGGTTATGAGAACCCCAAGTTCAAATTCCCTAGTTTTAGACTAGATAGGCCTCGTGTATCCCCCAAGCTGAAGATTCCAAGTTTTAGGAGTCCTTCCTCTTTTCAAGAGCCTATCCTTGAACAATTACATCCTTACAAGGAACTCATTCAAGAGGTCCAATCTTCTCCTTGTATTCTTAATGAGCCTATGAGAGAAGAGGTTTTCCAATACTCCTTCCCAATCCACAAGTCATCAATCCACAAGAGCATTAGGTTCAACTTCAATAGCAAGAAGTGCAAGCCCAAAAATAACAACATGAGGCCTTCCTTGTGGAGAATCTTACTTCTTCTAGAAAGGAAGAGATCAAGCAACTGGTGTTACTCGAGGTGAGGATCATGTAGGTAGAGGATTTTACCCGTAAAGCCCCTAAGATCAAAATTCCAAGCTTTAGGCAGGAGAGACCTTCCAAGATTATAGAAACACCCATCCAGGAGGCCCAAATGATTCCCTGTATCCCAAATCAGCTTGTGAAAGAGAGGATAATTGAAGAAACAAAGTATCTTTCACCTACACTTATGCCCATTCAAAAGGTTCCAAATGATGAACGTGATTTGATACAAAAAATAATAGAGCTCATTAATAAAGGTAAATTTTTTACTATCTCTTACATTTAACATAGTAGCTATGAGGTTGAGGTAGAACATGTTATTGATGAAGAGGTTGATCATGATCCAAATGATCACATGCTCTCAAACATCACAAATCTAAACTTGATGAGGGGTTGGTACTTTTAGGAGAGGGGGTTTGTGTTGGCCATTTGGTGGAATTGATTATGTGTTGCATTGATGATTTGTCATTGATGCCAACACTAGCCATCTGGATGCTTTACCAGCACCCTTCTGGTCTCGATAGGTTGAGTGTTTTCTAGTTTATTCGAATTTGGTATGATCCAGTAGGCTCCAGTATAGTTTGGTGATAGAATTGGATTGTTCATGATACTCATGCTCATATTTGGTTAGTTGGTTTTGGTCTGGTGATCTGATGCTATCCTACTTTCCTAGAAGCTTAGTTTCTGGTTCCAACAAGGGTTTCACCAATAGAGCTTTTGATGAAGATCTTTGATGAATTGCATAAGTGGTGTTGGTGCAGTTTCTGGTGGAGTTTCAGGATGATGTTGGTGATCATGTTCGAGACTTGGTGGATGGAGATCATTTCTATAGTGTGTGGACCTATATTGGGTCCCGGTTGATCTAGGTTATGGACCGACTTTAATGTAACATGTGGATTGGACCTCTTGATGTATTTCTGAGATGTATTATGTGTTGGATATTATTTTTTTGGTCTAAGACCAACATGGTTTGTAATTATGTAATTGGTTTATTGTCTGGTGGGTGACTTGATTGTTTATGGTCGAGGATTTGTATATATAGATGTAAGATATCATTTTAGATCATCATGGTTATGTTAGAGGTCATGGTCAAGGAATATAATATGTGAATAATGTAATATCATACAGGCAAAGGATTTGGTTGATCATTGGAGATCGAATTAGGTTTGTGTAAGAGGATTTAGTCCTCTAGTATTGAGCTTAACCAGATCTGTACTCGGGCATAGGAGATGCTCTCTTTTGCAGTTTGACACTTCTCCAGATTGTAGTCTGGATTTATATGTAGTCAGTGAGGCTCCTTATGTTATGAGTAGTGTACTCAAGGTTTTTGGCCTTCCTGCAAGTGCATGCCCCTTAGTTGTAATTCACATACTTACTGCAGAAGTATTATCTAACTATGGGTAGGCTTCCCAATGTGGTTTTTCCCTTTACCAAGTTTTCCACATACAAATCTTGGAATCATGTGGATGGCATTTATTCTATTATTTATGTTTATGCTTAATTGGTTTAACTACTATTCTGGTATTATTGTTTTGGGATTTGGTCTTAAAGTTTAAATTTCTAATAGTTTTGATAATCTGTGACACATGATTCACCCCCCCCCCCCCTCTCAGTTGTCTTCCAGTTATTTGAATTGTCTAACAATTGGTATCAAAGTTTTGCTCCTCTCTACTTTAAGCTTAACCATTTGAGGAAGATCCTCTGGTGACTAACAGTTCAAGTTCATCCAGTTCTTCTGGAGCTATCTTTTGGAGGGATATTCAGAGGCTTGATGGAACAAATTACACAGTATGAAAGATTTGGATGGAGACTCATCTGAGATGTCTTAGCAATGAGATTTGGGAGATCACACAGAATGGTGTCACACCTTATAATTCAGGATCTAGCAATCCTCCTCCAGAAAACCTAGACAAGGAGCTTGAGAATGATTGTAGAGCAAGAGAAGCCCTCTTGTGTGCACTTTCTGATCAACAAATAATGGGATTGACCAAAAAATCATCTAGAAAGGCTATATGAGATAAGTTAGAGACTCTTAATGAAGGTGACCCTATAGTGAGGATTGCTAAACTTGATGGTTACCGAGTGAGATATGAAAACCTGAAGATGGAAGAAGATGAAAGGATTACTGCATTCATGGAAAAGGTAAATGAGATTGTTATGGGAATTCAATGTTGTGGTGGAACTCTGAGAAGATGAAATTATTTCTAAAGTCCTAATAGCCCTACCATCGGCTTACAAAATGAAGGCTAGTTCTATTAATGAGTTGAGAACAATGGCTAATACATGTGCCAACATAGATACTTTGGTTGGGAAACTATCTACTTTTGAGCTTGAAGAATTTGGACCTTCTAGAGCTATGAAGTCTGAAACCACTTTTCATGCATCTATATCTACAACCGGTAAGAAAGAATAGAAAGATTTGTATGCAAAGGAATTAGAAGATATGAAGAGAGAAGAAGATGAGTTTGATCAAATTGAAACACTATTTTCTAGAAGAGTATGTTAGGTCCTAGAGACAACTGAGAGGGGGGGGAGGGGGGGTGAATCAGTTTTCTAATAAATTTAAACCTCTGATATGCTTTCACAAAACCTTCCTTCACCTTCAAATGATGTCTATGTGTATAGCTCTGCTTATTCTCACATATACCTTCACACAAATCTTTTTCACATTCTCTTTATTGATCTTACAAATAAGATCTTACATTTATATCATAACCTAAGACCAATTTTAGTAGGTCGGCTCTACAAGATATTACAATAAAATCATTTTACAAATAAATTAATGCTCGATGCAATAACTGATTCAACATGTTGGCTTAATGCATTTACAACAACAATAATTCATCTCCATAGCGTGCCATGCTAATCTGGAAAAGATAAACCTGTCGGTGTATAACCTCGACCTATTTGTCGGTAGTAGCAAATATGTAAATACAAATATGCCAATTAACAAACCTTCAAGACAAAGTGTCCAAACGATATCTTCCACATAACCATGTATTTTCCATACCCTTCCAAGTGTCGGTGATCATTATATCCTACCGGTGTACCAAATACTAGTGACTGTTCATAAGTCATTTTCTTGCCGGTGAATGTTGTTGATTCTCCAAAGTGTGAGAGTTGATAAGTGTTTAGTAGGTGTTGACATCAATGACAAAACCATACCAAAATACCAACAATCTCCCCCTTTGGCATTGATGGCAACACAAGATGGAAAAACCATCAAAGTGCCAAAACAGAAATGCCAAATACCAAAAACCAACAATCTCCCAAAAAGAGATCATAACCAGAAATCAAAATACAAATACAGAGAGTAATAATCTCTCCCAAATAACAATCTCTCCCCCTGGGAGCAACATGTGTTTTCCTTGTCTTTTTCCATACCAATTTCTCCCCCTTTGACATAAAATGCCAAAGTTATTACCAAGCCAAGTCCATATACAAAATACCAATCAATTTAGTATACCAACTACTCCCCTTGAGAAGTAGCTTCCTCATCATAGCCGGAATAAAAGATTTCTCTGTTAATTATGTTGGTTGATGACAATCATCAACTTCCTAAGTCTCTACCAGTGGTGGTATGACCCCAACCTGATCTCTGAGATATTCAAAAGTCTCCTTAGACAGAGGTTTAGTGAAAATATCTGCAATATGTGTGTGTGAAAAAGTGAACCTGTAGCCGCAAGCACAACACTTCAATTAAGTCATTATATGCATGGTTAGTAATCAATAATCAATAAAAATAAACCATAGCAAAGCGACCCATTGCCTTCTAAAAGATGCAAGTATAGGATTGCTCTCAGTTTGTTATAAGCAATACCAGTGACTAGACTACACCAAGACAAAGGATTTAATCAATATGATACTAAGCTATATGGATGCAAAAAATGGATGAATAATTCAAGAAAAAAAATCACTTCAAGCAATAATGGATGTAAGATGGATGCAAATAATATAAAAAAAGAAATAATAATCAATCAATGACTCCAGAGCAAAATCAACATAATAATGATGTATTCTCAAAAAACTCTGGGGTGAATTGGAATGAGAGCTGATGACTGAATTTATAGAGAATTACAGAGAGATGATGAAAAAGCTCAATTTAGGATTAATTGAAATAATTGAGAAATCAGGTTGAGTTAATCTTGAGATAGATTCCAATTATAGTTCAATTGAAATGCATTTGAATTAGAAGTCCAAGTTGCATTGGAAAACAATAATAAATCAATTCCATGCATTTGTGATAAAAATAGATAATTCTTCAATTTAATCAAGAAAAGAGTCTTTTTAATGCAACTAAACTTCTTTTTCTGAAAAGCTTTGAGTTCCAATTTAAGAGAATAATTAATAATTCAATTAATTGTTTTTCTGATTTCAAATTCTCAATTTAGAAAAAGAAATAATATCTCAAGTTTGATTTCTCTCTCAATTCAATTCTTTTATTTAATTTTCAATTCAACTCTTTGTTTTGTAATAAATTCTTCTTTTTGTAGTAAATTAATTCTTTTTTGCATGATTGAATGACAAATTTATTAATTAATTAAATATGCAAAGATATTTAATAAATTAAAATAGGATAATTGATCAAAATGAATATTCTTGGAATGATTCAATTAATTAAATAAATATTTAATTAATATTGGGTAATTGATTTTGCCATGTGATATTTGATAATTAAAGAATTAATTATGTGCTCAAGATTGATTTAATTGCCTTTTGGTTAGGACCTTGGTGATGTTTTCGAGATTAGGGGCCCATGGTTTAGATGACCATTTTTAGGGTATTACGTTTGCCCCTCTTTGAATTAATGTGTGAGCAACACGTTGGTTCAAAGAATGTGTGATGTCTAGGAGATGTCAGTTATGAACTTGATTGATCACGAACTAGATGAAAGCAAGGTGTTAGCTTGATTCGAAGCGACAAAGCTGAATGAAGTTTGATTAAAGAGATACCAATCCTGAACTTGATTGAACTAAGGAACGATAGAAAACAAAGATACCGAACTTGAACTTGATTGATCAAGAAGCGGATCTTATTGATCTAGAACTTGATTGAACTTAGATGCAGTGAGTGATGATAAAAAAAATTGATCTTGAACTTGATTGATCAAGACATGATGAATGAAGATAAAACTTGTCCAGCTTGATCAAGAAACGAATACTGAACACCTTCTTAGATTGAGTGTGATCAAAGATACTCTTTAAACTTTTGATTGAGTTTAAACAAATAATCAGCTTGATTTGAAGCGATGAAACTGATTAACGTTAAGAGATTAATTCAGATGATTGAGAGATACCAGCTTGATTTAAAGTGATGAAACTGATGTGCCTCTAGCGATTGATTAAATTTGGATGATCAAGAGATCTCAACTTGATATGAAGCGATGAAGATGAGATAACCCTTAGAAATACAGTCTTGATTTTCTTTGATTGAAAAGATTTTGCTCGACTTTTGATAAAGATTTAAAAATTTCTTGACTTTGAGATATGAGGTCATAAGGTCGTGAGTGTTGAGGAGGATTCCCCCACACCGGAATAGGGATAGGGCCAGAGACAAGGCCAGAGGCAGGGTCAGGCACAGAGAGTTGAGGCTCCGCGATGAGGTAGTGGTGATCCGGGTGCTAGCAGTAGCAGGGTACTAGCTCAGGGTAGGCAGCAAAGGAGTGAGGGTGGATCCCTAGGGGGAGTGGGTGAGGCAGAGGATGAGAGAGTAGCTCCTAGATAGGTATGACAGCGAAGAGAGGAGCAGAGTGGAGGTGGTGGTGGCGGTGGAGATGGGGGTGGAGATGGGGGACCTACGAGAGAGCATGGGCATGATGCTGGTAGGTTGATGAGGGCATGTCTTGCAGAGCTACAATCATAGTTGATAGTGGTGCAGACTCAGCTGGCAGAGCGAGACCGACAGTTGGCCAAGGTGAGGACTGAGTGTGATCACCAGATTGCGGCTTTGAGAGAAGAGTCGAGAGTAGAGATAGAGTCTCTATGACAGGAGGTCCTTCTCTAGAGCAGTAGGGCATCTTATTACGTAGCAACGTATAGTGTTGTAGTTCTTGTTTCACAACAGGTGCAACCCTATTAATAGTATATGGCCCGATCAGAGGGAGCACAAGCACCTCAATAGGATCCTGGGCATTAGGCTCCTCCTCCTCCACCAGGCGATGAGGGAGAGGGTGCTAGCCAGATTTTTTATTTGTAGCTCAGATATTTTTTTGTAGACACACCCATATTTTTGTAGCCTATATGATTCTTGCTCCGATGGGAGTTTGTACATGTCATTGGACATCATTTTGTACTCTTAGACTTGAGATGATATATATATACAAGATCTGATTTGACTTCATTGTACTTGTGTCAATTGGTTATGAGATGTTTCTATATGCTTTATTCTATATGTATGCATTTCTTTTTCAGCATGAATGTATGTATTGCAAATGATTATGGATGTCTATGTTTTTGTTTCTTTTCATATGCAAATAAATGAATGCAAATGAGTAATAATGAAATGAATGAATCTATATAAGATGTTTATGTATGCAACTAACATCTCAAAACACAAGTACTCAATCGAAGAAATGATGAAGAAGAGACCACTTAGCAAAGAAATGGTGAAGCTTCAAGCTCTAATTCAGCAAATGAAGAGATCATTATTATTACACCAAAATCACTCTAAAGTCACAAAATGCAAAATGAAATGCAAAATGATATGCGAAATGCAACCTAAACCAAGTCACTGGATTTAAAATGCTTAAGATTCATCATTGAGCATAATGAACACAACAGGCAGGTTAGAGTTCCTTTCTTTTTCAATGTGCAATATTAATTATCTTGTCCGCAATGACCCTTTTTTCGTTCATATCCTTGGACAGATTTCGCAGGGACCCGAATTGCATCATAAAGAAATTCCCTCAAAACAAACAAAGAAATGATATGGACCTCCCTGTAGCATACAAATAAGTGGAGTCGAGGTAGGTGAGGCGATTTCACCTTAATGTGAAGGCTCTTATCACAGACACCCAGCTAATTTATATGTTTCCAGATCATTGGGATCATTCCTACAAGCAGAAAATAAAGAAAATATTATGCCCCCAATCCTTGCTCCTCTTAGTCACAATAGACTTCCTCGAGTTACTCAGAGGGACAATAATCAAAAATCAATATAAAAGACAACATACAAAGAAAATTTTCATGCAAAGCTCAAACTGTTCAGTGATTGTTTTCTGTTATGTTGTTTTGCTTGTTAACTCAGTGATAAAAACTCTATAGTAGTTAGGAGACAGATGACTGACTCGGAGTGGATGACCGGTTTTCACTGATGGGAAAATGACTTGTTTGATACTGCTTAGGACATGGGATGTGCTTTGTCGATTTTCCTAAGACTAGGGCATTGATCAGTTTCAAGTCATGTGGGTTCCAATGAACTAGGGTGTCATGAAAGTGACTGCAAAATATGTACAAGAGAAAGCAAAGATGCATGAAAGAGGGAATGCCAACGTTGCGTTGATAGATGGAGCGCTTGAGTACAAGAGGCGCCTATTTACTAGGTTTTCACCTGCTTGGCAGAGAATCATTTGTTTTTACCAAGGTGCCTGTTTACTAGGTTTTCACTAGGGCATTTTCTCTTTTACATTTTTTCTTTCTTTTTTTTGTATTTTATGATATTTCCAATTTTTTTTTTACTTTTTTCAAGACTTTTCCAATTTTTAGGATTTTTTCAGGACTTTTTCAGCTGTACAGTTTGTTGGAGCAAAGAATACTAAGTAAAGAATCTTTAAAGGTGGATGGTGTTAATTGGTTCTCGGAGCTGTTCTCCTTCCGATGTTGAGAGCTGATAGGAACCAGAGCCGAAGATTGCAGTAACGATATAGGGACCCAGCCAGTTGGGTTCAAACTTCCCTTTGTTGTCTCGAAACTGTTGATTTTTTGGATTTTCTCTTAGTACTAGGTCTCCAACCTAAAATTCTCTTTGTCTAAACTTCTTGTTATATCCTCTGGACATTCTCTTTTGGTATACTCTTAGATGATCAAACACCACTTGCCGACATTCATCCAGCAATTCGAGTTCTTGCAATCTAGATATTCTGTGATCTTCATCAGTAACAAGACCTTGCAATAAAACTCTTAGAGATGGTATTTCTACTTCAATAGGTAATACTGCTTTGGACCCATACACCAAAGAGAAAGGTGTAGCCCCAGTAGGTGTTCTGATACTTGTTCTGGAAGCCCATAGTGCAGGATTGAGTTGCAGATGCCAATCCTTCCTAGATTTGTTCATTGTTCTGTGCAAGATAGTCAGTAGGTTTTTGTTAGACGCCTGGGCTTGTCCATTACCTTGAGGGTAATATACTGATGACCAGTGTTGCTTTATTTTGAATTTCTCACAAAGTTCATCCAGGTCTTTATTCTTGAACTATCCTCCATTATTAGTCACAATGGACGAAGGTATCCCATACCTGCAAATTATATAGTTTAGGATGAATAAGGCGACTTGTTTACTAGTTGCTTTGATGAGCGGAACCGCCTCTACCCACTTGGTGAAATACTCAGTGGCAGTTATGATGAATTTATGTCTATTGGATGATGCAGGATATATCTGACCAATGAGATCAAAGGCCCATTGCTAAAAAGGCCAGTGTGTAATGAATGGTATGAGATCCCTCGTCGGGGCGTGTATGAGATTTCCATGAAGCTGACATTTCTCACAAGTCTTAGCAAATTTTATGGTGTCTTTTTCCATATCTAGCCAGTAGTAGCCAGCCCATAATAGTTTCCAAGCTAAAGTAAAACCATTTGAATGAGATCCACAAATACCATCATGGACTTCCGATAATGCACATTTAGACTCTTCAGTTTCTAGACATCTAAGCAATGTACCGTCCAAACCTCATCTAAATAAATCATTAGCTATGATAACATACCACAAAGCATTTCGAGTTAGGTTTCTTTTCTCATTTTGGGTAAGATTTTCAGGAATAACTTGGTCACGTAGATAGGAGTAGATGTGGCTATATCTGGATGAGTCATGTCCAATAATAGAACAGACTATTTGGGTTTCAGAGGAATCATAAGCTGGGTAATGTAACTCTTCCACCAGGAATTCAAAGTGAGCATTGAACTCTTGTAACTCAGGTATGGATGCCAGAGTGGCCATAGCATCTGCTGCTCTGTTAGCGGACCTTGGGATTTGCTGGAATGACACAAAAGCAAAGTACTTCTTGAGATCATCCACCATTCTCTTGTAAGGCATCAACTTATCATCTTGAGTCTGATATGTATCATTGATTTGATTGACGACCAACTGAGAATCTCCATAAATATGTAATTTATCAACCTTCCATTCAACGGCTAGCTTTATCCCATTTACCAAGGCTTCATATTCTACAATATTGTTTGTGCAGGGAAATAAAATCTTGTAAGATTTTGGGATGGAGTACTTTTGAGGAGTAATGAATAATATGCTAGCACCTAAACCATTTTGAGTAAAGGACCCATCAAAGAACATCTTCCAAGGTTGTTGAGTAAGATGCATTATTGATTCATTTGGGAACTCGATGTGTAGCGATTGAGTATCCTCAAGTGGAGCTTCAGCAAGTTGATCAACAATTACTTGTCCTTTTATGGCTTTATGTGCCACATATTCAATGTCAAATTCTGTAAGGATCATGACCCATTTTGCCAATCTTCTTGTGAGTGTTGCTTTATTAAGAAGATACTTGAGTGGAACAATTTTAGCAACCATCTTGACTGAATGTGCTAGCATGTAGTGTCTTAGTTTTTGTGATGCAAAGACCAATGCTAAGCATGCTTTTTCTATTATAGTATAATTCATTTCATAAGACACCAATGTCCTGCTGATGTAATAGATAGCTATTTCCTTTTTGTTGTCATCCTGTTGAGCCAAAAGTGCCCCCAGTGATGAATCTATTGCTGATATATATAAGATTAGTGGTTTACCTTGAATAGGTGGCATTAAGATCGGTGGATTTGACAGATACTTTTTGATTTGCTAAAAATGTTGCTCACATTTTTTATCCCAATTGTATAATACACCTTTCCTTAGTACCTTCATGACAAGTTGAGCCTTGTCTGCTAGCTGAGAAATGAACCTTCTGATAGACTGGAGACGTCCTTGTAGACTTCTCATTTGACTGATATTCTTTGGAGGCGGCATTTCCATTATGGCTTGGACTTTCTCAGGATCAACTTCAATTCCTTTTTTTGAAATAATGTATCCAAGTAGCTTATCAGATGTCACTCTGAATGCACACTTCTTTGGGTTTAACCAGAGTTTGAACTTTTCCATTTTGTTGAGGATAGGACCTAACTCTTGAATATGTGTTGATGTTTTCATAGTTTTCACTAAAGTATCATCAACGTAGTCTTCCATATTCTTGTGCATCATATCATGAAAAATTGTAGTGACTTCTCTTTGATAGGTTGCTCCTGCATTCTTTAGCCCAAATGGCATGACATTCCAGCAAAAGGTTCCCCATGCACAAGTGAAAGTTGTCTTTTCCTGATCTCCAGGAGCTATTTTGATTTGATTGTATTTGGAGAATCCGTCCATTAGTGAGTACATTTCATACCCCGTGGTCATGTCGACTATCATATCAATATTTGGTAATGGAAAATCATCCTTTGGACATGCTTTGTTAAGATCTCTGAAGTCAGTACAAACTCTGATAGATTTGTCTGCCTTTGATACAAGTACTATGTTTGAAATCCATTCGGCATAATCTATAGCTCTAGTGAATCTAGCTTTGAGTAGTTTTTCTAGTTCAGCCTTGACCAATAATGCTACATGCGGGTGCATCTTACAGAGTTTTTGCTTAACTGGTTTTACTCCCGGTGTGATTGAAAGATGGTGCATAATGAGATCAGGATCCAAGCCCAGCATATCAGAGTACATCCATGCAAAGTTTATTTTCTTTTCTAAGAATAGTTGGGTGAACTCTTTCAATTCTTCTGCTAATAGTGATTGAGCTACATGAATGATATGTGGTGTCTCTTGACTCCCAATGTTCACTAGTTGAGTTGGCTCAATCAATATCGAGGACCTTTCCTGAAAATGACTTGGTAGTATATCAAGTATCTCACCTTTAGGTGCCTCAAAGAGGTTTTCACCTTTAGGTACATCCTTTATTTTCTCTTTTTTAGATTCTAACACCGCCACAATGTGGTTTTTGCCATCAGATCTTTTATTTTTATTTTGCTTGTTTTTGCGACTAAGATACTTGACATCTGCTTCAGTCATATTTTCACTTTGTTCACTAGTGGAAGAGTCTATAGGTTCGACTGCATTGAGATAATAGGATAATGTATAGTCATTGGCAAAAGTAGGTATATTCATGCGTTGGTTTTGTAAAGTACATTCAATCAATTCGGGATGTACTAAGGATAAATTTTTGATAGGTTCAAGAGCATTCACGGTATTGTTATCACAGTTGCGGATCGAGAAGTCAAGTTCTAGAAGTATACCCTACGTAAGTGTCTCGAGACCAGGAAGAATCAAATCATGATTATTAAAATTCACGTTAATATTTAATTGATCTAATCCAATAGGCATACTTGTAATGTCATTTACTATGCCAGACTGGACATTGTATCATGGTTTAACAACAATAAGACTAGTAGGCAACTTTTCATTGTTTATATCAGATGATTCTAATTTTGAGTCTGAGTGGATATCATCATGAATAGGATTGTCATCAGAGTCATCAAAGTCATCAGATAAGGTTTCCAAGCCTCGTTCAGGTGATTTAGTAAGCATATGTATGGTATCAATGCCGACATCTTTAATGCTACATGTTCCTTCATGTTGTGGTTCATTTGTCATTTGTATCTAACACACCTGTTGACATGTTCTCATTGTTTCTGTAATTTGTTGTCATTGACTCCATTCAGCCTCTTTTGGACTGATAATTGGTTCTTGTTGTGTAGCTTCCAACTCTTCCTGTGTAGTGCTATAGCTGATTTGTTTTGTTTTAGGATACGGGCACATAGATGAGAAGCTTTCTAGTATTCTTCCTTCTTTTAGTCCTTGTTCATAATTTGCTTGCCTCTTTTGTCTAATTTCTTGTATTTCCCTCTCTAGTTTTATGCACATAAGCTCTTGAGTATCATCTATGACACCACTAGATTCTTCTGGAGTTTTTGTAGCAGATGTGTCTGAAAGATAGTCAGGACCCCATTCATACTCATTTGAATCAGTCTCTGAATCATCTACTTGTTGCCTGCCAGTATATGTGACTGGAACTTTTAATGGTGCAAATAATTCTCTGATTCTTACCACTTCATCTCTTATATCCTCAGGAACCTCAACTTCTTGTATTATCGTAGCTGATACCATCGAAGCCTGAGCACTGACCATTTCTTCCTTCTTGACTGCTGATTCCTCTTTCTCTTTTCTACACTCTACCTTTGTTTGTTGAGTGTTTTCTTCATGTAATGTTAAAGGCGATATCTTTTTCAAGCACTTAGACTTAGAAACATATTTATGGTCTAATGTCTTTTTCGGATTATATCCCAGTCCAGCCTTATCATTTGTGGATTTGGTTTGTAGCTGAATTGGTTCAGTAATACCTTCCTTTTGTTTACCTAGAGGACCAGTACCTGAGTATCTCATATGTTGCATCATTTTATAGCCAGGACCATATTGTTTTGAGGAAATCTCACAGTGTCGTACCTCCTCATTTTGACTGTCCTCCTTAAAGAGCTAGTTAAGCACAACATCTTCTTCTATTTCATCGGCCAAGGAGGTAGAAGACTGTACAAAGAGACCATCATATATGGTATTCAGAGGTGAATTTTGTGTTCTCATAGCCTCTGATGGTTTGCCCAACTATTTTGGTGATGGAGGGAGAGAAACTAATGATAGCACTGGTTCTATCTTGTAGCCATCCATTCCGGTATCTGTAATCTTTAGTCTCTTTTCTAAGTCTTTCATCAATGTTTCTGGATCTTCATTTGGAGAGGCTGCCCTATTATGAGGCACAAAAGTATCTGCACCTTTTGTCAATGCATTACAGATGACATTTATATCAATAGGAATACTAACTTCAGCTCTGTTATAAGGAAACTTTAAGCATTGGTGATATGTTGACGGTATTGCCTTCATTTCATGAATCCATGACCTGCCCAGTAAAATAGTGTATGACAATGGAATATCAAGAACCTGGAAAAGAACATCTCTCTCTACCGGTCCTACTCTGATTGTTAATGATACTAGACCTTTGGAGGTCCTCTCTTCCTCATCATATGCTTTAATTGTTATTTTCTTGCCTGGATCAATGACATTTTCAGAGAATCCTAGTTGTGTAAGCAGACGGTAAGTACAGATATTCAACCCTGCGCCCCCATCTATCAAAACATGTTTGACTCTGTGTTTGTGGATCATGGCCTCAATATGCAATGGCTGGTTATGTGGATGATTTAATGAATTGTCATCTTCTTCAGAGAAGGTCAAATAGTGAGGTGAAGTCAGATGACCCACCATAGACTAAAACCGATCAATGTCTAAATTTTTTGGAACATTGGTAGTGAGCAATGCTTTGTCTAGGACTTCCTTGTGAGTAGATGACAGTTGTAGCAATTCAAAGATTGAAATTTGAGCATTTGTCCTTTTTAACTATTCAACTACTTTGTATCCGGAGGATGATGATGAAGTTAACCTTTTAAATTTGTCCAAGGTCGATTCTTTTTGTTTGTTTGGTAAGGCTATTGGGTTTGATGTTTCTTGAGTCAGAGTGGAAGAACTAGCCCCTTGGAGAGTGACTTTCTTTTGAGATCGGGTCAGAGCTCTTGCATATCATGATTCATTTGGTTTATCATGAACTATAGTCACATTGCAATATTCTGAGTGTGAAGGTTCAAGCATGTTAATAACATTGTCTTGGCTGGCATAAGTATAGTTGACTTTAGCACCTCCTTTGGTTTTTGATGAATCACCTTGTTCATAAATAGGTAAAGGATCTTTGAATGCTTTGTGATCAACGTTGGTTGGGTGATTTCCGACAATGATTTTACCAGCGTCTATGAGATCTTGAATCTGATGTTTTAGTTTCATGCAATTGTTTATGTTATGACCCTTATTCCGATGAAAGTCACAGTATTCATTTTCTCTCCACCATCTTGGTTTGACTTCTAGATTGTATGGTCTGGAGTTATCTGGTAGTGTTATCAAGTTGTTTGCCAATAGAGTCTTGAAAGTAGATTCATATGATTCTTCGAGAGGAGTGAAATCATGCTTAGGTTTAGAGAGCCAAGGTTTCTCTTTGAACCATTCTTTTTTCTTAGGAGTATTCTCTGTTGTAGTTTCAATAGCTTTGAGTGCTTGTGTACCACTAGCCAAGTTGAATATTGTGGGCTATGAGGTAGTTTTAATAGTATCTACTACCTCATCATTAACAACATTCTTGTTGTTGTCCTTGCCAAATTTCCAATACTTGCTCTTCTCTTTAGAGCTAGATCCTGGTTGTGTTTCCTTCCAAGGTGAAATATCCCCTTTTTTGATGAGCACATCTTCCATTCGAATGGCGTTGTCTACCATCCTATTAAATTATGGGTGTACTTGCATTTGGATACTATATTTTAGTTCTGGGACCAAGTTATTGACAAATATATCCATTTTCTTAGAGTCTAGGATAGGTCATGGATACCTAGAGAACATCCTTCTCCAACGCTGGAGGAAAGTGAGAAAAGGTTCTCCTGTCTTCTGTTTAGTATTGCAAAGATTGATCTTAGTCACAGGATTTTGAATGTTGTATGAGTATTGTTGCAAGAATAGTTGGACTAATTCTTCAAATGATTTTATTCCTTGAGGTAGACTTGAGAACCATTCCATGGCTTGTCCTCCCAGACTCCTCAGGAAAAGACGCATGAGATAGGTGTGATCGTGCATGAATTCCATAGAGGTAGCACAAAACTCTCTGACATGATCTTGGGGATCTGAGATACCATCATATTTGTCAAATTTTGGGATTTCAATTCATGAAGGAAATGGAGGCATGTATAGATTCTTGTCAAATGGAAATGGGAATATTGTCTCCAGGGAATATTGCTTTGGGGCTTTATCCTTATTCTTCAATTTCATGATCTCAATTTTTAAGGCTAGTAGTTGTTTGTGTATTGCGAGGATAGGTGAATCTTCCTTTTTGGTGACAAGTGTTTGAACATCATATCCAACAGGAAGTTTGGCACCTTGTCTTGCTAATTCTAAGATATAGTCTTACTTCTCTCTAGCTAGGATAGCATTCATCACTTTTCTAAAGTCTTTGTCCTTTTGCAAGTCAAGAATTTCTTTTTTGGAAGGTTCAACATCTTGATCAGAATCACTGGAGGAGGAATCATCACTCCCATGAACATTAGTATTGTCCTCATTTTTGCTGCCATATATCGTCTCATATATAGGAGGAGGTCGAGGTTCTTCAAAAATCGGTATTCCTAATGACAAAGGCATGTCAGTGAGTGGGTCTTCCTTATAAAATGGATTATGTTGGTATGTGAAGACTGGTTCCTTGCATTTGGCTTCTTTCTTACTAGAACTCCTGGTTTGTCTAGGCATCTTTACGGATTAGTGTGATCCAAAGCTTGTTTTTGATGCAGAGGTCAAGATCAATTTTAGTGCTAGTTTGTTTAGTTAAAGTATTGTTTAGGAGAAACAATTGAGATTTAGTCTGATTTCAAGAACGATCTATCCTATCTAAGATGTTTACCTGGGTTGATTCTAAAATAGTAACTAAGATTCAGTCTGATTCAGGAATGATATATCCTATGTAAGATGTTATCTAAGTGACTTGAGTTTGATAAGTAGTTTGATTTGAACTAGCTAAAGGGTGATCGACCAAATCGTGCAACAAAAAATGGTAGAGGTACACTATCTTGATCTATTTTATGCTTAGGAAAATGATAACTAGTATTATGTTCATTGTAAGTTGTTTTAGGCAAGTTTGACTGTTCTGTCTGACAAAACCAGAGACTTGTATGACAGGGTTTTTTTGGACCGGACGACAATTTAGCAGTTACAGGATGACAATAGTTTTGTTTCTTACAAGTTGCTGCCTTGTACCGTACGACTGATGGGCATGTGCAGGACGACAAAAGACTGAGGTCAATTTTGCCTCGTACGAGACAGGATACAGTGTAGGATGATGAATGATTTAGACTCGTACGACAAAGAATCTGCTATAGGACAACAATTGAGTAGATTCATATGACACAGGACTGGTGCAGCATGATAATTTAGCAGACTCGTACAACTTTTCACAAGGCAGAGACTAAAATTTTGAGTTTTTTGACTGCTAAGTATGACAACTGAGTATGACAAATTCTAAGATGGACTGATTTTTGACCAGGATATACTAGTTTCTGACACGGACAGAGTTTCAACTTAGGATGGACTAGTTTCTAACACGGATAGAGTTTTGACTTAGGATGGACTAGTTTCTGACATGGACGGAGTTTCGACTCACTGAGTTTGTTTCTTGTCTTCTCCAATTTTTGGTATTCCAGTTTTTGTTTCAGGGATGAAAACACAGAAAATAAGTAGGATGTAATAGTGACTCCAATCACAGCATGCAAACCCTAAGGAATTTGGTGAGGCAAGAAAATCTTTTCTTGTAGACTTAGGTACACACCCAATAGCTAATCAAAATACGGCTACTATGTCTCATGCAATGGATTCTCAATGCCGTATTATCCAACTCCAAACACTAATGGGGACACGAAATGACAAGTATCTTGGGAGAGTTACTATCTCTCTTGCACAAAGATTATCTTCCTTTTGGAGGTGAACTGGGTAGCTTCTAATTTTAATTGGATTTAGTTAGGGGTCCGTTCGGTGCGTCGAGGTATAAACTCAATTAAGAGGTCTCCCAGCCTTGAAAACCAAGGTTTAATATACCCAAAGGTATGGAGGAGAGCTATTCCCGAGCACTGTCGTTGACTTGATTTTCATCAAATCACGTTTATTTTATAGTGGGTTGGAGTACTTGGTGTTTAGCCATTCCCACTTAGGTCGTTCCCCTCTCACTGGCCCTAAAGGCTATAAAGTTATTAACTCCTCGGGAGGGCAGGTCTGCTAAAGATGTTGCAATCAATCTTAAGAAAGCACTTCAAGGGTCTAGATTTCAAATTGTCTAAAAGAAGACAAGAGCATACTCTCTTACCTCTCAGATTTTTCTAAAACACGAAAGACAGATTTTGTTCATTAACCAGATAGCAAGTTAGGTGCCTAAAAATGAATTTAAAGAATACACAATGTTTAGTCAATTCTCCTTAGGCAACCTGCAAAGACAACGAATCGGTAGTCATATTGTCTTTGTGCGACAAGCATATTCTTCGACAAGCATTCTGCAAAAACTAGTTAGGCTGTGAAAAATTCTGAGACAAATAGATAAACAATCAGGGTTAGTCGTCAGAATAATCAAAAAATGATAAAATCATGAAATTTGCCTTTTTACCAGAAAATACAGAATCGTACGACAGAGTCTTGACTCGTACGAGACAGGATTCAGTATCGCACGAAAGAAGATTGCTGATGATGTCTGCTCGTACGACAGAGGATTTATGCTCTTACGATAGAAGATATGCTAGTATGATAGGATATGGAAATTCATGCGACACCTATAGTTTATCGTTCAAGCCTATGGGAATTGTCGTATGAGATGTACGGATGAAAAATCGAAAAATCAAAAAACCTGAAAAATAACCAAACAAAAAAAAAAAATCAATCTTGGAGGCCGAAAAAGAAGTAGTCTTTGGCCCCACGGTGGGCCCCAGATATGTGTGTGTGAAAAAGTGAACCTATAGCTACAAGCACAACAATTCAATTAAGTCATTATATGCATGGTTAGTAATCAATAATCAATAAAAATAAACCATAGCAAAGCGACCCATTGCCTTCTAAAAGACGTGAGTATAGGATTGCTCTCAGTTTGTTATAAGCAATACCAGTGACTAGACTACACCAAGACAAAGGATTTAATCTATATGATATTAAGCTATATGGATGCAAAAAATGGATGAATAATTCAAGCAAAAAAATCACTTCAAGCAATAATGGATGTAAGATGGATGCAAATAATCTTAAAAAAGCAATAATAATCAATCAATGACTCCAGAGAAAAATCAGCATAATAATGATGTATTCTCAAAAATCTCTGGGGTGAATTGGAATGAGAGTTGATGACTGAATTTATAGAGAATTACAGAGAGATGATGAAAAAGCTCAATTTAGGATTAATTGAAATAATTGAGAAATCAGGTTGAGTTAACCTTGAGATAGATTCCAATTATAGTTCAATTGAAATGCATTCGAATTAGAAGTCCAAGTTGCATTGGAAAACAATAATAAATCAATTCCATGCATTTGTGATAAAAATAGATAATTCTTCAATTTAATCAAGAAAAGAGTCTTTTTAATGCAACTGAACTTCTTTTTCTGAAAATCTTTGAGTTCCAATTTAAGAGAATCATTAATAATTCAATTAATTGCTTTTTGGATTTCAAATTCTCAATTTAGAAAAAGAAATAATATCTCAAGTTTGATTTCTCTCTCAATTCAATTCTTTTATTTAATTTTCAATTCAACTCTTTGTTTTGTAATAAATTCTTCTTTTTGTAGTAAATTAATTCTTTTTTGCATGATTGAATGACAAATTTATTAATTAATTAAATATGCAAAGATATTTAATAAATTAAAATAGGATAATTGATCAAAATGAATATTCTTGGAATGATTCAATTAATTAAATAAATATTTAATTAATATTGGCCAATTGATTTTGCCATGTGATATTTGATAATTAAAGAATTAATTATGTGCTCAAGATTGATTTAATTGCCTTTTGGTTAGGACCTTGGTGATGTTGTCGAGATTAGGGGCTCATGGTTTAGATGACCATTTTTAGGGTATTACACAATCTGCTCTTTAGTATTCACATAAACCAGTTTTATTTCCTTTGCTTCAACATTTTCCCTTAGAAAATTCAGTTTGATGGAAACATATTTGGTTTTAGAATGTAGTACCGGATTCTTAGATATATCAATTATTGTCGTGTTATCACAATAGATAGTTATAGGTTCCTTGCATTTTACCTTTATGTCTTTCAACATTTGCTTAAGCCATAGTACCTGTGTACAGTTAGTTGCTACCACAACATATTCCGATTCTGCTGTTGATAAAGATGTACAACTTTGTTTCTTACTCAACCAAGAAATCAATCTGTTTCCAAGAAAGAATGCTCCACCGATGGTGCTTTTTCTATCATCCACATCTCTTGCCCAATTTGCATCTGTGTATGCACGTAATTCAAAGTTTTCATCTCTAGGATGCCATAATCCAAGATTTATAGTGCCTTGTAAGTATCGAAAAATCCTTTTTACTGCTGATTCATGATTTTCTCTGGGATTACTCTGAAATATTGAAACAATACATATTGTATTCATGATATCAGGTCTAGTTTGTGTCAAATACAGTAAACCTCCTATCATAGATTTGTATCTAGTTGGATTAACAGGTGTAGATTCATCCCTTAGTGATAATTTGTCATTTGTAGTCATAGGTGTGCTTACCGGTTTAGAGTTTTCCATCCCAAATTTCTTAAGTAACTCCTTTAAGTACTTGGATTGACTCAAGAATATACCTTTATCAGTCTATGAAATCTACAATCCTAAAAAGAATTCTATTTCTCCAATCATAGACATTTCAAATTCTTGCTGCATTTTAATAGAAAATTCTTTACATAATCCATCTTCTCCTCCAAAGATTATATCATCAACAAAAACCTCTATAACCAAGATGTCATCATTAGTCACTTTATAATATAAATTGTTGTTAGCATTACCTTTGGAAAAACCAATCTTCAAAAGCTACTTATCCAATCTTGCATACCAAGCTCTTGGAGCTTGTTTCAATCCATTCAAAGCTTTTCTTAACCTGCAAACCATATCTTTGTTTTCTGTTAAGGAAAATCCATCAAGTTGTTCAATGTAAACTTCTTCTTCAAGATCTCCATTCAAAAATGCACATTTAATATGCATTTGATATACTTTGTAGTTCTTGTGTGCTACAAAAGCCAAAAATAATCTAACTGCCTCAATTCTGGCTACCAGTGCAAAGGTCTCATTGTAATCAATTCCTTCTTTCTGAGAATATCCCTTATACACTAGTTTTTCTTTATTTCTGATTACCTTTCCATCTTCATTAAGTTTGTTTCTGAATACCCATTTGGTTCCAATCACATTTTTGTCTTTAGGTCGGGGAACTAATGTCCAAGTGTTATTTTTCTCAATTTGTTCTAATTCTTCTTCCATAGCTTCAATCCAATATTTATCTTCACATGCCTCATTAACTGATGATGGTTCAATTTGAGAAATAAGACATATCTATTCATTTGCCAATCTTCCTCTTGTCATAACTCCCTTATACTTGTTTCCTATTATCTGATCTTCAGAATGATTTAGTCTTACATACCGAGGTGTCTTTGTTTGTTGTTGTTCCTCAGTTTTTGATTAATTAAAAATAGGTTTTAAGGGACCCAAAACCCATTTACATATGAAAGATATTCAGGAGAGAAACAAAACACAATGGCTGCAAAAGACCAGCAAAAAAACTAGCAATAAAGAAAAGGACAACAAGAGGCCAGCAAGAAATTGACCCCAAACCCAACACAAAAAGAAATTTAGAAATTCTTCATGGTTTCTTCTGCATTCTACACCAAGAGCATCATTGCCTTGGCCGCTTCCCTCAAGTCGGTATTTTCCTGAGCAATCTAACTTTCTTTCATCTTCATGTCCTTCTCCATCGTAGTCTACCTGGTTCTACACCTAGGGGTCTGTTGGCTTAGGCTAAAGGTAGGAGCATCTTCAATAATTACCAGGTTCCTCAGTTATTATGGAATTTTCAGATGATACTGGTGTAACTGGATCTTCATTTTGTACTGGTGGATTCAGTGTAGGTTCCTTTGTTAGAATTTTTGTTGTCGGTTCAAAATCTATATACCTTGAAGTTCCTCTGAATTGTTCATCAATCTTCACATTTGTACTTTCAACAATTTTCTGCAATATTTTGTTAAAACATCTATATGCTTTACTCTTAGATGAATAACCAAGAAATATTCCTTCATCACTTCTAAGATCAAATTTCCCAATGTACTCATTTCTTCTGATATAACATTTGCTTCCAAATATTCTGAAATATTTAAGAGTAGGAGTAATATCAAACCATAGTTCATGAGGGGTCTTACCGGTTTCACCTTTGATGTGAACTTTGTTGAATGTATAGACCATTGTACTTACTGCATCTCTCTTCTTCTGATAACATACTTCTTGTTGCATCCAAGATAGTTCTATTTTTCCTTTCAACAACTCCATTTTTTTGTGGTGTCTGAGGTGCTGATAGTTGTCTTCTAATTCCATTTACTTCATAGAATGCATTAAATTCCTTAGATGTAAATTCACCTCCTTGATCTGATCTCAGACATTTGATTTTCTTATCAGTTTCATTTTCTACCATAACTTTGAATAGTTTGAACTTTCCAAGTGCTTATGATTTTTCTCTGAGAAAAGTAACCCAACACATTCTAGAATAGTCATCAATGATTAGCATGAAATATCTATCACCTTGTAAACTTTTAGTTCTAGCTAGACCACATAAATCAGTATGAATTAAGTCAAGAGCATTATTGGATTTTTCCGGAATACTTTTGAAACTAGCTCTAACTTGTTTTCCAAATTGACATTCCTTACATACTGTATTGTGAGGTTTGACAATTTTAGGTAAATCTCTAATTGCCTTAGTAGTACTGATTTTTACCATGCAATCAAAGTTTACATGACAGAGTCTCTTATGCCATAGCCAACTTTCATCAATATGTGCAATCAAGCATGTCTTTTCACTGTTATTCAAATGAAAGATATTACCTCTAGTCTGATTATCGGTTGCAATTTCCAAACCAATTCTATTCATGATTTTGCATTTTCCATTTTTGAATTGTAACTTAAATCCTTTCTCAACTAATTGACCAACACTCAAAAGATTATGCTTTAAACCTTCAAGATAGTAAACATTGTCAATGTTATGCTTACCATCAAGAGATATTGTACCTTTACCTTTGATCAAACAAGCTTTGTAATCTCCAAATCTCACTAAGCCTCCATTGTATTTGTTGGGACTCATTAAATTTGAGTCAAGTTTTGAGGTCCAATTCAAATTTTTGCTTTGCATTTCCAAATGAGTCAGTTTGAATGGCCTAGTTAGAGAGAGGGCAAAATGGAGCCGGTTGATTTTCAAAGGGTAAGGCTCGGGAAATGTGTCCTACACCTTTCATTTGGCCTATTAAATGATGTGAAATTTTCACAATTCAATTTGGATAAGTTTATCAGGTACCCATTTCGAGGGGTGAGCTGAAAGTGCATTTTAGGCACAAATGCAGATTTTATTGAGTAGCCTACTTTGGGTGTTTACATCTTTTACCCTATTGATCATCATGAAGAAATTAAAAATGGATTCAATTATATACATAAATGTGAGTTATCTTGTAAAATTTTAGGTCCTAATGAATCCATCTACTCAGTTTTTTAAGATCAATCCGTTTGCAGTTTGTGTGTTTTGGCAAGTCCTTGTTTCAATAGCTAGTCAGAGCCCTATTTCGCATAAGTGTAAAAGTTGCCTCAGTGAGTTTCATGCCAAAATGTTTCTTCCAGGTTAATTTTGGTATAAATGACAAGCTATTTTACAAATTTCAAGCCTTTTCCAATCCATTTGATCGGTTTTCAAAAGGGTTCATTTAGCCATCGTTTTTAGTTATCCATACTTTCAGTGCTATATCAGTTAAAGTAGCTGTTTTTTATGAGCACACCATTTGCATCCAGTTAGTCTTTTGGTTGAACTAAGAATTCAAAGATTTAGTATGTACTTCAAGGTACCTATGTTTCAAATTTGAGGATCTACAGAGGTCGTTTGATATTTTTGAGAAGGGCATCATGTGTTGCCAAAACATTGACTTCATCAGGTCTGCAGTGTCGACAAAGCCAGTTGGTCATTTTTGCCAATTAATATCTCTTCGCTCGGGACTTGTCTTGAGAAACTATTTGGTAGAATTAATGCTTGTATATCAGAGTACATGCCTATCAAATGGCGAGGTCCAGAAATGTGTTTTGACCACTTTGAAAATAATGTCTTCACGATTAAATGCGAAAAATGTGGCGTAATTGCCTGAAGGTTGCAAAATTCAGTTTTATGATCTGAAAATGATGTTGATCATTTCCAGAGGTGTGTTTAAGGTTCTTGAAGCATTTTAGAGGTTAGTTGCATGAAAACAAAATGTTTTTTAGTCGGACCCACTTTGGGGCCCGACCTAGCTCATGTTTGTGCATTAAATTTTGTGGCGAACTATCCTTATTTCATGGCAATGCATCTTCCCATGCCTTGGTCTTCGCATCACCAACATCATTCTTCAAATGCTTTGACTTCTTTCAGTGTGAGCAATTGGATTTGTCACAACTCTTCTCATTGCAGTTTACTCTGGAGTAGTGGGTTTAGGAATTGCATATAGTGTTCATGAAATGTGTAAAGATGTGAGACTTGTTGTTTTTTTAGGAATGTAATGACATGCAATCTCCCAGGGATACATATATATAAGTATGCAAAATCTCTATTGGAGAGGTTTGAAGGAAAATGGAGAAATGTTTTGGAACAAAAGGCTTATTGAAACATGAAGCAATGAAATTGGCAAATGAATGCTAGTCATATCCTCCAGTTCCCATGCATGGATCCTCTGAGTTGCAGGGGAGGCAATACAACAGCAACAAATGTTTCAAACAAATGCAACAATGAAATCTTCCCCTTCCCACGTGGTAGCAGCCAACACAGAAAATAAAAAGCCAAGGGAATGCAAATTAGTTAGTTGTAGTCTTCCCTCCCTCACGTGGCATGTGAAATGCTCCAAACTTCAGCTGGTATCCATTCTTCCCCCTCACGTGGCATGGTAAAGTAATTTTAATTTCAAGCAAATGCAATATGGTATATTACATGGGCTATGATATCCTCCAAACCAATGCCAAGTCCTCCTCTCTGCTATGGCGTAGATCTGTTGAGAGGCATTTTTCAGTTTAATATAAGTACAAAGGTACAATGCCAGCATCCTTCCCTAACGTGGTATGTTAAAGATGAAGGAATTCTCAAACAAATTGCAATGCCTCTGGCTGGTGTAAAGCATTTTCAATTCCTCACGTGGTTGACCAAGGCATTTTAAAAACCCTTCTCCATGCAAATCTGCAGATGTTTCTCCCCTTTGTGTAGTCCTCCCTGCTGCTGGAGTGGGCATTTTTGAGTTTTTAGATTTATGCAAGTGCAGAAATTGGCAGGTGAATTCCCCCTTCTACGTGGCTTTGGCTGCAAAATAAACTTTCAAACAAAATTGCAATGGCAGGTAGATCACGTTAAGGTTTTGAAGTTGATGCTATTAACTTCATTCTGCATGGCTGGTTAAAGGGGCCATTGAAACTTCAAGTGAACTTGTTGGCAGGAGTAAATCCCATCCCATGTGGGAGTTGAAGGGCGATTCAGAAACTTTCAATCAAATGCAAAGAGGAGCTGTGAGGTCTCAGAAATTGTTTCAGAAAATGCATTCTCAGGAAAAACACATTATCCCACATTCACTGTGGAGGGGAGCCTTTTTGTGTTTATAAATAAATCTCCACATATCTAATATGTCAAAACCATCAAGGCTTCTGACGGATGGTGCCCATTGGGCACCCAAGGTGGACCCCACGTAGGCATGGATCCTGAGGTAGGTAGGCGAGTTTTGCAGGAAACAAACAGCTTAACCAGTGAGTAGATCCCAAGCAGATCGACGATCGGTGCGACTTTGCAGGGTAGAGATGCTCACCGGTTAAAGGTTGCGAAATGACGAAAGGTGAAATGGCAAAAATCTCAGCGATGGTTAAAGACCCTACAGGTTCAGGAGATCGAATGGCTTGCGCGACTTCGCGAAGGAAAGTTGCTCGCCGGTTAAGGTTTGTGAAATAGCAAAAAGCATCTCCGAAAATGAGCAAGGTTAAAGAACATGCAGGTTTGATGAAGATCGACGACTCGCGTGATTTCGGAGCCCAAAGGTGCATGAAACTTACCCATCGCAAAATGATGAAAGCCAGGTGGCAGTGTGACATGGCGGTCCAGCAGGCGAGTCCTGTCCCAATGATGATGAGGTGGCAGTGATGTGGCACATGTGGCATACAGGTGGACAAACAAGTGGCAGTGACAAAGCAGACACATGGTGGTGATGAGGTGTCATCCGAGGTAGCGCCTAGTGGACCCCATTGACCAATCAGAGACTGCCACATGGCAGGGCGTCAAGGCACAAAAGGAGCCAAAAATCAAAGTTAAATGCAGATTAAATATATAGTTCAGACTATATTGAAAATTGAAAAATTTAAATGACAGAGCCATACAACATGATTAATTCACCCAGAGGTCCATTTTCGGTCAAAATGGCAAGTATCATATATCACTGGAAAGCTCTCGAGATGAAAAATGCAGTTATGAAGTTTGTTTTAACAAAGATCAGATCTTTTGAGAGTAGTTTCCATGGGAAAGATGAAGGAATTGAAATTCAATTGGAAAAAGAGACATCTGGCAATTTTGGTTGCAGACCTAATTTTTCCCTCCTCTTCATATTCCCAATTTCTTCTCATTTGTAGGGATCACAATAATTTTGTAAAAAAGCTCTGGCAAAATATATTTGGGGGTTCTTCTTTCTAGTTTTGAAAGATCACTCTGAGTAATGTAGAATTCAATGATGGACATCAATACACAGATCAAAGCATTCTGATCCTAGATTCTTGTTGTCTTCTTATATGTATGATTGATTTACTAGTTTGGTTAGATAATCCAGGGTTATTTAATTGAATGATATGCAAGGAAAATTCATGGAAATGTTTTAGGTTTCTCTCTCAAGGAGGGAGATTAAATATACTTAGAATTTCTCTGATAGTAATCAGTAATTCTGCTTGAATCTGATAACTAGGTTTAGCATAAAGATAAAAATTTATGTATGTCAGGCATATGTAAGTTTAGTGAAGTCAGAATGATGAAATGTATGTGGATTTTCAATTTAGAATTCTTATTTAGTCTTAGGTGACTCTGAAGCTCGGGATAAGGCACTGGTATAGTTTTGCTAGGTTATATAAGCTTCTTGGAGATCAATAAAAAATGATTACAAGCCTTTCTTTTATGTTCAAGGTGATAGGGTTTGCAGGGGTTGGTATTTGTTTTCTCTATAAATCTCCAATCACAGTTATGAAAAGTAATCACAAAGGGTAAACCCGCCTAAGCTAGGTGAAAGCTTGAAGTGTAGAAGGTTTTTGTATAAACCTTGTTATATGTTGTATTTTGTTCTATTTCCTATTGTTTCTCTCCATAAGCGATAGAGATCTAAGATTCGAGTAGGGAAAACAAAGCAATCAGAATTTGAGAACAACAGTATTATTGAAAGTTCAATAATTTACCTTTATTTCCTGTCATATGATGTGAGCATATTGAATCAATGATTCATTCATTCTTATCTTCAACTTTAGCTGCCAAGGCTTGTTCTACCAGTTGAGCAGTAGGTGTCAGTTGATCTTTTGTTGTAGTAACAAAAACCCATCCATTGTCTATCGGATCCTCATCAGAATCATCTGTCACTCCTTCGTCAACAAGATAACAAGATTTGTCTTTATTCTTCTTAAATATGTATCTTTGATATTCAGGGTTAGGCTTGTATGTTCTTCTAGCTTCTTCTCTTAGTCTAGCATGTCTATCAGGGCATCTTGAAGCCATATGACCAATCTTATTACAATTAAAACATTTAAAGGGTGCTTTACCTTCATACTTACTTCCAACTGGACCTTTAGGCATTTTCCTTGCAAATAGTGCTTCAAGTTCTTCAAGTTCTTCATTTTCTTTCCTGCTATCTTCAAGTTCTCTTGCATAAAAGGCTTTCCAATCAGATTTTTCAAATGATGGTGCAGATGATGTAGATGCTTTAAAGGCTAAATCTGTCTTTATAGTAGCAACATGACCAAATTCTTCAATTTCAAAAGCTGAAAGTTTTCCAATCAATGTATCCCTAGTTATTGATGTATTAGGCATTGTTCTTAACTCATTTATAGTAGTGACTTTCATTTTATATGCCGGTGGCAATCCTCTTAAAACTTTTGAAACAATTTCATCCTCACTTAAGGTTCCCCCACAACATTTAATACCCAAAACAATTTCATTTACTCTTTCCATAAAAGCAAAAATCCTTTCATCTTCTTCCATCTTCAGATGTTCATACCTGACCCGGAAGCTTTCAAGTTTTGCAATTTTGACTATGGAATCTCCTTCATTCAGTGTTTCCAAATGATCCCAAATTGCTTTAGTAGTAGACCTGTCTGATAATCCCATGATTTGCTGATCTGATAATGCACTCAAAAGTGCTTCTCTTGCTTTGCAATCATTTTCTTCATTTTTTCTCAAGGTAGGTGGATTAGGCTGACTAGGAGTAGGAGCAGTATAACCATTCTTTATAACATCCCAGATGTCCTTTCCAACACAATTTAGATGTGTCTCCATTCTGATCTTCCATATGCCATAGTTGGTTCCATCAAGTTTAGGACTGTCCTTCCTCAAATAGTTAGTAGACATTGGATCTCCTCAAGCTATTAAACTTCTGCAAAAGAGGACTAGGCTCTGATACCAATTGTTAGGTCCCAGAGACAACTGAGAGGGGGGGTGAATTAGTTGTCTAATAAATTTAAACCAAAAACAACTTAATCAACTTTTTGCTTAATACCGGTGAAACAGTCTTTTATACCGGTGGACAGTTTTATCAGATAATTATAATACCGGTAAATATTAATGCATGAAACAAAAAGACAAAGTCATCCACAACACATAACACCAATATTTGTATGTGGAAACCCTATAAGGGGGAAAACCACAGTGGGAAACCTTACCCACAATCAGATGATAGTACTGCAGATAGTAAGTGTATACAAATGGGGTTTGCACATGCAAAAAGGCCAAGCGCCTAGAGCTCACTGCTCAATCACAAATAGGAGTCACACTGACTACAATTGGATGGTTAAATCCAATAAGAATGTACTACTCAAAGTAGCATCTTCATATGCTGGATTTAGTACCAGTGTAGTTCTGATATGCTTTCACAAAACCTTCCTTCACCTTCAAATGATGTCTGCATGTATCGCTCTACTTATTTTCGCATATACCTTCACACAAATCTTTTTCATATTCTCTTTCTTGATCTTACAAATAAGATCTTACATTTATATCATAACCTAAGACAAATTTTAGTAGGTCGGCTCTACAAGATATTACAATAAAATCATTTTACAAATAAATTAATGCCCGATGCAATAACTGATTTAACATGTCTACTTAATGCATTTACAACAACAATAAGTCATCTCCATAGCGTGCCATGTTGATCTGGAAAAGATAAACCTACTGGTGTATAACCTAGACCTATTTTCCGATAATAGCAAATATGTAAATATGAATATGCCAATTAACAAACCTTCAATACAAAGTGTCCAAACGATGTCTTCGACATAACCATGTATTTTCCATACCCTTCCAAGTACCGGTGATCATTATATCCTACTAACGTACCAGATACCGGTGTCTGTTCATAAGTCATTTGCTTGCCGGTGAATGTTGTTGATTCTCCAAAGTGCCAGAGTTGATAAGTGTTTAGTAGGTGTTGACATCAATGACAAAACCATACCAAAATACCAACAGAGTACCTAAAGGACCGGTAGGAAGTAAGTATGCAGGAAAACCACCTTTTAAATATTTTTCATGTAATAAGATTGGTCATTTTGCATCTAGACGACCTGAAAGGAATTCAAGATTTGAAGAAAGAGTTAGAAGATCATTTAAGCCTAAACCTGGATATCAGAACAAGTATAAGTAAAAGAAAAACATAGACAAATCATGCTACATAGCGGATGAAGAAGGCATTACTGATTGTGATGATGAACCAGCAGAAGACTCTACTAGTGATTCTGGTAATGGGAAGGAATGGGTGTTCCTAGCTATCAAAGAAGATGATCCAGCACTGGAAGATAACATACCTGAAGAGAAGGTACTTGTTGCTAAAATTGAAGACAAGGATGAATGGGTAATTGATAGCGGTTGTTCACATCATATGACTAGAGATATAGGGAATTTTCTATCTTTGCAAGAATTTAATGGTGGTCTAGTTAGATTTGGAGATGACAAAGCATGTATGATCAAAAGAAAAGGAACTATATCATTGGATGGTAAGAAAAATACTAACAATGTTTATTATGTTGAAGGTTTAAGGCATAATATTTTGAGTGTAGGACAATTGGTGGAGAAGGGATTTCAATTACAGTTTAAGGATGGAAAATGCAAAATCATTAACAGATCTAGCTTGGAGATTGCAACTGATACACAGTGAAAAGGTAATATATAATTTCATTTGAACTCCGGTGAGAAGACATGTTTGATTACACAAATTGATGAGAGTTGGCTTTGGCATAAAAGGTTGTGTCATGTGAATTTTGATTGCATAGTGAAGATCAGTTCAACTAAGGCAGTTAGGGATATACCTAGGAATATGAAGCCCTATAATCCGGTATGTAAAGAATGTCAAATGGGTAAACAAGTCAGAACCTCTTTTAGGAGTATACAAGATAAATCAAATGATGTTCTTGATCTTATTCATACTGATTTGTGTGGCCCTGCTAGAGTTAAAAGTTTTCAAGGTGATAGATATTTCATGCTAATCATTGATGATTATTCTAGAATGATGTGGGTTACTTTTCTAAAGGAGAAATATGAAGCATTTGAGAATTTTAAAATCTGTAAGGCTAAAGTAGAAATTGAGACAGGATTGAAGATTAAATGTTTGAGGTCAGATCATGGTGGAGAATTCACATTTGATGAGTTTAATAACTTTTGTGAGAAGCATGGTATAAAAAGACAATTTTTCCCTCCCTGGACACCTCAGCAGAATAGAGTTGTGGAAAAGAAGAACATAACTATCTTGGATGCTACTAGAACAATGATGATGGAGGCTAGTCTACCTCATATCTATTGGAGATAAGTAATGAGCATAATGGTTTATACATTCAACAAAGTACATATCAAAGGAGAAACCGGTAAGACACCTTATGAATTATGGTTTGGCAATACACCTATAGTTAAGTATTTCAAAATTTTTGGTAGTAAATGTTATATCAGGGGAGATGATATCATTGGGAAATTTGATCCTAGATGTGATGAAAACATATTTCTTGGTTATTCTAATGAAAGCAAAGCATATAGATGTTATAACAAGAGATTGCAAAGAATTGTGGAGAGTGCTAATGTCAAAGTAGATGAGCTAAACAAAAGTCAAATCAGAGTTTATGAGAAGGAACCGACAGTGTAAATGATTATATCTGAACCGGTGGCACCTTTACCAAAACAAAGTGTTGAATTAGTTACTTCAACAGTATCAGAGAATTCTACAGTAACTGAAGAACATGGAAGAGGAACAAAAAGTCAGAAGACTCCTAGGTATGTGAGATTGAATCATTTAGAAGATCATATCATTGGAGATAAGAGCAATGGAGTGATGACAAGAAGAAGACTGGAAACTAATGAGGTATGTCTAATTTCACAAGTTGAACCGGTATCAGTAATTGAGGCATGTAAAGATGAAATTGGTTGAAAGCTATGGAAGAAGAATTAGATCAGATTGAGAAAAGTAACACATGGACCTTAGTTCCTTGGCCTAAAAATAAAAATGTTATTGGAACTAAATGGGTTTTTAGGAGTAGATTGAATGAGGATGGTCAAGTTACAAGGAATAAGGCTAGATTGGTTTGTAAAGGATATTCTCAGAAGGAAGCAATTGATTATGGAGAGACTTTTGCACTTGTAGCTAGTATTGAAGCTGTAAGATTATTTCTTGCCTATGCTACTAATAAAAACTACAAGGTTTATCAGATGGATGTTAAATGTACATTTTTGAATGGGGATCTTGATGAGGAAGTTTATATTGAGCAAGTAGATGGTTTTTCACTATCAGATGATAAAAATATGGTTTGCAGGTTAAGGAAAGCTTTATATGGATTGAAACAAGCACCTAGATCTTGGTATGCAAGGTTGGATAAATATCTTTTGAAGCTTGGTTTTACTAAGGGTAGTGTTGACAGTAATTTATATTATAAGATCACTGATGATGATATACTGATTATTGAAGTATTTTTTGATGACATTAGTTTTAGAGGATAAGATGAGTTATGCATAGAATTTTCTAAGAATATGGAGAAATAATTTGAGATGTCTATGATTGGTGAGATGAAATTTGTCTTAGGTTTGCAGATTACTCAGACTGAAAAAGGTATTTTCATCTGTCAAACTAAATATGCTAAGGAATTGTTGAAAAAATTTGGTATGGAAGATTCTAAACCAGTAAGTACTCCTATGGTTACAAGTGAGAAATTGACAAGAAAAGATGTTTCTACACCGGTAAATCCTACAAGATACAAATCTATGATTGGAGGTCTTCTTTATTTGACTCAGACTAGGCCTGATATTCTGAATGTTGTTTGTATTGTTTCAAGATTTCAGAGTGATCCTATATAAAATCATGAGATTGTGGTGAAAAGTATTTTTAGATACTTGCAAGGTACATTAGAATATGACTTGTGGTACCCTAAGGATGATAACTTTACTTTATGTGCATATATAGATGCTGATTGGGATGGAGATGTTGATGACTAAAAAAGTACTTCCGGTGGAGCTTTCTTTCTTGGAAAGAAGTTGGTTTCATGGATCAGCAAGAAACAGTCATGTACTTTTTTATCTACTATTGAAGCTGAGTATGTTGCTACTACTACTAACTGTACACAAGTTTTATGGATGAAGAAAATGTTCAAGGATATAAAGGTGGATTGTGATGCACCGTTAGTTATTCACTATGATAACTCTGCTGCTATTGATATATCAAAGAATTCGTTATTTCATTCTAAAACAAAGCACATATCTATCAAGTATAACTTTTTGAAGGAAAAGGTGGAAGAAAATGAAGTTAGACTGGTTTATGTGAACATGAAAGAGAAGATTGCAAATATTTTCACTAAACCTTTGCCCAAGGAATCATTTGAGTACCTAAGAGGCAGATTGGGAATTTCTGCCCCTCCGGTAGAGACTTAATTGATGTGGTTTGGCATCAGTCTGGCATGCATTAGCAAAGATACTATTCATTTTGGTATTGATGTGGGATGCTACTACTTAGGGGGAGTAGTCAACTTTGAGATTCAATGGTTTATGTTCTTGCTTTGATATTTTTGTCAGTTTTTTGGCATTGATGTCAAAGGGGGAGAGATATTGATGTGAAAAAGATAAAGAAAGAAAAAGAAAAAGTCAAAGGGGGAGAAATATAAATACAAAAAGTAAAGGGAGAGATATTGACATTCAGAGCTGTATGCGGGAGATTGTTGGTTGTCTCCCATTGGGGTAGACTTGTTTGGCATTTCTTGGTACTTAGATGTTTTTCACATCTAGTGTTTGTTGGAAAATGCACACTCCAATGAGAAATTATAGGTGATTGAAGGTTTTGTCATTGATGGAAACCTTGTAATCATATGATACCAACAAGATAGGATACCAGCACTGGCAACGACAAACTCTACACTGGCACACAGAACACCGACAGTGAAAGGAAGGATACCAACACCCTAGCCGACAGGAATTTTGTTTAAGATGTATTTTGTAATTAATTGTAAAATCATTGTAAGATGACATGGTGAGTTGTAATATGACTCATACATGTATGAGATCATTTTTGTAATAGAAAAGGTGTGTGATAGGATGCGAGATAAGTAGACCTACTATGTGAATTATAAGTTAAGGGTTTATGTATGTAGCAGAGCTTAAACCGATACTGGATCTGGCATAGAAGATGCTAATCTGAAGTAGTACAAGACATTGGATTAATATAATCCATTTTTGTAAGTCAGTGTGACTTCTTTTGTAATTGAGTAGTGAGCTCTAGGCACTTGGCCTTCCTGCATGTGCAGGCCCCTATTGTAAGAGTAATATTCCCTTATTGGCCAGTAAGCGAATATTGTGGGTCACAAATCCCACTGAGATTTTTCCCACATCGGGTTTCCTTGTTAAAATACTATGTTATGGTGTGCTTCTCATGTGGTTGTTGTTATTTTTGTTTACTACATTATTTCTTGTTTACGAGTACACAGTTTAAATATGCTTTTCATGTTTTAAGTCAAGTAAATTTATTAACCAGTCAGATACTCATTCACTCCCCCTCTCAGTATCTTTCAGAATCCTAATCCTAACAATTGGTATCAGATCTTGGTCCTCTATTTTTAGAAGCCTAACAACTTGAGGAAGATCTTGTCACTGGTAGAGATGGAAAACTTGAGAGAACAATTGAAAACAACTCTTTCAGACTATGATGCAAAAAATGTGAAGAATATCAAACTTGAAGATGATCTAAAGGCTACTTGGGATATCATTCAAGCACTTCAAGAAAATCTTACCATTGCAAGAAATAAGAGAAGAGAACTTTGTGAAAAGATGCAGAATGAGAATAATGAAAAGGAAACTCTTAATGATCCGGTAAACAAGCTAAGACAAGAGATCAGTACAACACAGAATGAGATGCAGGATATGACTATGATATTTTGTAAAGAAATTGAAGATAGAAAGAAGAATGAAGAAGACTTGGTCAGAAGACTAAATGATATTGGAAATGAAAACACAAGACTCAGTCATGAAAGTGATATGTTGAAGACAGATCTAATGCACACACAAAATGACAGAACTGAACTCATAAGATAGAAAGGAATCTTGGAAAGTGAACTAAGTGTTGCAAATCATCACAAGGAAAAATTCAAGAAAAGTTCAGAAGAACTTGGTGACATGCTAAAGAATCAGAAACCTAATGGTGATACAAATGGCCTTGGCTTTGAAGTTGGTGAAAGCTCTGGTACTACAAACAATAATGATCATAGCAAACTGGTAAGACAACCTACTACTTACAAGTTTAATGGCAAATGCTTTAATTGTAACAAGTATGGTCATAGAGAAAATTAGTGTAGATCTAGAAATTATCAGAACACTAATACACCCACCGGTCAATGTTCTAAATGCAACCAAGTTGGTCATAATTTAGAAAAGTGTAGAATGAATGTGAGATGTTATGTTTGTGGAAGATTTGGGCACTTATCTAATCAATGCAGAACACATACCAGCATAGGATATGGGAAAGCTATTCAAAAGAACAATGTGACTTGTTATGCCTATAACAAGATTGCACATATTGCTAAATTTTGTAAAAGTAAGGCATCACCGACAAATAACAAAGGTCCTAGTTTGAAAGGTAAAGAAAAAGTTGAAAAGGTAAAGCAAGAATTTTCAAAACAATGGATTAGAAAGTCAGATCAGAATGTTGATGTGATTACTCCTCCACTGGTAGAATAGAGTAACACTCCACCGATAGGAGACTCTTCATCTAACTGAAGAAAATTCTTTTGAGGGTTTAGCAACAAAATGAAAACCATGCTATTATTCCCTCGGTTGATAGTGAGAAGTTGAAATTACTTCTATACCAGCAGATGACTTAAGTTGTGACTTAACTGGCAAGCATTAAATGTGGTAGTTGGTGAAAATAACATTATAAAGCAAGTGTTTTGGCTCTTTTTTCATTCACTAAGCATTCAAATCTTCAAGAGTGCGAAAATTCCTGAGCGAAGGTACTCCAAGAAAAGAAGTGAAGCAATCCATCCAAGCATTCATCCTTAAGGTAGATTGAGGTATTTATAGCTATGGCATCTTCATCCACTCCTAAATTTATTGCAAACCCTACTGTTGTTGAAGTTGTTAAGCGACCTAGACCCATTTTTCAGCTAGTTCCCAAAATTGCTAAGAAAGATGATAGCATAGGTGCATTCTCTCAAATCGCTAAAGGAGTAGTATATGTTGAGGACTCTATAATGTATATACATTGTCATATTGATGAGCTAGGTGATGATGAAATTAAAAATATGTATGAGACTGTAATCTGTGATGAATCCGAAAATGTCAAACCTGGACATAAGATAGTAGAAACCCTAGGTTTCACTAAAATACTTAGTATCCTAGATTTCCCCAAGGATATCATAAGGATTGTGTTAAGCAGAGTACATGGTGAATTCTTCTGGTTAGACTCTATTCATAAAATCACAAAAGAAGCAGTAAAAGTTGTAACAGGGTTACCCTCCACCGGCAACAGACCTAACAAAACTAAGAAGGTCTCAAATGACTTAGTAACAAACCTAACCAGTGCAACATTTGATAAGAGATCTCTAAGGGTAAACGATGTGAAGGATACAAATATTAGATTTATTAGTATGATCTTAGGTTATAAGGCTACACATGCAAATAGGTTAAACTCAGTTTCTATCCTATGTATTAAGAGTGTCTATGATATGGTACATGATAATGCAAGAATAGACATATGCGAATGACTCAAAGATGAGTTGATAGACAATTTGGGTAAGATCAAAAGAGACAAAAAGGGGACATTCAGATTTGGAAACTTACTTGTTTGTCTAATGCTATACATAACCAAACAAGTACCTGGTATTGGTGCTATAGATTTTGGATTTGATATACTGGTAGGAAAGCAACTATCAGAACTATTAAACAATATGGGAGAGAACAGGGAGAAAAACATAAATGAGCATTTTCAAGCATTTAAGGCTCGAATGAAGAACAGAGTAAGACCATCACAAGCTATTATGGATAAGTATCAAAAGGAAATCTATTTTGTGATCAAGAAAGATGAAATTTGGATGGAGGCAGTTATCCCTAGAACCATTTGGGTAACTGAAATGGGCTATGAGACAGATGATAACATCATAGAAACTTATGCAAAATCCCTCCTTGAAGCTCCTAATGAACTAGAAAAGAAAGTATTTGGTAGTGCAGAAACAATTAAGAGAACTATACAATCAAGGAAAAGAGTTAAGAAGGTAGAAGCAACCATTAGAAAAGGAACCCGAAAGGCAAAGGAAATCAAGGAAGATGTGCTAAAACAAACTAGTATAACTGAAAGTGAGTTGGAAGCACTTCAACCGGAAACTCACCTTTCACCGATTGGATCTTCTTCAGAAAGTTACATACCTGCTGTATTCAAGAGAGTTGAGAGGAAAAGAAAACCTTCACCGGCACCTTCTCCTACACCCAAAAGGACAAGACAGAAGCAACAGGCAGTAAGGCCTCCAGCAAAGAAGATGACTCCTAAGAAGAAGGTGAAACAAACTATTGCCCCCATTGACAAACTTCTTAGTGAAATTATAGAGGATGGTAAGCTGAAGAATATCAATAAAATGTACAATACACTATCAGCTGATGATAATGAAAGTATAGAGAACAGTGTAATTCTACACATAGATGTATACAAGAAATGTTTGATACAAATTGTTGATGAAATTACAAATGACTTGTATAGTAGATTAGAAGCTAGAAGATTATCTATTGTTGAACTAGATAAAAAGATTAAAATTGAAAAATTACTGGCAGTGCATCCAGTTACCTCACCTGATGAAATAGACAAATTAATCAGTGAGGCTAACCGGATAGTATTCTCTACTACTCACCAACATGTAGCATTAATGGTTGGCAAAGTAACTGAAGTATCTGAGAAAATAACTAATGGATGGGATATTTTCTTTGTGGAGAAAGAAAAAGAGGAAGAATTACTCAGACCTAAAACTATCAGAGTATATCAAAAGGACAGAGACATGGGTAAAGGCAAGGTAGGTTGATGCAGAGTGCACACAACAGGAAGTGTCAAATAGGCTCACAGTCTTTCAGACTCAAAAGGTGACTATTCCAACCTAGTCTACCTTACCCACTCTTGGCAAGGAAGTGTAAGACCACCCTCACACAACCCTAAGACCTATCCAAGGCCAAACCCATTCCCTTATGGGTTACTCAACTTTGACACAAAAGGTGCTTCGGAGACTCAATCCCCTAATGAGGCTCAAACAAGGAAAATGCCTCAAATCCACTCTTTGATGATAAACAGAAGTAGGAACACCTTATATGACCCTAAACAACCAAAATCCAACAACTGGTTTGACTCCCCAAACCCTACAATGCCAACTTCACTTTTTAGGCCTACTAGGCTACTAGGTCTCACAACTGGAAATCGGGTAACAAAAGATTAATTTCTCAAACAACTTGCTACTGTTTTGACTGATTTGGGACCTCTTCAAGGTGACAACACAACTCCCAAAAGGGCAGAACCTCAATCCACTTCTGCACCACCAAACCCTACACGGTTCACAAGCCTAATTGGCTAGACTAGGCATGGAACACAAGCATAAAGTCTAATGATGGGTACATAAGACTAGGGAAGTGATTTGGGAATGTGTATTCACCCTTCTAATACAAGTTCCAATTGTTTTTAGGACCTTTCTTACTGCTTTCCTAAACCATTTCTTCCATACAAACCGATTTGCTTGGTTGAATACATGAGGATATTCAACCTAGGGCTTGCAAGTACACCATGAAAACGCCTTCACCAGATCTTGAGAATTTGGGATATTAAAATAAATCATCATACCTTGAAAATTCCAAAGGGGTTTGAATTAATACCTCTGGAATTGCAAGATATTGTCCATTTAGTCACAAAACCCTTAAAACCCTAGGTTTCTATAGTAGTTTTAGAAAAAATTCAATAACTTTCACAATACAACTCCAAATTATCTCAAATAAGTCCCAAATGAAAGGTATCTCACATGTCTATGTAACCATGGACCTTTTTTATTTATTTTACAATCCGTACAAATCCATACAATCGCGTTTCTGCTCAGAAAACTGGTTTTTATTCAAAAATTTCAAGTGTCTTCTCCATACAAATTGCTCCAACTTCATCCAACCCCTTGGGCATCAATGTGAGGACCTAAATAGGTGTCCTACATCAGTTTAAACCAAATTGAGGGGGTTGGGGTAGTTATAACCATCATTTAACAACTTTTCAAAAAGTTGTCAAAGTTGCTAAATGTTGTCAAAGCAACTTTTTGCAACTTTTACATTTTTTTTGCATTTTAAGACTCCAAAATGATTTCAGACTTATAAATGGTTCCAACATGTCTAAAATGACTACTAAACATTAGAAATCTACCTCCTAATGCCAAAATTCATTAATATGAGAAAATGCCCTATTGGACCTAGAAGGATCCTAGTGGACTAAGGCTAACTCCAAGTTTATAGAATGACCTTAAAGTTCCTTGACCACACAAAAAGGATCAATTACGCATATGGATGATTGACATTCACCCTTATTACATCATGCAAACTGAAAACAAAAACTTGAAAGGAAAAATCATGTTCATGTCTAGGTGCCCTGCACCATAGGTGGACCACCAAGTTTAAAAATAACTGACAATATGCCCCCACCTCCTTCAAATACTCCACCGGTAGACACTACTACAAATCAACCGGCCACTAAGAGTATGGAAACTCTGGTAGAAGATACAAACCCTGAATCAGAAATTCTGTATACTGTAAATGTAGATACTCAGGAAGTTAATGTCATCGTTGACAGAGAGACCACTAAGGATAAGGAGAAAGATGTGACCACTGAGTCACCGGCTGCAAACATTGAGTTAAACATAGAAAAAACTTCACAGGTAGAGCAACTGATAGAGGATACCACTAAGAAACCGGTAGATATAATAGACAAACCATTTGAAGAACCGGCTAAGCAAAGTTTAGAGGCACAAACTGAGGAACCGACAACTGAAAGCTTAGAGAAACCGTCTGAGACACATTTGGAGAAACCCAAACTGGTACAGGTTGAAGCATAGGTACAAATAGAGACAGTGCCACCCTACCAAACTAAAAAGCCTAAAACTTTGTTTGTGGAAATGCAAACTCAGACAAACCTACCAGAGGTTGAACCAAGCAAGGATATAACTACAACTGGTAGCATGGCTATTGTAAAAACTGTTGGACAAACATCTGGTATAGCTATGATAGAATTCAGACCTACTAATGTAACTAAGGTCTTATTAGATTCAATAAAGAAGATCACGAAATGCAATGCACAAGCCTATAAGTCTATTGATGATACTATACCAGTTCTTAAATTGATAGCACCAAAGTGCAGTGTTGAGAATAAATATTCTTTAGGACAACTAGACACATTGTCTAAGTTTATCACTGGCAATCTAATAACTATTGATCAAATAAATGAGGATACATTTAAGGAGAGAATGATAAAAGAAAAAGAGAAATTCTTTGAGGATATTGTAAATAAGAACAAGGAGAAAATGGATACTCTATTACCAAAACTTGGAGAAATAATTCTTGACTTCAAGAAACTATACAGGGATACTTGCAAAAAAAATGTCTTTATAAAGGATCTTGACAAGGAGATCAACAAAGCTCAAGAGAAGTTAAATAATATTGTTGACAATTTGATTGGAACATCAGATTCATTTTTGTAATTAGAAAAGAAAATTTCAAAGCAGGAAGAAAAAATCAAGAAATTGGAGAAAGACAAACAGGGAATAAAGGATAAGGCAAAGGACTTAAAATGCAGACTTGGTCCAAGACTAGAGTATCTTATTTCCTTAAGAAAAGAAATATCTGAGGCTCTGGTTCCTAGACTAAAGACACCAGAAGAGAAAATGCACATTCTCACCGGTACAATATAGAGAACACAAGAGGCAATACAAGATTGCAAAACATTCAGGAATGGCATAAATTTAGTTTTGATAGATATCTTTCAGATTGTAACCCACCAGTTACACGAATCCATGCAGGACTCCACTGATAGTGAATGACAACCTTTGTCATTGATGTCAAAGGGGGAGTAGTGGGATGAGAAAAATGGTCAGAAGGAAGGGACTTCATCTTCTTAGGGGGAGCATACAGTTTTGGTAAGACAATTTTGGCAGACTATTTTTGGATATCATTTCGGACACTTTTTTTCTCATGAGTGTTTCTATAAATGCCAAAGGGGGAGATTGTTGGCAAATACACACTCCAATGAGAAATTGTAGGTGATTGAAGGTTTTTTCATTGATGGAAACCTTGCAATCATATGATATCAACAAGATAGGATACTGGCACCGACAACGCCAAACTCTACACTGGCACACATAACACTGGCAATGAAAGGAAGGATACCGACACCCTGGACAATAGGAATTTTGTTTATAATGTATTTTATAATTAATTGTAAAATCATTGTAAGCCAACATGGTGAGTTGTAATATAACTCATATATGTATGAGATCATTTTGTAATAGAAAAGGTGTGTGATAGGATGCGAGATAAGCAGACCTACTATGCGAATTATAGGTTAAGGGTTTATGTATGTAGCAAAGCTTAAACCGGTACTGGATCTGGCATAACAGATGCTAATGTGAAGCAATACAAGACATTGGATTAATATAATCCATTTTTATAAGTCAGTGTGACTTCTTTTGTAATTGAGCAGTGAGCTCTAGGCACTTGGCCTTCCTGCATGTGTAGGCACCTATTGTAAGAGTAATATTCCCTTATTGGCCAGTAAGCGAATATTGTGGGTCACAAATCCCACCGAGGTTTTTCCCACACCAGTTTTCCTTGTTAAAATACTATGTTATGGTGTGCTTCTCATGTGGTTGTTGTTATTCTTGTTTACTGCATTATTTCTTGTTTACCGGTACACAGTTTTAATATGCTTTTCATGTTTTAAGTCAAGTAAATTTATTAACCGGTTAGATATTGATTCACCCCCCTCTTAGTATCTTTCGGAATCCTAATCCTAACAATGTTACCATCAATGCCAAAGGGGAGATAATTTTCCATTTGGTGAAATTGATTATGTTTTGCATTGATGTTTTGTCATTGATGCCGATACTAGCTATTTGGATGCTTTACCGGCACCCTTCTATTCCCGATAGGTTGAGTGGTTTCTGGTTGATTTGGATCTGGCATGATCTGGTAGGCTCTAATATAGTCTGGTGATGGAATTATCTTGTTCATGATACTCATGCTCATATTTGGTCAATTGGTTTTGGTTTAGTGATCGGATGCTATCCTGCTTTCCTAGAAGCTTAGTTTCTTGTTTCGACAAGGGTTTCGTTGGCAGAGTTTTTGATGAAGATCTTTGATGAATTGCATAAGTTTTGTTGGTGTAGTTTCTAGTGGAGTTTGAGGATGTTTTTGGTGATCATGTTCGAGACTTGGCAGATGGAGATCATTGTTGTAGCATGTGGACCTATATTGGGTCCTGTTTGATCTAGGTTATGGACCAACTTTAATGTAACGTATGGTTTGGACCTGTCGATGTATTTCCGGGATTTCTTATGTATTGGATATTATTTGTTTGGTCTAAGGCCGACATGGTTTGTAATTATGTAATTGGTTTATTGTCTGGTGGGTGACCTGATTATTTATGGTTAAGGGTTTGTATATATAGATGTAAGGTCTCATTGTAGATCATTATGGTTATGTTAGAGGTCATGGTCAAGGAATGCAATGTGCGAATAATGTAATATCATTTAGGCAGAGGATTTGATCAATCATTGGAGATTGAATTGAGTTTGTGTAAGAGGATTTAGTCCTCCAGTATTGAGCTTAACTAGAATTGTACTTAGGCATCGGAGATGCTATCTTTTGCAGTTCAACACTTCTCTGGATTGTAGTCTAGATTTATATGTACTCGGTGAGGCTCCTTATGTGATGAGCAGTGCGCTCAATGTTGTTGGCCTTCCTGCAAGTGCAGGGCCCTCAATTGTAATTCACATACTTATTGTAGAAGTATTATCCGACTGTGGGTAGGCTTCCCACCATGGTTTTTCCCTTTACCAAGTTTTCCACATACAAATCTTGGTGTCATGTAGATGGCATTTATTCTATGATTATTGTTTATGCTTAATTGGTTTAACTGCTATTCCAGTATTAATGTTTTGGGTTTCAGTCTTAAAGTTTAAATTGCTAATAGTTCCAGTAATCTGTGACAACTAATTCACCCCCCCCCCCCTCTCAGTTGTCTTCTAGTTATTTGAACTGTCTATCAGTTTGTGATCAGCATAAAAAAATTGAGACGATTGTAGATGGTTTCCAAGAAGAAGAGATAAAAATAGAGAGACAACCTGAAGATATAAGATCTTCTTGTGAGGAGTATCATTAGCTTAAATTTTGGCTGATAAGTTTATTGTTAGCACATGTGATCTTGATATGTTTGGGTTTCTCCCTTATGTAGATAAAAAAGGAGGCATGGTATACTTATCATCCTCTTATGGGTTGGAGGTCTGGTCCTCTACTTGCAATCTATATTTGGAGCAGGACAATTGTGATGGCAATGTTAAATCTGATACTAGCCTACCCCTTGATTATCATCCCTTTGTTGTTGAGCATGCATTTGATGTGCCTTTATCTTTGACAGAGGATTATTTTATATGGATTCCTTGAAACAAGAAAGTGAATGTTGAGTTTTACCTTCACCACATCAGCAACATGTATGCTTTGATGTATGCATACAAGATTTTTCAATTATTGCAGTTAGTTGGTGACTGCAACCATGGTCTAAGGGAGATCAGCTCCTTCAGAATATTTATCTTTGACAAAAGTAGAGGCATCAGTTATCTCTTATCTATAGTAATGCAATTTTTTAATTAGGTTTCTTTTTTTCTAATAGGTGTGCAAGTGCACAAGCTATTCTTTCCAGAATGGCATATTTTGACATTTTTCTAGTTAAGGGGTAGGGATTTTATCTTCTTGTTTCACACTTTGACTCTGTGCCCAATGGACTATCTAAGGCCTTTGGTCTTGTATGCCCAAGCAAGCTTGGTACCCCTCCAAGTCACCAGAAATGTTGACCATTTCTATATCAACCTTAGCCATATATATAACTGATCTAAGAAATCATCATGGATAAGACCTTGGGTGTTGACTAGCACTGTGTTATGCACACTATGTTTAACATGTCATGTTAGTCGCCCACTGAAAGTAGAGAATAGAAAGAGGCCTTGTGGGATAGTGGGGGAAGAAAGAGAGTTTTTTCTTTCTTCACCCATCACGGTTGGAAGAAAAAGGAACAAATGTTTATGGAATAGCAGGGTAAAGAAGGTTCCTCTTTCCCCATTACCCCGCAAGCAAATAAAGAAGACTGAAAGGCTTCCATGACATAGCGGGGGAAGAAAAGTTCTTCCCCGCTACCCCACAAGGATTTTTACAAAAGCATCATCGAGAGAAGCATTATAGGCCAACGGGATATAAAAGTAGTGGCTTTCCCTGTTACCCCACGAGAAAAGTCAAAGACCAAAAAGAACCTCACAGGGTAACAAAAACATAGGGAGATTGATGCTCTTTGCCATCCTGCATTGGAGGTAAAAGGTGATAGGCATGGTGATCCCAGACCACCACATGGTATGCGCCTGACCATGAAATTTTCTTAAAGGTCTAGATTGACGACCATGTTTTAAACTTCAGTTGAGCCCTTTGGAGGGTTTTGTGGCATGATCCCACATGTCCATCTATGCACGAAAAGGAGGATCTAATGGCCCGAACTCAAACTACAAAAGGAGGTTAAAATTAAAATCTCTTTTAGAGGTGGTTGTCGATTTGATGGTCGATAATCAATTTTTTCCTCATCGATAGCCAAAATCAAATCAAATCTGATTGATTTCCACTCAACCACTTTCAGGACCTCCACCATTTCTCCAGACATGACTCTACAAGTTGATTCCAGATGCTACCATGGTCATTTAGTGTAGAATGAATAATTTTGCCCCTGCACACGCAATCCAAATGCATCAATAGTAGGGATTTTTGCTTCTTCCAAGTAGAGGAGGATATTTGCAGATCTTTTATACATGCCATCAAATCAGTCGATGCGATCTTCCACTTTTTTGATGGATTTCTAACTGCAATTCATTCTTAGTTATGCCTGAACTATAAAGGCAATTGTGTAACCCTATTACAGGGATCTTTTCTTTTCTATCTCAAAATACATGTTTGATGTGATTTGTAGAATTTTGCTTTGCCTTGCATGGATAAAATTAGCCTTCTTGCCTTCATTCAATTCTCACAACTTGTGTAACTTGTTATCTTCTTGTTTGAATGCATTCCTATTTGTTTGCCTTAGCATAGGTAATTGTGTTGATCCCTTTGTAGAAGTCATATGTGAACTGAATTAGTTCCTCTTGTCATCCTGCAAGAATTCCAACCTTCACTCTTTCTTAGGGCACTAATTTGGATAGATTTTTGTGCATATATGGGGTAATTTTATTGGTGGTATGTGCAGATATAAGAAAGGAGATCAAATTTTGTTCTAGGTGCAAGCCTCTTTTCCCCTTTCAGCATTCCTTCTTCTCCCCTTTTCCCCTCTCAAACCAATAGAATAGATTTACTACACTTTGGATTGAGAATGATGCAGGATCATCTCCAGTCTATGAGAAATCTTGCATCAACCAAAAATATTTCCTTTCTGTTTAGTTCTTGTTCAATTCTCTGTGCAATTTTCTATGTTCCTACCGGTATGTTCCAGTGGTGGCTTGCTCTTCATTGTAGATCATATTTCTCATTTTTAGTCTAGTTTATGTTCTTAATTCCATATTTTTAGTCCATTTCAATTCTTTTTTGGGAAGATATTGCTTTCGGTTTGACTATTTCTGGATTCCAAAGCAGTTTTGGGCGTACCAGTTGGAGATTATTCTTTTCCGGAGTGGTTTCTTGGCATGTGGATCTATTTTGGGTCTTTCTTAATGTTCCTAAGTCCTTGGCCGACCTTCCTATTGATCTTCACTTCTTGGTGGTTCTTTTCTGAAGAATTTTCTTTCACTCTTAGGGCCGACCCGACCTATTTCAATGTTTCATTTTTCTGCATTGGTAAATGTAATCTTTTGTGGCTGACCCAGATATGTTCTAGAGGGTATATGTATGGTATTATGTAATAATTTGTAGGACATGAGAGTTCAAAATAAGGATTTAGATTTGTGATTAGAGATATGGTTGACTTTGAGAGTTCTAAATGGATTGTATCTAGCATGTTAGCTTGCATGTAACCGGTTGACTACTCGATGTTCTATGATGACTATATGATGATAACCAGTTCATTACCAGAGGTTCTAAGATAATAATATGATCTGTTTCTGTAATCTTTCTATGTTTTATTATTTCTTTCATTGTGTTACTCTTGCTACATAAGACGATCAGTTCTCTTTTGAGGATTCACCAGTTATGGATGCATTAATTGGTATCAGAGTTGGTTATGAACTAGTTGGTGGAAGAGTTGGTTTCAAACCTTGAGGAATTCCTTTGCGTGGATAGATCGTTGATTGGAGGTAGGCTGCACACATTTTTGATAGATTGCCAAATGTGAGGCAATTTGAAGTAGTAGTCAGATCATCGAGTTGAGGAAGTTCACCAGAACAAAGGAGGAGATGTCACCTAGAAGAATGAACCTATGAAGGGTAGAGAAGATGATGGAGGATTTCAAGAATGAGATGAGGAATGAGATCTAGAATGCATTGGCTGTTTCGTGGAGGAATCCAGAGTCTGGGGAATAATATCAAGAAGTTGGAGAAGATCTTGAGGTGGAAGAGGCTGAAGGGCCAGAAGACAAAAGAGAGGAAAGATTTCTGAGAGCAGTGGCACAAGCAAGTAAAGTTCATAAAGTGGAGGTTTCAAAATTTTCTGGAATGCTGAACCCAGAGGATTTGATTAATAGGATCAGAGAGTTGGAGGATTACTTTGAGTTTGAGGATGTCAAAGACCTACAGAGAGTTTGGTTGGCATACACTAAGTTGAAAGGGCATGCTACCTTATGGTGGAAATAATTGCAGAGATATGGACTGGATAATGGTGAAATGAAGATCACCTAGTGGAGACAGATGGTTACATTATTGAAGGCCAAGTTCATATCGAGAGACTATGAGTTAGAATTGTTCAAGAAGTTGCAGAACCTAAAGAAGAGAAACATGACTGTGAAAGAGTATACCGAGGAGTTTTACAAGGTGACGATCAAATCTGGACATAGAGAGATGGATAGAGAAAAGGTGGTGAGGTACATAAATAGACTTGCATTTAACATTCAGGATGAGATGAGTATGTTTATAGTTTCCATAGTTTAAGAAGCTTACTTACTAGTATGCTTTGAGAGCTGAGGAGAAGGTGAGAAGAAGATAGCCGAATAACCCTAGAGGGAAGGAGAAATTCAAGGGGTAGATGAGTACAAAGAAGAATATTGTGGAAGTTGAATCAAAACCTAAGTGGAATAAATAACCGAATCAAAAAACATAGAGGAAAGGGAGTGTCAGTAGCAACAAATAATTTCCCAGCAAATATTTCAAGTGTGGAGAAACCGAACATAGATTTTATGAATGTAAGAAGGGAATGGCAAGAAGTTGTCTGGAAAATGAGGAACCATAAGGTGTAGTTACCGAAAATGAATGTGCACTAGAGAAAGCACAATCCCTTATGTTTAGAAGAGTCATGATGGAGTAGAGCAGTGAAGATACCATGCCTACTCAGAGAAGGAGTCTTTTTCAGACTGTGTGCAAATCAGGTGGTAAGTGTTGCAAGGTTATTGTGGATAGTGGAAGTATTGATAATTTGGTATCTGAGGAGATGGTGGTGAAGCTTGGATTGAAGAGGCTTAAGAATCCTTGTCCTTACAAGGTAAGTTGGTTACAAGATGATCAAAAGTTAGAAGTAAAGGAGCAGTGTTTGGTGAGTTTTAATATTGGGCCTTTTAGGGATGAGGTCTTGTGTGATGTTGTATCTATGAGTTCTTGTCATGTCTTGTTGGGAAGACCTTGGAAGTTTGATAGAGGAGTTATTTATGATTGTAGAAGAAACCTAAAAACCATTGAGAAGGACGGACAAAAGTTCACATTGGCTTCTTTGAAGGAGAAAGAGAAGGAAGTGAAGAATCTGAATCTTGAGAGAAGTTGCAGTACAGAGAAACCGGTTGTAGAGGTTATACCAAAAGGTGGCATGAATTTGTAGAAGGATTTGGTAGATAAGTTTGATAACAAGATAGAACAGGATGACATAAAGCTTATGATGACAAACCGGATGAAGTCTTGTGGCAGAAACAAGATTGAGTTTCAGAAAAAAGAGATCAATAAGCAAAGTTAGTGTGTAGATCTAAAGCAAGGGAAGAAAAATAAAGAGAGTCAAGAGCTAGAGAACCCGATTGAGGTTCCAGAGAAGCTAAGGAAGGGGTTTGCAGATAAAGAAAATGTTTGGATCAGAAATGAGCATGGGATCTATATCCAGAATCCTTTTCGATGTTCATGAGTTTCCTCTCATGGAACATCTCTTTCTACCTGGGGTGTCTGATGCAGGAGCATCCCCGGTCTATGAGCAATCTTGCATCAACCAAAAATATTTCCTTTCAGTTTAGTCCTTGTTCAGTTTTTTGTGTAGTTTTTTGTGTTCCTACTAGTATGTTTCAATGGTGGCTTTCTTTTCATTATAGATCATATTTCCGGTTTCTAGGCTAGTTTATGTGCTTAATTCCATATTTTCAGTCCATTTAGATTATTTTTCAGCAAGTTATTGCTTTCGATTTGACTATTTTTCGGTTCCAAAGCAGTTCTAACCTTATCGGTTGGAGATTTTTCTTTTCTGGAGTGGTTTCTTGGTGTGTGGATCTATTTTGGGTCTTTCTTAATGTTCCTAAGTCCTTGGCCAACCTTCCTATTGATTTTCACTTCTTGGTGTTTCTTTTCCAAAGAATTTTCTTTCATTCTTAGGGCTGACCTATTTACACGTTTCATTTTCTTGCATTGGTAAATGTAATCTTTTGTGGCTGACCCAGATATGTTTCAGAGGGTATATGTATGGTATTATGTAATCATTTGAAGGACATGAGAGATCAGAATAAGGATTTATATTCGTGATTAGAGATTCGGTTGAGTCTGAGAGTTTTGAATGGATTGTATATGGCATGTTAGCTTGCATGTAACTGGTTGACTACTGGATGTTCTATGATAACTGTATGATGATAACCGGTTGGTTACCAGAGGTTCTAAGAAAATAATATGATCTATTTTTGTAATATTTCTATGTTTTATTATTGCTTTCATTTTGTTACTCTTGTTGCATAAGCCAATTAGTTCTCTTTTGAGGATTCCTTGGTTATAGTTGCATTAGATAAGGAAGTCAGCCTTCTTCGAAGACTTAGCCTCACACTATGCAAGGTCCCACACTTGGAGGCTATTTCAATGTGTCACAAGGTTCATGAGCTTGAGAGTTCATCAAGGGTGCACACTTTTGTGAAAACGTCAATAATTATAAACTTATGCCCATTGGAGGAGGCGGGATGGATCTTTCCTATGAGGTTGAGTCCCCATTAAGAGAAGGGCCAAGGTGTCATAGCTAGTTGAAGCTATTGTGTTGGTGCATGAATAATATCTCCATGAATCTGGTAGTGATATCTATCATATTTCATAGTAGGCCAATAATAACTAATAAACATCAATTTATTAGCTAAGGTAGGACCACTAGAATGAGCACCACATATACCATCATGCACCTCTCATAAGGAATTATGGGCCTCAACATCATCTAAAAATCTAAGGAGGGCACTATTAAGACATATTTGGTATAGGTTATCTTCGATGATAACATAATGGGAGCCTTAAATGATAAATTTATTTCTTTAATTGGCATATAGGTCAAGTGGAAAGTTTTGGTAAAAAATGTAATTATAAGTCTTGATATCAAGGGGAATTGGGACCAACAATTTTGCACATGAGTTCAGTATAAAGAACATCAAAAGTAGGGACAAAAAGGTGATCCACTAGGAACTCATAATGAGGAACATTTTTTGTTATCTCTAAAAGGGATACAATTGTAGTCATGGCATTAACTTCTTTGTTATTCTCTCGCTATTTGATCAAATATGACAGAGGATAAATACTTATTGAAATCATCAACCATTCTTTTGTAGAAAGTAAGATTCTCATCCTTTGTAAGATATTTACCATTGAATTGCTTAGTGATTAAATGTGAGTTACCATAAACATGAATTTCTTCAATTTACCATTGCACAACTATTCTCAATCCAGTTATCAAGGCTTCATACTTAACAATGTTGTTGGTACAAGGAAATCCCAATCGATAAGCCTTATGAATACAATCTCCATGCAGTGTGATAAATAAAACTCCCACTCCTAATCCATGTTGAGTAAATGATCCATCAAAATATAGTTGTCATTGTTTCAAGGATGTTAATATAAAGACTGACTCATCTAGAAAATATGATACCAAGGGATGATTTGATACTATTGGTGCATCTTCTAGTTGGTCAACTATGACTTGTCCTTTGATTTATTTTCTCTCTACATACTCAATGCCAATTTCACTAAGAATCATGATCCATTTAGCTAATCTGCCAATAAGTGTTGCTTTGTTCAAAAATTATTTCAAAGGATCTATCTTGGTAATAAGATTTGTTTGGTGACTTGACTTATAGTGTCGAAGTTTCTAAGAAGCAAAGCTGACTATCATGCATGCTTTCTCAATAGGTGTATAATTAATTTCATATCCCACTAAGGTATGAATCGCGTAACAAATAGCTCTCTTCTTCCCAAAAATTATTTTGGTGTGCTAAAAGATCCCCTAGTGTTGATGATGTTGTTGAGGTATACATGAGTAATGGTTCTGTATCAGTTAGAGGCATCAGAACTAGTGGTGACAATAGATAATCTTTCATTTGTTGAAAATCTTATGGACATTTATCATCCTATATAAATGTGACATATTTATGTAGAAAATGTTGGAATGGTTGACACTTATCTACTAAATAAGAAATTAATATTCTAATGGTCTGCAATTTTCCTTGTAGACTACATAACTAAGACAAATTAGTGGGAGGAGGCATTTCTATTATCACTTTGAATTTTGCTAGATCAACCTCTATATCTCTGCATGAAACAATATACCCAAGTAATTTTCCTAACATCACACCAAAGACACACTTTTTGGGATTCAATATGATTTTATATTACTCTAACTAGATAAATATTTTGTCAATCAAATTAAGATGATATTTTCTTGTAAGGGAATTTACCAACATGTCATCAACATAATCCTCCATAAGAATATGCAACATATCATTGAAGATTATAGTCATAGCTCTCTAATAAGTGGCATTGTCATTCTTAAGATTGAAGGGTATCACATTCCAACAATAAGTTTCCTAAGGAAAAGTAAAAGTAGTTTTATGATGATTTCCAGGTGCAATTCTTATTTGATTATACCTAGGGAATCTATCCATTAATGATAACATTTCAGGTATTGTTGTGAGGTCTACTATCATATCAATGTTTGGTAATGGAAAATCATCTTTAGGAAAAGCTTTGTTTAGATCCTTGAATTTGGTGCTTAGATGGATGTCCCCATCAAGTTTAGTAACTAGAACTTGATTTGAAATCCATTATGCATAATCAAGGGGTCTAATTAATTTGACATCCAATAGTTTATGAAGTTCCACATTGACTAATAAACAAATATAAGGATCCATTTTTCTCATCTCCTATTTAATAGGTTTTAGCCTATGGAGCAACTACAAGGTGATGTAATACTGATTCGAGATCAATTCTAGGCATATTAACATATGGACATGCAAAATTAATCTACTTCTCTGTGAATAGTGCTATGCAATTCTCTTTCTCCTTTGGCAACAAAGATTTTACAAAGTTATGATCTTGGGATTTTCTAAAATATTGAAATTGATCTTTTTTGTTTTCTCAATAAGAAGTGATGATGTTTCTTGATTTATGGGGAGTGTGTCAAGTCTTCCATCCTCAGGAACCTTGAAGAGGTTTTCACCTTTGAATATGTCCTTTATTTTTACTTTTTCTAAGTCTAGAAGTGCCTTTCGGTTTTCAATAGAGGACTTATTTTAATTCTGATATTTTTATAACTTAAAGGATTGGTACATGATTCAGAGTATGTTGTAGAATTAAGATATATAATAAATCCTTCTTTATTATACCCTAAGGGTATTGTTACTATTATTTTCTTTGGCTATTAAAGTGGGTGTTTTGTTTAAAGGTTAAGTGGCAAAAAAATGTCTTTACCATGTCTTCCTATCTTAGAATCTTATGGTCACATTAATCTTTGAAGGGATTTTGTCTTGAGCTTGGAATTTTATTTTTCTCTCACCAAGCTAGAGGGAACCAGGTTTATTTGAGAGGGTAACTATGTAGAGTTAGATTTTATTGCCCAATTTGAGCTCCCACGTAAAAGAAGAAAACCCTAGTTTTTCTCTTGCTTTTTTGTTTCAGAAAGCCTCTTATGTTTTAATGGCAATCATTATTTCATGGAGGGTTTTATGAGACATTAACAACTTTGGTGTTGTGCGGATGAGGTAGGAGGCTCTAGAAAGTGCATTTTTGGGCCAATCTACAATGTAGCAGAAATTGGCAAGGGTTTATGGCACGTTGCAAATGCGGGGTTTCCACTTTTACATTGTAGACTTTGCATGTGGCTGATATTTGAAATGTCAGGTATCTTTGTCATCCTATTATACATAATAAGGCTTTTCATAGCTATGTTTCATAAGGTTTTGATCATTTTTGTCATGCAACATGAGACCTTATAAGGATATTGACTATAGCAATTCCTTCATTTGTTTTGAATGTTTGATTGCAAGTTTTCCTTCATGATGAAATGTGTATATGGTCATTTGAATTTCTTCTTTCCATTTAGTTTATAAAGAGGTTTTTTGTTATTTTAACATGGAAAGGAAACTTGACAATATTAATTAGAGAGTTTGTTTAAGGGAGGCTGTTATTAAGGTGCTAATCACATTGATAGAGGGGTTGATTGGGCTATAATAGTCCATTCAAAAGGGACTATCTTTTATGTCCAATATATAAGCACAGTGCAAGAGAATCACAGTCAAACCCTCATCAATATCAGCCATTAATACAATCTTAAACCCTAATCTAGGGTATATGCCAAGAGCATTAGAGATTAATGGTAAGCTTCACATTGACAAACCTATCAAAAGTCATATATGATGCAAGGATATATATATAAATGGTAGTTCAAAATAAGATCATCATAATCCATTATTGCATATTGGAACACTATGAGCATATCCTAGTCATCAAGCATTGATACAATGAACAATGATCTTCAACTAAATACAATCAAATTCCTCATCATAAAGCAACCACCATGAAGCAAACAAGGATTAGAGAAACCTTTAGATAAGGATAGCTTCACCTTATAAGGTATTTTATTCTAAAATACCATAGTCTCAATACCACAGTGTAGTCCACTTAGTGTGGAGAATCATCCTAAGGAAAATCTTAGATTTTGAGATTGTTAATGAAAAAGGTTGTCATATGTTGATAGAAAGTAGAGCATAAGAAATGATTTAAGTCTAAGAAAAAATCCCTATCACTATTTAGGATAGTAAAGAGGTTATCTACAACTAAAATGTAACCATGAATGAAGGGATCATCATAGTAACAAATCTTATGCTTTGTTGTAGCATTCACCAATATGACAGTGTGTTGGTAACAAAGTAAAATGAAGTTTGTAACCAGTCAAGAAGCACTGTTACAAAACACAAAAGATATTCACCTTATGAGGGCACCCACAGTCATTTTGACTGTATCAAAGTAAGTATTCATGATAGAGCTACTAGTCTAGGACATGGCTTAAGCCTTAGAGTGAGCCTAGATCATGCATTCCAAGGGCAATCCAAACAACCTATAGCAGCCCATAAAAATGAATTGTAGCCAAAGGACCATCAATACACAGTGAATGACCAAAGCAATGATAAGAGACTTCCCTATGACAAGTGTATTGCTGAGGAGGCTAAAAGCATATAGTGCAATGTCATGAACCTTCAATAAGAAAATCAAGAAAAGCAACATTTTTAAGAAAATAAACATTAAGAAGTTTCAGACGAAATAGCTATCAAGACCATTGTTGTAGCAGTCCTAAATGGTTCATTAAGGAAAGCTAAGAGTAATGCTCTTTACAATTCACAGTCAACATACAAATATCTTCACAAGAGTTTACAACCATGTATTTGATGATGAGGTTTGAGGTTTCAAAAGATAATGGGAAGCTTGATGCATATACAAAAGACTATTTGGAAACAATAATGATAAAGATAGCCCAAGATACAGATAGCTTCCATAGATATAGTCATAACTCTGAAAATAGGATAGTCCCCTTCAATAATTCATAGCATAAGAAATATAATGATCTTAGTAAATGAAAATGTCAAGATAAGATATCTACAAGAGACTTGGTCATATAGTCATGTGTAAGAAACAAAAAGAGGGAATGATGAAGTAAGGTCATTGTCACAGTCATAAAGAGAGAATACAATCTTGATAACAATGAAATAGAGTACAATCCTAAATTAGGTCAAGGCACCAATGCAAGCAAGGTAGAAACCCATTAAGGTCATAATGAGAGGACAATGACATCTTCAGGGCTTACATAGGATCCTCCACTAAAGCTAGCATACATTCTAAGTGGCATCTCAAAGATGGAATAGTAGAAAGATTTATAAGATTCCAATCAATGCACCAACAGAAGAAAGAATGTTCTCTCAGTTAGACCATCATAGAGATGGATCAATGGCATGAATGGAAAAAGAAAAGAATACAGTAAATCTTCTATGCAGACATGGCAAAGACAGAAGCTAGAGAGACTTCCATATATAGTCCAGGGTAGTCCCTTTAAGAAGATCAAGTCAACATGTTTGGCACAATGATCAAAAAGAATGATAAGATCAATGTTCTCAGTCCATTAGGAGGCAATATAGATTAAAAACTATCATAAACTAATCAATATCTATGATAGATCACTAGCACTAAGAAATGCAACCTAGTCCATCCAAGGAAAAAACATATGAAGGTTGGATTGAAAATATAATTCCTAAAGGAAAAGTAAATTTGAAGATCTAAACCATCATAGTAGCATAAAAAACAAATATAAGGTGTTGCATAGTGATGGATTACAAAATGAGATATGATAAAGATATTATAGGATGAATTCCATAGTCACATATGACAAGTGGTAGTTAAAAGAGCTCAATTCAAACAAAGGAAAAGTACAACAATAAGACATCTTAAATACTCAAAGATAAATTTGGACAAGTGTGTTGGTGCCCAAAAATGGGTTTACACTGACACAAGGCAGAGACCAAGTTGTTTTCTTCTAAAATATCTATGGAGAGCCACTTCCAACTGCTAATATTCTTCAGACTTGGACCAACAATAACAAGGATACAAGATCCTTCTACACTTTAGGCTCTGCAAAACTAGGGATGGTGATCCCCATGCCAATTTATGATTTCTACACCATATTCACAAATTACACATGAAACAAAGCAGATAATCTCATATAAAGATTCAACAAAAAGGGAGAATGCTCAAGAATGGAAAATTCCTCAGTGATCCTCAACCAATTTGGTGCATGAGATGATTAAAACACATGACAACATTCATGTAAAATAAAAATATTATGACATTCAATAGGTTATAGCAAACAAGTGGTGATTCTGAATAGAAAATCAACACCAAGGCATTCACTTAGCTATGAGCAGTGCCTTATTCCATTGGGTACATGAATTCATATTGCATAAAATGCATTTCTGACATAATTTATCTAACAACATATAACCTAAGATAATATTTCCTTGCAATACATCATATTCACAACCCCAACCCAGAACTACTTATCAAAATCCCTGCAAATATCCCTACCACTCTATAATTTTACTCAAGCATTTAATTAGCTCTTTAGACCAAAGCATGAACACAAAATGCATACACCACAACAGTTCAATGAATGATAAAATCCTTGATAATATGCATTCAAAACATGATAGAACAATAAACTGGAGAGAAATGGGTTTGAATTATATTTCTATTGAATAATTCGGCTGTCTTTGTAAGAATATAATTTATACATAACTTCAAGAACCTACAGAATTACAGGCATAAGACTCTTTCTATTTTGCTCTGCAAAATGACCTTCTACAATTTTTTGTTTCACCTAGACTTTTCTATTGCAAATAGAAATTCAGAACACTCAAGGGACCAAAAATCCGAACCCCATCTCATAACCTTGAATTCCCTTTTATAAAAAACAAGGGAGCAAACAAGCTTCAAGCTAGAGGAGACACTTGTCATCTTAGAATGATTACACACAACTACATTCTGTTATACAAACATTCATCCTTGATTTCTATTACGTGGGATCAAAGTATGTGGCCATCTTATTTAAAACTCAAGATGAACATTACCACCATTTCTGTTATACAAGCTCAAAAATATCTGCCACTAAAAGACAAAAACCATTATACAAGTTGTTTATAACCTTTATTCATCATTCAGATACATACTAGTCCATGCACTATAGTCTTCATTGGATGGCCAATCAAAACTCATGACTTCATCAGCTTCTGCCCTGTATGGAATATATTTAATGGCTACTTGGTTTGCCTCTCTTTCAAAAGTTTCAAAAAATGATCCTATGGCAATTATTCAATCCATGCTATCCTCTAGCATATCCATATTTATCCCTTCACATATCATATCTACCTAGGTACTAATGACTCTTTCTGCCTCTTCCTTCCAAGATTGTAAAGGCTTGACTGCCACTTCTTTATCTTCAATATCTGGCAAAAGAGTTTGTTCCAAATTCACTAATACTTTTCATCAATTCCCTTACCTTTCTTTCTATATTCTCTGGCAAAATTTGGGCTTCTTGCATTGATTTTAAAAACAAATATGTTGGTTGGAGTGCATGTGGTCTCTCGGCATGATAATTAGAGGCCATGGACATTATTCTAAGCTTATTTCCTCTTTGTAACCATTTTGTCAATAGAGGAATTGCCACTTCTTTATCATCATCAAATTTTTGAATAGCATTAAATAGAAAAGAATATAGGGCATTGACACTATTTAGCCTGCTATCAACTTTCTCATTTAAATGATTTAGCACTGAGATAACTATATCCTTTTTTTGCCCAGCTAATTGATCTTCTGATTCTTTCAACTTATTTTCTAATTCAATAATCTTTTCTAAAAGCTGAGATTGATTTGGTTCAGTTGATCTTGTAGCTTCAGGCTCATCATCATCATCATAGGGGACTAATGACTTACCAGGGATACCAGCACTTGTATCAAGTCGAACTGCTTCTCCTCCCTGAACCATACGTGATGACCTAGATGTTGATGGCTCAGATGGCCTTGTAAGTGCAGGAAAGGAAACCTTTATTTGTCCCTGCTCAAAGAGTTGCACTCTCATTTGCAAATCCACACACCTTTTTTGAGATGTATTGTAATCATTGAAAATCTTATCAAACTTTCTTATCAGCTCCACCATTTCTAAATCTTCTCTTTTTGCACTCTCATGTGCCAATTTAGCAACATCAACATTTAACTTTGTATCCTCTACACTTGATGTGTCAAATGCTCTTTTTATAATAAGGCTTCCCCTCAAATTGGGGTTCAAGTCACTAATGTTAGGCTTTCTAGGTCCTTCCTCTAGTGCCCATATTGCCAAGGTTGCATAATCATCCACAAAATCTGATCCTTTTAATGCCAACCTTGCTTCTTCTTCTTAATTGAAATGTTGACCCCTTGACTTACTGATTGTATCAAAAGCCATTGCATCTGCTATGTCCCATTCTGGTAAGATCAAGACTCTAGCCTGACTTATAATCTTTCTGCCTTCATCAACAGTGATTTCCTTAAATTATTCCCTCATCTCATTCTCTACTTCTTCTTAGTTCTCTTGATCCGATATATCTGGCCTTTGGGCCTTCTTCTTAGTAATTCTTCCTTTGTACTCCTCAATCTTCATCTTCCATACTAGTTGCAGAAAAGCTAGACTTCTCACAAAAGTATCATCTTCAAGGAACTTATTGCATGCCTCCTTTCTTGCATCTTTAAAAGCTTTACCCTAGATATCCAAAGGAGTGAAATCCAACTCTAAATTAGGAGGCAAAGGAGGAACACCGAACTACATTTCTGCACTTTTTGCTATGAACATATCTTCCTCCATTTGTTCTTCATCCCGCCTTATAGGTGAAAAGGATATAGGTGATGGCAAAGGACTTATGTTCGAGTCTTCAAGATCAATGATCCTGATTCCTTGAAAAGTTTTGGTTTGTATTTTAGGGGAAGGCCCTGCACTCATCATCTTTTACCCTTTCTCCTTATTAACCTTCCATTGTCATTTCTACTATCCTCTTCATCACTCATTTCTTATCTTGCTCTTTTGTGAGAATATTTATGAATAGGCCTCCTTACTACCATGCCACCTTCTCTATGAGACAAAGGAGGTTGTGAGCTTGACTATAGTCGACCATGAACTTCTTCAAGTTTGACTATCTTCTCCTTTAAAATCAGCTTTAATTCACCGAAATTGTTCATAAAAAAATCAACCTTGGCACAAAATGAGGAAAAATCCTTTAATGGGTCATATTTTGGATCCATCTTTTGGATTGTAGCCCATAAATTTTTGAACATTAACCACTTTTCTTTCCTCCATTCCTGAGTCATGGAATCAAATTCATTTCTGATTATATCTTGAGGAAATTTATGCTCATGGGCCAACAAAATTCCTTTTACTCTTTCTTTGAAAGTATTGTAGAATCCCCCAGGATCACTGAGTCTAGCTATACTCACACTCAAATGATATGAAGCAAATAATTTATCAAAATGTTCATATCCTCCCTTTAGAATTAGAAAATAACGGATGATAGTGTAATCAGGGAAAATTGTTCCTTTACCCTTTCCTTTTAAATCCTTGTCTTGAATGCATCCTATTTGCCACATCACCTCAGCAAAACCCATTGTTAGAGGAATGTTGAAAGGTAGTACATGTGGTTGTCCGGAGAAATCATAGATTATGATAATAGTACTTACAGGATAAGGGATAAAATCCCCCCAATTATGCTCAATCTTGACAAGTGGTAGCCTCTCTTTGGGTCTTACAAAATCATGTAATTCTTTGGGAATCCTTGGTAGATTTACTGTCAACTTTTGCCTCAACCTAGAAGCAAAATTGTTATCAAATCTTACAAAACTAGTCTCCTATCTATCCCAAGACATATCTGTGCTCCAAAGCTGCATTGGAATCTCCTGGTTATCAATTTTCCTTTTGAGGTTCATGGTACCCTCAAAGTAATCTACATTCCTAAATAGGAACATATACATGAGTAAGGAATACCAAAATAATTTAGCACCAGCTACTTCATTCTTAATATCATGTAACCCCTCATGGATCTTTTCTTCAAGGTATGGGGCAAAGTTGAAAACCACTGTATTATCTGGATGTTGTATTTGCATGGCCATATACATAAAATCTGGTGGCATCACTATAATTGGATTAAAACCCAATATCTGACATAGAGAAAAAATAGTAGCCTGAAAGTAGGGAGCAAAAGCAACAATTGGGAATGGCTCCTCTGAGCTAGGGCCGATATGGTATGTTGTATTCCCTGCTTTGGCCAAATGCATTGGAAGGAAATTATTTCTAATGAATTCCCTCATCTTGTAGTACTTTGCCTTTTTCTCATTCAAATCTATCTGCACCAGGCTCACAGATGGTTCATATAGGTCAAAAACCTCTTGGAACTCTTCCCTTCTAATAGTCAATAAAATCTCTCCTTCATTTCCCCTAATAACCCTCGAGACAGGGTCATATCTGTTTGCAACAACTTTGAGTAGGTCAACATCCATGAAGACACCTGGCACTACTAACTTACCCAACTCATACTGCCAGGGACTGGATAATGGGAGATGCAAGTTCCTTTGTCCATACCATAGTTTGAACATTTCTAGTTGAGTCATCAGTATACTAACATCCGCCAAGTGAAATTCTTTATCAGTTAACCCTTCCCCTAGGGTTTTTCCACTAACAAATCTCTACCCCTGATGTCTATCATTTGTTGAGGGCTTCAATTGATCCAAGAAATCATCATATAAATTTATTTTCATATAATCCATTTGTCTTGAATGTTTTCATGTGGGAGCCATCTTTTGAAACTAGGGTTTTACACTATAACTTCAAATTGAGGAAGAAGCGACTAGGGCTAACATGAGTTTTAAATTACAACAATAATTTAAACAAATTTTACTCTTCTCTATTTAGCTCTTAACCCTAGAAAAAATTGAAATTATTTTCCTACAACTTCATGCACAATTTATAACATCAATTTGTTTCAAGAACAAATGAAGGAGCTCAGATAAACTCATTGTTTCGATTTTCACTAGAGAGATGGCAATTCTATGTTAAAAAGAGTCATTTCAACCTTCTCCAGTAGCAAGAATATCTCCTGGATTGCTATGAAATATTTTACGAATGAAGAACAAATTTTAAAGTATTTAATTACTACCTGGAAAGGAATGCAAATGTCTCATCCACCATTGCTACCCATGCGAGCAAATCAATGACTCTTAACTTGCATTTGAAAAAGTTTAAAACCTGACCGTCAATCATCCTCCAAGTTGGCAAATCTTACGGACCAAACCATTCAATCTGACAGTTATTATCCAATGTGGAAAGCGGGTCCATCCTTGGCATGACATGGCACATCCAACTCATCACTTGTTTCACCACCTTTAGTAACCCTACCATCAACTTTCCTGGCTTTCCTTGGACACATGGCATCATCTCATGATGTTGCGGTCCATAATTTCCTCGCATATTTTGATCGCAGGACCATGGAAACTGTCAGATCTGTTCTTTGTTTACCTTTTAACTGAACCGGTCACTTGACAAAGGCTACTAACTCTAATCATTTCCCAGGCCGCAATTAAAACATTACTACTTGATATAGGCATGTGCAAAAATATTCATTTTTAGTTACTCGGGTTTTAATCGATGGGAACCGGCAACATCAAACATTTTGAAAAGTCAAACCGTTCGCTCACCCTTTTCTGCCAAACATATGTGGCATCATCTCATGATGTCATGGTCTTTATCATCCTTGCACTTTTGACCACAAGGAAGCACAAATCATCAAATTTGTCCTATCTTTAGCAACCGACTGAAATATATAAGAATTTTGGACTTAGGAAAATTATGGGCGTAGGCACAAATATTAAAAGGAGACCGACTATAGGAAAAAATTTATGCGACTAAAGAAAATCACTTTATAAACTGGTCTAACACAACTTTAACACTTAGGGAATAAAATGGCCCCTCCAACGAAATACAACCCTCGATCTTAAGTGAGAAAAAGGTAATGACAAAATATATCATTGCTAGGGTTTTATTCACAAGACGAATGAAATTTTGATAAACCTTAAACCCTAGACCTTGAACCTTGACAGAGGATGCAAATAAAACCGGAAAGATCAAATTAAGCTCAAAACTTAGAATTCTCATACAATCAATTTTTCAGGGCTATCAATGGCTCTAGTTGGGGACTCTCATTTCATAGGAATGAGATGAGAAACCAAAATCTTTGGGTGAAGCAGACCAATTGCAGGGCGGACCAAAAATAAATTACCTGGACATGGTAACTTCAACGGAAAAGGAAAATACACTACCAAAGAAAACCTAACTGACACTCATGGATAACAACTACTTTTAAGAAAAAGTGGAAATCCCTAGTCACATATGACAAGTGGCAGTTAAAAGAGCTCAATTCAAACAAAGGGAAAGTACAACAATAAGACATCTTAAAGAATCAAAGATAACTTTCGACAAGTGTAAGTATCCCCTATGGGTAGTGGATGTGATAAGAGCCAGTTTGAAGCTATTATGGCACATTTTGAGTTGGCTTTGAAATTCTTACATCCCTTATTTCATTCCTATCCAACCCAAGGCAGTTGGGTGAAGAAAAAGCATCATGGGGAGAAGATTTAAGGGTGATTTGATGAGGTATACAATAGAAAGAGAAAATTTAGGGGTATATTACTGAGTTGTCAAGATGATGGAGAAAATATAGGGGTAGTTGAGGACTTTTCTAGCCACTTCCAAGTATCTAGGGGATAGAATTGAAGGCCTAACTCATAGGCCAGTAAAAGAGGGAGACTTTTCTTCATCAAACTTTTAGTTTAAAGCAGTTTGAAGACCTTTTTCGAGCCAAAATTAGCTGCATTCGACCCAACTCAATGAAGACTCCTTCAAATAAGAAGGAAAGCTCTATTTGTAATTATTGCACATGTTGCAAGAATGTAGGATGAAATTTCACTTTAAATATCAAACTTTTGACATTCGTGTAGAGTTACTTCTTGCTTGTTTTTGGCTTAGCATTGTATCTTTTTAGCTCTTTCTAGGAAAAATCACAGACTTGTAACTAATTTTTAGTCACTTAGTGACTATGGTAGGGTTGTATTTCTCTAAGCTATGTTGAATCATTTTCCAGACTTGTACTATTGTATATCTCCTAGATTCAATAAAGTTCAAGTATTTGCCACCCATATGGTTGTTCGTGATATGTTTTAGTGTTTTTTCATGCATATTTCTGTTGTGTTTTAAGTCCAAAACCTCTAAAATATGGTAGTACAAGCATACATAAACAATTTTAAGATAATCATAAGCAAGTTATGAAATGTGGTTCAGTACTTTCAAGGTTGTCCTATTGTGAAAACTCTCTATTTTCCTTTAAAACAACATTGTGGCAAACCCTTTTAATGAAATATTTATGCAAGTGATGTCAAAAACCATTGGTTGTGCATCCAAAATGGGTTTCTTTGAGTCATTATGAAGCTCAATAGAAAATATAAGTCTATCTTATTCAGGTGCATCACCTCACATAGTTTTTCTATCATGTGTCCAAGCAAGTTCTTACCCTTTTCTCATCAAAGTCATTAGTTTAGTTTAGATTAGGTGATTGCAGCTAAGGAACCAACCTTCTCTGGAGGTTGGCCTCTAATTAAAGGCTACCCATAGCCTTAGAGGTCATCCAATGTTTCACGAGATTATTAAACTCTAATTTCAATAGGGTGCAAATCTCATTGACAACAACTATTCCTTCTCAAAGTTAAATGAATTTTGCAATAGCTTTGTCATTTTTGAACAAATCTAAACTCAAAGGTCCTTCTTGGTCTACTTAATAAGCTCTAGGTGGACTAAAGGGAAGATATCATCGGTTTGTACAAAATCTAGTGATACGACAATCAAGGTAAAAGCATATAAGTCATTGAGGTCCCAAAAGGAATCAATCAAGGCATGGTTAATTATATATTTATCTTCATAGGGAGGGTCAAAGTTTGACACTATACCCTCATTAAAAGTCTTTAATTTTTCAAAAGTGTTAACATCCTCACTAGAAGGTGACTAAGTATGACTGATAAGCACTACCAATGGTCCACACCCAATACCTTTATTTTTACAAATTTATTTAGGTTCAATCGGCTCTTTGATACCTTATTAGTGAGGTCCCAGACCACTATGACCATCATACCCTTTTTGTTCCATGATAGAGAATCCATTTTCATATTCTTCAAATAGTATATTAACAATTTATTGATATTCCTTATCTTTGTAGATCCATTTGAAAATGCCTTCATCAATGTCTTATTTATATAGGTCACCCCATTTTGTGAATGTGGTAGGTGTAGCTTCATAAATTATATTTGCATACAATTTTGTCCTCATCTCGGTGCTTTATCTTTCGATGCTCAATGAGTGTTTTGATTATGTTCACACTACCTCACAAACCTAAAATTTCACCATCTTCTCTACCTTCTCCTGTAATCTGAGTCGTAGTTCTTAGGCCCAGTTGGGTGCCCAACACCTAGTCCTCTCAATAAAGACCCAAATTTGGTCCTCACAATGGTCACATCAAGTGAGAAAGAAATTGGATCCCATTGTTGGTGTTTCTAGTTGATTCTTTATATTCTCCTAAGAATTATCCCTCTTCTATCAATAGGAATCTGAGACAAGTAGCCAATTAACAAGAATTGCTTATAAAGAAAGCAATTCTCCCAATCTTCAGGCTTTGCAAGACCCAAATAGGTAGAACTTTTACAATATCTATGCATTTGACACAATTTGAAACAAATATTGCATATAACAAATGACTCTCAACATGCTTATCCAGAATATATTTAATTTCATCCAGAATTGGATTTATTCTAGTTTTATATTATTCATGCCTATCTATGAGTAAAAACCTTACTCTAATTCTACTCCTACAAACATGAAAGGTAAAAAGATTTTGAATTTGACTTTGCTTGAGTCTGATGATAAGAATCATGTGGATCAATGCCTAATCCAGGGTGTAGAGTCAAAAACCTATCTAAATGTTAATATCTAACAACAATTCATCAAAATTAGTGGGTCATCATAGCATTGATGCCTAACATCAATGCAACCCCTCTAGTTACTACAAAAATCATTCTTGCAAAATCCCTATTGTATACTTAAAATTACTGCAATACAAATGAAGGAAATTAATCTCTTCCTTAAAGGGAACCTACAAACAATATTACACATTCACAAGATCTTTGTAAAGATAAATAGCAAAACCTTTAATATTGTTATTCATGCAAAATAAGGAATATAGCATGGAGACAATTTCTATAGAGATACCCATGATAGATCATAAACTAATTGACAATGCCCATCAAAAAATTTGCATTCATCCTTGTTTTAGACTTACTCGATGACTCAGACACTGCTACGACCTTTTCCAATAGTTCCCCCTGTTGAACAATATATTTGAACTTAAAAATCTTCCTGAAGGTGTGAAAGCTAAAAGATCATCGGCCAAAAATATCATGTCGAGCATCTCAGAATGAGTTTCACCGAAAGAATAGTTTCATCGAAATAAAACATAAAGTGTAAAACACTAAGTTAAGATGTCTTCGGCAAAATATCTCTTTCGGTAAATGAAGGAAGCCACTCATCGATATTCCAGTTTCATCAAAAAGTGAAAGGCCAACAAAAGGTGAAGTCGAGGAAATAAAATTGCCGAGGAAACTTAAAAACATTCACCGAAAAAAAAATCTTATCGATAACAATATGTCAATAAAAATAGAGGGATTTCATCAATAACAGAAGGACATCGAAGAAAAAAGATTTCGGAGGGCTCGCGTGAACTTTCACCGAAGTATAAAACTCATCGAAATCATCCTTGTTTTAGACTTACTCGATGAATCAGACACTGCTACGACCTTTTCCAATAGTTCCCCTTGTTGAACAATATATTTGAACTTAAAAATCTTCCTGAAGGTGTGAAAGCTAAAAGATCATCGGCCAAAAATATCATGTCGAGCATCTCAGAATGAGTTTCACCGAAAGAATAGTTTCATCGAAATAAAACATAAAGTGTAAAACACTAAGTTAAGATGTCTTCGGCAAAATATCTCTATCGGTAAATGAAGGAAGCCACTCATCGATATTCCAGTTTCATCGAAAAGTGAAAGGCCAACAAAAGGTGAAGTCGAGGAAATAAAATTGCCGAGGAAACTTAAAAAACATTCACCGAAAAAAAAATGTTATCGATAACAATATGTCAATAAAAATAGAGGGATTTCATCAATAACAAAAGGACATCGAAGAAAAAAGATTTCAGAGGGCTCGCGTGAACTTTCACCGAAGTATAAAACTCATCGAAATATGATTTCGATGAAACTCACAAATAACTCATCAAAAAAGATTTCATCAAAGAGAGGATGATTTCGGGGAGACTAGAAGATGGTTTTTCGACAATGGCCATTCACCGATGAGGTGATATCGAGGAAAATGAACTTTTGATGAAAGATTAAAGCATTCAAGCGAAGACAAGGGTTTCATCGAAAACTCGATTCACAATTATTTCAGTTGAACGGTACTTCCCGCGAAGGAATTAAAAGCTCAAGTTGAGGATGTCACATCTGCAATTAAGTTTAAAAATTTGAGTAGCTGTTATAAACACAAAGACATTCACTATTGCACAAGTTACCCACACAATTACAGCTAAATTGATCGAATTTTCTTAAGAACCAAATTGTTGCCAAAAGACGGAAAGTTACAAGGAGTTAGCTGAAGTTCATAAGCAACAGTCAGAAGAGCTCGACAATTCTCCAAGTAAGTGTGATATCTCACATTGATTGAAATTATGGACCCCTCTTCTTCTTCTAAAAAGAGTAGGAAAGGAAAGGAATTGAACCCTGAAGAGAAACCCAAACGACAGAAAAAGGAGGGTAGAATTTTAACTCAGGATCTGCTAGACCAGTGCCCGACATCCAGTGTGAGGTCCAAAAAAATAAAAAGTGAAGAGGAAGGGTTGGAAGATAGATTTGAACATCTAGGAGACATCTGGATTGAAATCAGAGGACATGAGTTGTTCTTATTTGGTTACAAGAGAAGGGATGCTCCTGAGCCCGTGAGTAACCTATGGAAGAACAATTTAAGGAAATTGGTAGTTCCGAATGTATTTGTGGATGTCGAATTAATGAAAGCCCTAGTAGATTGTTATGATCCAAAAACCAAAACCATATGTGACTACCTAGGGAATCCTATGGTGGTAATTAACAAACAGACCATTGATATGCTGTTCGATCTAGACTGGGATGTAGAAGAGAAAATTGACATACAGAAACTGTCGCAAGAGTTCTTCAATTTAGAGGACATCTACAGGACATGGAGACTACCCATTCACTAGCCAAAAGTGGGAAAGTCCTTAGTTCCTTTCAGTAAATATGACAAGGTGCCTTTTGATGTCAACCAATTCCATCCGTATTTCAAGTATACATACTATGTTGCAGCCCAAGTATTAGGCTTAGAAGCTCATCCTCTCATGGATATTGGGGTTATGGTTCTCTATGCTGATCTACAATCAAAAGACCCTAGGCCGTTTGACTATGCCACTTATGTTGCAGAAGCCCTAAATCATGGGTTGGAAAAGTTAAAAGGAGACCTTGTAAATGTTCATTTCTCATTGTATTCCTTATTAATGCACATTATTCTTTATTGTGGACAAGAATTCAATTTTTGGTCAGATGATTTTAGCATCAGAGCTTATGATAAAAATGATTTGAAGAAACCAGTCCAATTGTGGGTTTCTACATGGGATCAAGGATTTATAAACAACCAATATTGGCACTTTCAGGAATATTTTGTAAAACCACTCAGTGCAGCCTTCGGACAACATAGAAATTATACTTTGTCTCCTGAAATCAAAAGATTTATCTCTAGAGTCTCAGATTGATCACAACTGGGGTGATTGGTATTGCCACCCTAATCATACAAAAATCAGGGTATTCGGGTATGAAGGAAAGCCATACATGCTTCCAATTAAATTTCCAAATAGGGTGGCTAGTCTAGAGATTGTAAGACAACTATCTGCTGTCAGTGCCAAACATCTCATAGATTTTGGTAAACAATCTATTGTGCCAGGGTTACTGGTGTTTTCTGATTTCATTGTTAAAAGTTCTAAAAGTTATCATTTACATCAAAATAAGTTAGATTATTATGGCATGACTCTGGGTGATCCTAGAGAGAACTTTGATCCTGAGGGATATATAAGAGCTGCAAGGGCATCACAGAAGCTAAAAGCTGGAATACATGTGGCTCAAATGCCAGATGATTTAATCAGGAACCTTGAAAGGGAAGAGGCCAAGGTTTTGAGAGAAAGAAGCCAGATGACCTGGGAAGCTTTCAAGTGGAAAAGAGCAAGGGGGATGGTGGATGGAGACCTACTTGGAAACCTCCAAGATCCTTTGGAGATAGCCAAAAAGATGCTTCAGCATGAGGTAGAGATTATGCATAGAGTACCCCCACGGTTCCTCCATTTTGTGAACACCGGAAAAGATAGTAAACCATTGCCTCACATGTCACCAAAATCAATTGCTAGTAGCATCCCTGCTGACTCCCCTAGAGAAGATTATCCCCCAGGTTTTGAAGCAGAGGTAGATGTGGAAACTGGTGAATTCAATATTAGGGATGTAGTTGATATAAGGATGACAGAACATGAAGACTTTGTTGCGGATGATGGATTCGTTTCCTCAGGAGAATTCCTTTCATTCTTATACCAGTACAAGGGGGCTCATGTGAGATGATGTATGGCTGGGAGACTAGAAGAAGAGAAGATGAGAAGGCTGCAAGATGAGATAGATGCTCTCATGAAAGATATGACCCCTGAGAAGGGGAGGAAAATATTAAAGGAGGCTGGTGTTATCATATTTTCAGGTTGGGATATAAATTCAGCACTTCTGTTTGATGGATTCTTGAAGAAGCAAGACACAAATCAACCGGTATTGCTTCAAGATATAGATAAATTGTTCATGGGCTCGGGGTATGATCCTGATCAAAAAGCTCTCCTACAATGGGCACTATATCCGAGAGGAAAAAGACCAATTATTGTGGATGTTGAAGAAACCTTTGGACACCTTATGATCCATCAGGTAGGAAAGACTGACCCTATGGTCACTGCAAGATTAAACTTGGATGTAGCCAAACTAAATTTGGAGCAGACAGAGTTTTTGGTCAGAGAAAACAATACCTATAAGGGTTTATATGAAAAAGCTAAAGAGGAGAATCAGAGGCTACAAGCAAGGATATTACAACTTGAGACAGGAACTCCTTTAAGTGAATATGCTGCATATCCCACAGGACAAAGCTTGGGTGATGTCTCTGATGTTCTATATTGGAAATATTAAGCAGAAAAGGCTACCAAATAGGTGAGTAATATTCAACAAAAGATGGATAAATTGGTTAATGATATCATTGAACACAGGTTCAATACCATGTTCATGCATGTTGAACATTACTGGAGGGTGTACACTGGAACCATAAAGGCATTAAGAGAGCATGAAAGGTTAAAAGCACGATTGCATGAAGTGATAAACAATGTTGATGTGATGACGCTAGAGGAGAAAATAGAAGGGACTTTGTATATTGAGAATCATGTTAAATATGAAGATGTGCTAAAAAGAGATCTTCAAGAATTGGATGATGGGAGCCCTATTGGAATGCCCTCGATTTATAAAGAGGGAGAATTAATATCTATGGAGGAATGGTGGAATGAACTTATAAGCGTCAAGGATCGAGCTCTATCAAGATTGGATTGAAGCAAAGACATGGCCCCTACCGTCAACCAGATGATATTCGAATACCTTTCATAGGGAGAAGAATTAAAGAAACAGAGCATCAAGATCAAGACTTTTAAAGAAGATGATTACATTCATCATTTAGGGATGCTTAATCTCTTTTTACTTAAGTTTGTTAGGAATGTTCAAATTGACAGTTAGTATTTCGAAAAGACGCGTCTTTTCATAGATAGCATTTGCTCTCATATATATATGAGAGAGTTTTCTTGTAATAGGATTCATGACATGATCGTAGGAAAAGGACAGTAACATATGATAGCTTGAAAGCTTCCTGTTATACAAATTTTTGATGGATACATAATATAATCAGTTGTCTTTTCTTTGCATATGTGCTGTGGATTATTTCATTTGTTGTTGGCAGTTGCTTGTGATATTATCTAAAGGAGATAAGGTTATTCATATTCTTTGAGTGAAATTTATGTTGTATGTTATAAGGTTGAAATAAAAGTTCTCCTTGTGAATTATAATTGTTCTTTGCAGTGCTTACTTGGGTGGTCCCTTAAAGGTAGGGTTAAACTCATTCAAGCAACTTATGATATAGGCATTCAATTGATCTCATAAGAAATAGTAACTGACAGACCCATAAAAGGGGTGGGTTTAAAAACTGTCTCACAAGTTCACACAATAAGTCCTAAGGAAATATAAAGACTCTGTAGCCCAGACAGCAAAGAAGGCACTGGCCATTTATAAATTACAACTTATCACCATATTCATTACATTTTATTTTAAAGCAATAGGAGTAGCTAAGTAGGAAACATAGAGTAAGTTGGCAATAGTGTATACATATAAAATTCTAAGCATAAAGATCAAGTAGCTTTTACAACAACAATCTTGAACTCATCTGCTATATCTCTGTCCTAGAAACTTATGCCATTCTGAGATAGGAGGAATCCAAATTAAGACACTAAATCTGCTATAAAAAGCATTAGTTGAAGGAACAACTAGTTAGTAGGTATACCCGCCTAGGTCCTGCAGAGCCTAAAGTGAGAGAGTTAGTAACCAAATAGGTTCACTCTATAAGTTGGCCAAGTCAATTGGAGGGTTTGATCATAGGAGTTGGAATTTCCTTAGAACCTATCCAATCTGTTGATTTGAGACCCAACAGATTGGCAACTCTGCTGGGGAAGAATCATTAAGACTTTGTTGTGGGAGAGAACTCAGAAGAAAGAAAAAACTTTCCTCTTAAAAGGAGAGGTGGTGACTCTGAATTAAAAAAAAAAAAAAGATGGAGAGGAATATCTATGGACGGAAGGAGATCAGTCACAAAATGATAGCCTTTATCCCAATTAGATTTCTCTCAACTAAAGAACAAAAACAAAGAAGAATCCATGAATGAATTCATGAGAGAAAGGTACAATCAGTATAAGTATGAAAACAACCAACATTCACCTTTAAGAGAATAGGATAAAGCAACTACTTCAAGCCCAGTGAACGAGGATTTGGTTGCAGCATATAGAGCCCAAAAGGGCCAATATCAAATTCCCCCTGGTTTTGAATATCACGAAGCATGATCCAGACAAAACACATCGCCTTCATTGAGATCAAGTGTGACAAATCCTGTAGATAGATTTGCAGATTTAACTAAAAAGATGATGGAGGCAGCTGCTAAAATGAGAGATTCTGGAGGGACTCAGGAATGTTTGGAGTTATGTGCTAAATTAGGCATAAATGTTGGTGAGAATGACTTTAATCAAGATGTAAACAATTACAGAAAAAAATATGCTCAGACAGATCAGGGAGTGAGTAAAACAAAGAGTGATGATTTTAAGGCTTATGAGAACCCCTTGTTCAGTAACAAAAGGAATGATCATGTGCAATCGAGTGCACCACCAGTCCAGCAAAATTTACATAATAACTTTGCCACTCATAACCAATTTCCACCTCAAGGTCAATTTTATAACCAATGTCCACCCCCATATCAATTTCAACATCAATACCAGAATCAATACCCTTTTCCTTATCAAAATCAAATGCCCTTATATGATAACATGAACCAAAACTTTAGGAATCCCCATGGGGGACATGGGCTAATGAATATGGAATGAATGAGGCAGTTTGATTTCTCAGGAATGATGGTCTACCCATATCCTATCTCAAATGAAATCAGGACTGCAATACCAAGATTCACTGGAAGTAATGCAATTATAGGGGAGGCTCATTGTAAGGCTTTTGATGCAGTAATAGAGGATTTTGGTTTACCACATGAAGATGTTAAGATCAGGTTATTTATGCAGTCATTAATAGAAGATGCAAGAGATTGGTTTAGGGCATTTCCTGATGCATCCATTAGAAGTCTTGCAGAATTCGAAAGCTTATTCCTTGAACAATATGGAGACCATAACAGCCCTGAATTTGCTTTGCATGAGATCATTAGCATCAAGAAGGAGCAAAATGAATTAGTGGTAGATTTTAACAAAAGATTTAACAGGGTTCTAAACAAAATTCCCAATAGGATGAAGCCAGTACCTGAGGTAAGCATTCTATATTACATCAATGCTTATGATAGTAAAACAAACTATGAGTTGAGAACCAGAAATCCTAGAGACCTCCGAGATGTTATGAAAGCTACCATTGTTATAGAAAATAATAGGAAGGCCGCTGGTAAAGTGGGAAAAAGAGAAGATGCAAGGTTGTACAATCCTAAAGCACCCAAAGCTAATAAGGATGAGGATAAGCTTGATAAAGTTTTGAATGCTCTAAAAGATCTATCTGTGAGGGTAAACAAAATAGAGAAGCAGCAATATTATCGTCCTGAAAGGCCCAGGTTGCATGACATGCCCTATAACACTACATGGAAAGATGGAAGACCAGTAGACAGGAACCATAAGGATAACCAACAAGTCCCAGATCCCTTGAAAAGAATAGTAAACTACGCTCAAGATGATGACATGTGGTGTTATGCCTGCAATATGCCACATGCTCCTTCTTTGTGTGCTATAGCAAGAGGATTGTAGGAGGAAGAGAATGGCTATGAGGAGCATATGGGTGACCTGACTATTAACATGATATCCTTTGTAGAAGAAGGAGGATCAGATTCCATGAACATTGATCAGTGCTCTGTGTTACCTGTAATCACCAACATAGGTGAAGGTATTAAGCTCAGAATCCCCACTGAAGAAGAAAAAAGAAGAATTACAGCTTCTGTCATTGCACAAGCAAAAAGGACTTATGATTTGAGGAATAGAATGGTGAATCCAGAGCAAGGTAAACCTGCTAGTCTTTTTATAAAAGAAACTGATGAGACACCCAAGCAAACAAATAAAGTAGCTAAGACTAAGGAAGTTGTACCAAAGAATAATAAAAGGGGTCTTGATGATCAAAAGAAAGAAATAGCAAAATTTCCTTTAGCACAACACTCTGCTTCATTTGATATTTCAAGTGCATTAACACAATTAAAAGTTTTTGTTCCATTGATGGAAATAATGAAGTTTCCTGAATACAGAGAGAAGACTCTGGAGATGATTTTAGGTATCCAAAAAGAAAAAGTAAATGAACAGAAACAAGAGGTTCCAAAAGGTGACAATAATGAACAAATGGCCCCAGTTATATATTTAGGGTCCACCATAACCAAAAACCCAACACAGGTAGACCCATTTTATCTCACTTTGGTGGTAAACAATAAGAAAGTGAAGAATTGTATGATCGACTCAGGAGTAGCCATAAATGTTATGCCTGTTGGAGTGATGAAGGAGCTTGGATTGGAAGTTGATACTACCTTTGGGAAGTGTTATGCCATGGACAACAGGTCGGTCTTAGTGGTTGGTATCATGAAGGATGTAGAATTCAAATTGGCAGCTTGTCCAGAAGCATTGTACAAAATAGATATTACAGTGGTGGATGTCCCTCCAAACTATAGGATGCTACTATCTAGGCAATGGTCGAACATGATTGGTGGGTATGTGCAGTTAGATTTATCATATGCTACGATTCCAATCAATGGATAGGAGGTGAAAATTGATAGCGAACCCCGGTCCACATATATCATAGAAGACATGGAAGAATCAACAAATCAAATATGTTTTTTGCAAACTGATATGGACAATTTCCAAGTGCAGTTGACAAAACCTAAGGTTGACGAGTGGATCCCCATTGAATCATGTCTAGCTGGAAAGGATGATCAAGTGTGGAAAATGTTCTTTGATGGGTCTTGTAGCAAGGAAGGGAGTGGGGCTGGAATCTTATTTATTTCACCCACAGGGGAAACCTACAAATATTCTTTCAAATTGTTATTTGAGTGCACAAATAACACTGCGGAGTATGAAGCCTTACTCACTGGTCTTAATATAGCAGTTAAACATGGAATTAGATTACTCAGTGTATTTGGTGACTCAGAGTTAATAGTCTCACAAGTGAAGGAGAAGTATACTTCAAAGCACTTAAGATTGAAATAGTATAGAAATGTTGTCTAGGATACTATAGAACTTTTTGATGTTTTTCAAATAAACTGGATAGACAGATCAAAGAACATTATGGCAGACTTTTTGTCCAATATTGCATTGAAGGATAATGATATAACACTAACTGGGATATCTGAAGTAGAGATGAAAGTAAGACCATCTATTCCTGACAACTTATATAATTGGCAAGTGTTTCAAGATGATGCAGATCTGCTGAAATTCTTACAGTGTGTTGATCACTATCAGATTCAGGCTATAAATTTCAATGACTTTGTGGAAGAGATTGAAGGTAAAGAAACTTTATTTGGACATGAGATCATACAACTGAAGTCAAAAAAATTACCAAGAGGCCTAGTAGCATTAGAAAGGGCTTTCAATACTCAGGATGTGATTGAGACTGAAGGATCAACTATTAAAGAAAGTGATGTGGAACAAGTCAATTTAGGAAATGAAGAAACTCCCAGAAATGTTTTTATTGGGAAAAGGTTAACTCCTGCCGTGAGGCAACAATTGACAACATTGCTAAAGAGGTATAAACACGTGTTCATGTGGTCTTATGAAGATCTCAAAGCTTATAGGGAAGATCTTTTTCAGCATGAGATACCACTTAAGCCAGAAGCTAAACCATTCAGACAAAAGCAGAGACCTATTAATCCAACACTGTTACCAAAAATGAGGGAAGAGATCATAAAAATGAAAGATGTAGGAATTATTGAACCCTGCAGATATTCCACATGGGTCTCTAACTTGGTGCCAGTCAGAAAGAAGAATGGGGATATTAGATTGTGTGTGGACTTTAGAAACTTAAACATATCATCTCTAAAGGACAATTATCCATTGCCAAATATGGATAACATGTTGTAGAAGGTGACAGGGTGTGAGTTGTTGTCTATGATGGATGGGTTTTCAAGTTATAATCAGGTGAAAGTTAAAGAAACTGAAAAATATAAGACAACCTTTACAACTCCATGGGGTACTTATGTCTATGCATGAATGCCATTCGGATTGACTAATGCTGGTGCTACATTTCAGAGGGCAATGGATGTGGCTTTTGCAGAATTGATTGATATAATCATGGTAGTATACCAAGATGACTTAACTGCATACTCAAAGAAAGCTGAGGATCATCGTGAGCACCTTGAAAAGATATTTAAGAAAGCCTTAGAGTATGGGATTTCCTTGAATCCTAAAAAATACCACTTTGGTGTCGAAGAAGGAAAGTTACTTGGACACATAGTATCCAAGGAAGGGGTAAGAATTGACCCTGAAAGGGTGGCAGCTATCAATGAGATTCCCATTCCCCGAACCATCAAGGCCATCCAATCATTCTTGGGACAAATAAATTTTGTAAGAAGGTTTATTTTAAATTTTGCAGACATAATAAAACCTATAGTAAGGATGTTAAAGAAAGGAGCCCAAATAGATTGGACTGAGGAATCAATCGACTCCTTTATAGAAATAAAAAGAGCAATTTCAGAAGCACCAGTACTGATCTCTCCATATTTTAGCAAGCCTTTTATAATATTCTCATTCACCTCCTGTCACACAATAGCGGCAGTGTTGCTGTAGAAGAATCAAGAAGGGTATGAGCAGCCCATTGCATATTTTAGCAAGTCTTTGAGCCCCTCAGAAATAAAATATGAGTTGAATGAAAAGAAAGCTTATGGCTTGGTCAAATCAGTAAAACATTTTAGACCATACTTAGTAGGGGCTGAAGTTATAGCATATGTTCCCAATGCAACAGTGAAAGATATCTTCAGACAAACTGAGGTCACGGGCAGAAGATGTAAATGGATCAACCAAATATAAGAGTTCAACATTGAACTCAAAATTTCACAAGTTATCAAAGGTCAAGGATTGGCCAAACTCATGATAGGAATTGAGATTGAGGAGTCTCATGTAAATCAAGTAGGGTTGGAAGAAGCCAATTTCAGCATTGAGAATACAGCATGGTATACTGATATCATGTATTACCTTAAGCACTTGAAATGTCCGGATGGTATGACTGATAATCAAAGAAGAACTTTAAAGCTGAAATCTGCAAAATATGTGATTGTCAATGGGAACTTGTATTGGAAAAACAGAGATGGGATATTATTATTATGTCTAGATGACTACCAAGCAAAGAAATTTCTTCAAGAAATGCATGATGGGGTTTGTGGTGGTCATTTTTCGGCTAGGACTACTGCACATAAGATATTGAGAGCTGGATACTTTTGGCCATGTGTTTTCAATGACTCTTACAGATATGTTAGAAAGTGTGATGCTTGTCAAAAATTTTCAGGCAAAATGAAATATCAAGGGTCACTCCCATTAAGACCAATGCTAGCTGAAGAACCATTTTAGCAATGGGGAATAGATTTCATAGGAGAGATATTAGAAAGATCCAGTGGAGGACATAGATGGATATTGGTCGCTACAGACTATTTTACCAAGTGGGTAGAGGCAATACCCACTAGACAAGCTACTAGTAAAGTGGTAATAAAATTCATAATAGAGAACATTATCACTAGATTTGGTGTTCCTACAAGGATCATCTCAGACAATGGTATGTCCTTTAGGTCTGAGGAATTCAATACTTTTTGTGAAGAATATGGCATCAAAATATCTCATTCTTCTCCTTACCACCCTCAAGGAAATGGGCAAGCCGAATCAAGCAACAAAAACATCCTAAAGATCATTAAAAAGATGCTAGGACACAACAAGAAGGCATGGGATTCAAAGTTGAGTTTCGCATTATGGGCAGATAGAATAACAGTGAAGAAATCTACGAGAAAGTCTCCATTTGAGTTGGTTTATGGCAAAAGAGCCAGATTGCCTTTGGACAATCTCTTGCCTGTACATAGATTAATGACTCAAAAAGGGATAGATGTTGAAGATCCCTCACAAGAGAGGATGATGCAGTTAGTAGAGCTTAATGAAGTCATAGCAGAGGCTCAGAAGAAGAATATCAAAATTCAAAATTAGATGAAGAGGTTGTATGACAAGAGGACAGCAGATAGGAAATTTTGTGTGGGTGATTGGGTTTTAATGTGGAATGCAAGGAGTCAAGACAAAGGCAAGCATGGTAAATTTGAGGCCTTATGGATCAGACCATATGTGATTATGGATAAAAAAGGAGAAGATTCTTACCTTCTCCAAAGTGCAATAGGGGAAGTCCAAGAATTGCCAATACATGGACAATTCTTGAAAAACTTCTTTTCTTGATATATTCTGTTATATGTACAGTAGATTTGGATCCACTTCCATTGTAAATACCATAACTTGTCAAAATGTATCCTTGCTAACCAGAGATTCTAAATTCTTGAAGACATACACAATATGCCTCCATCCTCAGTCAGAGCCACTGTTGAACAATATATTTGAACTTAAAAATCTTCCCGAAGGTGTGAAAGCTAAAACTTCATCGGCCAAAAATATCATGTCGAGCATCTCAGAATGAGTTTCACTGAAAGAATAGTTTCATCAAAATAAAACATAAAGTGTAAAAAACTAATTTAAAATGTCTTCGGCAAAATATCTCTCTCGGTAAATGAAGGAAGCCACTCATCGATATTCCAGTTTCATCGAAAAGTGAAAGGCCAACAAAAGGTGAAGTCGAGGAAATAAAATTGCCAAGGAAACTTAAAAAAAAATAACCGAAAAACAAATCTTATCGATAACAATATGTCGATAAAAATAGAGGGATTTCATCAATAAAAGAAGGACATCAAAGAAAAAAGATTTCGGAGGGCTCACGTGAACTTTCACCGAAGTATAAAACTCATCGAAATATGATTTCGATGAAACTCACAAATAACTCATCGAAAAAGATTTCATCGAAGAGAGGATGATTTCGGGGAGATTAGAAGATGGTTTTTCGACAAGGGCCATTCACCGATGAGGTGATATTGAGGAAAATGAACTTTCGATGAAAGATTAAAGCATTCAAGCGAAGACAAGGGTTTCATCGAAAACTCGATTCACAATCATTTCAGTTGAACGGTACTTCCCGCGAAGGAATTAAAAGCTCAAGTTGAGGATGTGACATCTGCAATTAAGTTTAAACATTTGAGTAGCCGTTATAAACACAGAGACATTAACTATTGCACAAGTTGCCCACACAATTATAACTGAATTCATCGAATTTTCTTAAGAACCAGATTGTTACCAAAAGATGGAAAGTTACAAGGAGTAGCTGAAGTTTGTAAGCAACAGTCAGAAGAGCTCGACAATTCTCCAAGTAAGTGTGATATCTCACATTGATTGAAATTATGGAACCCTCTTCTTCTTCTAAAAAGAGTAGGAAAGGAAAGGAATTGAACCCTGAAGAGAAACCCAAATGATAGAAAAAGGAGGGTAGAACTTTAGCTCAGGATCTGCTAGACCAGTGCCCGACATCCAGTGTGAGGTCCAAAAAAATCAAAAGTGAAGAGGAAGGGTTGGAAGATAGATTTGAACATCTAGGAGACATATGGACTGAAATCAGAGGACATGAGTTGTTCTTATTTGGTTACAAGAGAAGGGATGCTCCTGAGCCCGTGAGTAACCTGTGGAAGCAGAATTTAGGGAAATTGGTAGTTCCGAATGTATTTGTGGATGTCGAATTAATGAAAGCCCTAGTAGATTATTATGATCCAAAAACCAAAACCATATGTGACTACCAAGGGAATCCTATGGTGGTAATTAACAAATAGACCATTGATATGGTGTTCGATCTAGACTGGGATGTAGAAGAGAAAATTGACATATAGAAACTATCGCAAGAGTTCTTCAATTTAGAGGACATCTATAGGACATGGAGACTACCCATTCACCAGCCAAAAGTGGGAAAGTCCTTAGTTCCTTTCAGTAAAGATGACAAGGTGCCTTTTGATGTCAACCAATTCCATCCATATTTCAAGTATACATACTATGTTGCAGCACAAGTATTAGGCTTAGAAGCTCATCCTCTCATGGATATTGGGGTTATGGTTCTCTGTGCTGATCTATAATCAAAAGACCCTAGGCCATTTGACTATGCCACTTATGTTGCAGAAGCCCCCTAAATCATGGGTTGGAAAAGTTAAAAGGAGACCTTGTAAATGTTCATTTCTCATTGTATTCCTTATTAATGCACATTATTCTTTATTGTGGACAAGAATTCAATTTCTGCTCAGACGATTTTAGCATCAGATCTTATGATAAAAATGGTTTGAAGAAACGAGTCCAGTTGTGGGTTTCTCCATTGGATGAAAGATTTATAAACAACCAATATTGGCACTTTCAGGAATATTTTGTAAAACCACTCAATGCAGCCTTCAGACAACATAGAAATTATACTTTGTCTCCTGAAATCAAAAGATTCCTTAGGCCAAAAGATTTCTCTCCAGAGTCTCAGATTGATCACAACTGGGTGATTGGTATTGCCACCCTAATCATACAGAAATCAGGGTATTCGGGTATGAAGCAAAGCCATACATGCTTCCAATTAAAGTGCCAAATAGGGTGGCTAGTCTAGAGATTGTAAGACAACTGTCTGCTGTCAGTGCCAAACATCTCACAGATTTTGGTAAACAATCTATTGTGCCAGGGTTACTGGTGTTTTCTGATTTCATTGTTAAAAGTTCTAAAAGTTATCATTTACATCAAAATAAGTTAGATTATTATGGCATGACTCTGGGTGATCCTAGAGAGAACTTTGATCCTAGGGGATATATAAGAGCTGCTAGGGCATCACAGAAGCTAAAAGCTAGAATACATGTGGCTCAAATGCTTGACGATTTAATCAGGAACCTTGAAAGGGAAGAGGCCAAGGTTTTGAGAGAAAGAAGCGAGATGACTTGGGAAGCTTTCAAGTTGAAAAGAGCAAGGAGGATGGTGGATGGAGACCTACTTGGAAACCTCCAAGATCCTTTGGAGATAGCCAAAAAGCTACTTCAACATGAGGTAGAGATTATGCATAGAGTATCCCCACAGTTCCTCCATTTTGTCAACACTGGAAAAGATAGTAAGCCATTGGCTCACATGTCACCAAAATCAACTGCTAGTAGCATCCCTGCTGACTCCCCTAGAGAAGATTATCCCCCAGGTTTTGAAGCAGAGGTAGATGTGGAAACTGGTGAATTCAATATTAGGGATGTAGTTGATATAAGGATGACAGAACATGAAGACTTTGTTGTGGATGATGGATTCGCTTCCTCAGGAGAATTCCTTTCATTCTTATACCAGTACAAGGGGGCTCATGTGAGATGATGTATGGCTGGGAGACCAGAGGAAGAGTAGATGAGAAGGCTCCAAGATGAGATAGATTCTCTCATGAAAGATATGACCCCTGAGAAGGGGAGGAAAATATTAAAGGAGGCTGGTGTTATCATATTTTCAGGTTGGGATATAAATTCAGCACTTCTGTTTGATGGATTCTTGAAGAAGCAAGACACAAATCAACAGGTATTGCCTCAAGAGATAGATAAATTGTTCATGGGCTCGGGGTATGATCCTGATCAAAAAGCTCTCCTACAATGGGCACTATATCCGAGAGGAAAAAGACCAATTATTGTGGATGTTGAAGAAACCTTTGGACACCTTATGATCCATCAGGTAGGAAAGACTGACCCTAGGGTCACTGCAAGATTAAACTTGGATGTAGCCAAACTAAATTTGGATCAGACAGAGTTTTTGGTCAGAGAAAACATTACCTATAAGGGTTTATATGAAAGAGCTAAAGAGGAGAATCAGAGGCTACAAGCAAGGATATTGCAGCTTGAGACAGGAACTCCTTTAAGTGAATATGCTGCATATCCCACAGGACAAAGCTTGGATGATGTCTCTGATGTTCTGTATTGGAAATATCAAGTAGAAAAGGCTACCAAACAGGTGAGTAATATTCAACAAAAGATGGATAAATTGGTTAATGATATCATTGAACATAGGTTCAACACCATGCTCATGCATGTTGAACATTACTAGAGGGTGTACACTGAAACCATAAAGGCATTAAGAGAGCATGAAAGGTTAAAAGCATGATTGCATGAAGTGATAAACATTGTTGATGTGATGACGCTAGAGGAGAAAATAGAAGGGACTTTGTATATGGAGAATCATGTTAAATATGAAGATGTGCTAAAAAGAGATCTTCAAGAATTGGATGATGGGAGCCCTATTGGAATGCCCTCGATTTATAAAGAGGGAGAATTAATATCTATGGAGGAATGGCGAAATGAACTTATAAGCATCAAGGATCGAGCTCTATCAAGACTGGATCGAAGCAAAGACATGGCCCCTACTGTCAACCAGATGATATTTGAATACCTTTCATAGGGAGAAGAATTAAAGAAACAGAGCATCAAGATCAAGACTTTTAAAGAAGATGATTACATTCATCATTTAGGGATGCTTAATCTCTTTTTACTTAAGTTTGTTAGGAATGTTCAAATTGACAGTTAGTATTTCGAAAAGACACGTCTTTTCATAGATAGCATTTGCTCTCATATATATATGAGAGAGTTTTCTTGTAATAGGATTCATGACATGATCATAGGAAAAGGACAGTAACATATGATAGCTTGAAAGCTTCCTGTTATACAAATTTTTGATGGATACATAATATAATCAGTTGTCTTTTCTTTGCATATGTGTTGTGGATTATTTCATTTGTTGTTGGCAGTTGCTTGTGATATTATCTAAAGGAGATAAGGTTATTCATATTCTTTGAGTGAAATTTATGTTGTATGTTATAAGGTTGAAAGAAAAGTTCTTCTTGTGAATTATAATTGTTCTTTGCAGTGCTTACTTGGGTGGTCCCTTAAAGGTAGGGTTAAACTCATTCAAGCAACTTATGATATAGGCATTCAATTGATCTCATAAGAAATAGTAACTGAAAGACCCATAAAAGGGGTGGGTTTAAAAACTGTCTCACAAGTTCACACAATAAGTCCTAAGGAAATATAAAGACTCTGTAGCCCAGACAGCAAAGAAGGCACTGGCCATTTATAAATTACAACTTATCACCATATTCATTACATTTTATTTTAAAGCAATAGGAGTAGTTGAGTAGGAAACATAGAATAAGTTGGCAATAGTGTATACATATAAAATTCTAAGCAAAAAGATCAAGTAGCTTTTACAACAACAATCTTGAACTCATCTGCTATATCCCTGTCCTAGAAACTTATGCCATTCTTAGATAGGAGGAATCCATTTTAAGATACTAAATCTGTTATAAAAAGCATTAGTTGAAGGAACAACTAGTGAGTAGGTATACCCGCCTAGGTCCTGCAGAGCCTAAAGTGAGAGAGTTAGTAACCAAATGGGTTCACTCTATAAGTTGGCCATGTCAATTGGAGGGTTTGATCATAGGAGTTGGCATTTCCTTAGAACCTATCCAATCTGATGATTTGAGACCCAACACCCCCCAAGCATGACCGACCAGAATCATAATTCACAGCCATGGAATTCCTTTTATATTAACAAAGAATGAAACAAGATTCAGGTTGTTTACAATTGGCCTCTCCTCTTTTGACACATTTTTTGTTTTGCATGCACTGGAAAGAAAGTGCTCCCAGTGTAAAACTTGAAACAGAAAAGCCAAAAAAATAGACTGTGCACCAAAACCCCTAATGAGCCACCAGAATAAAGATATAAAAATATTGAAATCCAACTACTTGAGTCGTGCCACCATCTCATTAGTAATGACTTTGAGGGTGCCAAACTAGCCAAACAAACTAACAAGGGAGCTCAAAAAACTAGCAAAAGAGCTCCACAAACTAGAGGAAGAGCTCCACAAACTAGAAGAGGAGATCCACAATACTGCAAGGGAAGCATCCTCAAAACTAGAGGAGCAGCTCACAAAACTAGAAGAAAACCTAGTAAAGTGGAAGGAGAAGCTTAAAGAAAAATGTTGTAATTAGAAAAAGGGTTCTATCTTTAGCCACATATTTGATATTAACAGGCTCTTTGCTAGAGTCAGTCATCCCCTATTTCCATTGTTCTCTTCTCTGCTCCCCCAACCTCTCAGTCATTGGATGATGAAGGGATGAAGATGGGTAGCTCTTGAAAGGCCTTTTGCAACTAAGACTCCCTTTCAATATCCCTTTAGCTACAAGACAACTTATTATAGTATCCTCCACTCAGTGTCATAAAATTTACACCATGTAAACATGTGCAGTCATTCTCTACATATGAGCACTCCATTTCTGAAATTACTCTCAAACAAGCATAGAGGGAATTTTTAATAACAATTCTTATCCAATGCATTGGTTGTGAACTCAAGAAAAACTTAGAAGCTCTGAAAATAGCTAAACTTCACAATACCATGCATGTAAGCAATATTTTTTGCTTTATGTCTTTTCAGAGGATTAAAGCTCATCCTTATCAATCACCAAACTGTCAGTTCAGTTTTTCCTTTTGGAGAAGATCTACCACTTGTACCCATGCAACCTTTCATGCCATTATTCTGAATTCTTTGGGTTTGCGGTACATAAGGTTTTCTAATTGTCCTATCTAGAGTTGATTTTGTGTAGGTGATTTGTTGTGATCCTCTTGTTTTTTAGCCATAAAGTTCAGGTTCTTGGTTCTATACCTTGTTAATATTCCTCATTTTAATCCTTTCAAATCTTATCCATCGATCTGGATAGCATCAATGGTTTCTCATAGAGGCTTGAGTTGACATTTGATCTTGACACATATCATCTTGAGCTTTACAAAGTACACACATGTCCTCATCTTCAACACCACCATCATTCCTTTTCTTCACTCAAGATCTCATTGAAATCTCATAAACTATCTCACCACATCTTGAGTGGACACATTGGACCCCTTTCATTTTCTGACCAAGCAAAATGTCTCCATTTGCTTGAAAACTTTCCCAAGGGGAGCATAACCTCTTAATGAGTGCCAAGTTACCTTTGAAAATCACTTCACAACCATTCCCCTTAGATACTCGCCTGGATACAAATAAAGAATTCACCAAGCATCAAGTTCATAATTAGTCATGGCATGACTCGAGGCTCAACGAGAGCTACATAATAGATCACCAAGTGGCCAAGTTGCAAATACTTAAGGCCCTCATAGAAATAGAACCACTTGAGACTCAATAGAAAAAAAATAAAAAATTCTCACTGAGTCCCAAGTTCACTTTTGGAACACTGCACAACTGCCATATTAGATGACACTCATAAACTCATAAGGAACAACTCAATGCACTTCAAGGGCTTTTAAAAATTGGTGCCCATCAAAACAACTTAAAGAATGTTCTTTAAGTTAAGTCACTAGGGTATCATGTGAAAGGGGACAAATACATTGGATAAGTCAAATCCTAAAGTCACCAGCTGAAAAGGAGAGACTCAAACTTGGGGCCAGCTTTTAGACAACAAGAATCCCAAAAGGAAATAACTTAAACCAATGGAAATGGTCAAAGAGGTCACTGAACAAATATAAGATTCCCACCAAAGGATATTTGAATAAACCAATACTCGAGCACTTTACACTCAGGTACTTTACATAATTCCCTACTGAGACATAATTTTGATTTTCCTATTGGGAATCAAAACTCCATGAAGATTTTGAGGGTGGTAACACCGGTGTTGGCCTACTCTGGAAATTCAAAAATTTCTAGTAGTTAAGTATAAAATGAGGTCTATGTTTGCAAAAGCAAGGAAGGAAAACTGAGAGGGCGGTGAATGAGTTTTCACCGAATTAAACAAATTAAGCACAATCTCAGATCAAATCAACTGCAGCAAAAAGAAAGATACCAGTCATAAAAGCAACACACATAACACCAATATTTTTTATGTGGAAAACTTGGTTAAGGAAAAAACCATGGTGGGAACCTACCCACAATAAGATAATGCTCTACAATAGTATGTGTAAATATTACAATGGGGAATCCACATGCATTCAAGCACACTGCCTAGAGCTCACTGTTCAAATTACAATGACCCAGAAGGATACAACCCTCAAGGAAGGTTCACTACCTTACAAAAAGATTCAGAGTACAATCTGGCAAGGATGAACTACAAAAACAACATCTTCTAATGCCTGATGACAATTCTAGTTAAGCTCATATGTGTTCCCTTCACCAGTCTCTTCTCAATACACCACATTGAAAGATGAATTCACTTGATCGCACATACACCACTCTCTTATAATGCAGACTCAACAACAACCACCAAATTACATGAATATTACACCCATTTATACAATTCATCAACCTTGACTACAAGGTCAGCCAAACCCTTGACACCTAATTAGAAAATTACATCACACAATACATAAATCAACCATCAAACCAATACAATGTTATAGACAACATAGCATGGACCTAAATCAACTCCCCAAACTCACACCACCATCGAAAATCTCACCAAGATCAACCACAACACGTTACACCACAAAAATACCACATAACATGAAGAATATCACCGGACCCATAAGATCCTCAAGAACATGCACAATAATCAATTTGAATCATCAAAACAAATAGGAAATGATTAGGAAACACAAACAAGCATGTTAGAACCATTTGCAATAGCTGCACCAACACCACTTATGCAGATCTTCATTGATCAGCATGCTAAGACTCAAGAACAATTAACAACACCAACTCAGACAAAAAAGATAGATTGTGGAGCATCAAATCATGAACCATCTGAAATGAAGATACACACAAACATCCCAAACACTCTCCCAAATATGCAGCACAAGATATGATCATACTAGAGCACAATGGATCAAACACCTGAACACTGCAACACTGAACACTAAAAACCAATCACCATACCAGAATCCTCAACTTGATCAAGTCATCACATAGCATCATGGAATCAATAAAGAATGAAGTATCTCTAGTTGATTCAGCATCTCGAATAGATAAACAATAAGATCAACTCACTACAACCACCAAATCACCAAAACATTTCTCTGCAACACCCAAACATAGGAATATGTTGACATCAATGAAAACAACATATCCTAGCAGCAACAATATCCAACAGTCTACTCCTCTCATTTGAAACCTAACTAATAAAACCTAAGTTGTCTAATGATCCTAATAAAAAATTCAATTCAAGTGATAAAGCAATTAGGCATTCATCAAGCATTGGAGAAGAAGTAAAGTCAAGTTAAAGAATTCAAGATGGAAACCATTATCAGCCTTTTATGAAGACATCCTAAAACCCTTGTATGAGGATCCAAACAAGCTTCATCAAGGTATACCTTTAAATTACAAGCATTTTATTTCAAATCCATCGTTTCCCTCAAAAGGAAAGCATCTTTTTGCAAATTTTTATTACGATTATCATTTTTAAATTCAAGGTTAATTCCTAAACTGAGGTTTGACCCAAGGAAAACCCTTATCCATAGCCTTTTTTGTCTCTTCTATGTGCAAAGAATTAAATCAAGAGTTGACCTCAAAGATTTTGACAAATTTGATGGTGACAAACAAGTTCAACTTTCGACAAAGCGAAAATCAGAGGACCAGGGCGAATCTCTACTACCCAATCTAAAAAATTAGCCCAAACTTTGGAGAGAAAGTTTTGATTCTCTTCTTCTTCCCAGGTCACTATCTATGGCTTTGTTGAATATTTGTAGCATTCTATTTTTGTCGATTCATTTTAATTTTTCAAATACTTGCCCTAAATTCAACTTATACAATTTCAATTGGATTTTCAACTCAAACAAAGCAGGAATAAGATTTTAATCAACATTCAACCCTTTTCCTAATAGAATTGAGGTTGGATCTATTGTATTTATCTTCCTTTTGATATGATGCATGTGAATTTTAGGTCATTTCCTAGTTTACAAAGCATAACATGTGGAACCCTAATTTTTACACCATTATAGTGGGTGTACATTGCATAACAACCTTAGAATCTAGTTCTATTAATTGAGGTTACTCATAAGATTTAGGTGATAGCGAAAATTTCCCAATGTAAAAGGAGTCACTAATATCATACTTACCACACCCATTGTCATGAACATGAACCTTGATCTCAGATTTGGAATTTGAAGTAATGAAAGACTTTAAAAAATGATGCGAAGGACGAAGATTTGATATTGATAGGAACTTGACATGTGGGTGTCCCTTTTAGGTTGTTGCAATATTGAAAGGGATCAGGATTGTTTAACCCAAGGCAAGACCGAGAGGGGGGTGAATCAATCTAAAACAAACAATTGCACAACAACACATATCTAACAATAGAACACCAAGATTTATACGTGAAAAACCCAAATAGGGAAAAACCATGATGAGCATCTACCCACAAAATAAATCCACTATGAATAGAAATGATTATAAAAATAGAGATAATTGCTATGAACTTGCACACCAAGGCTAACTTCTCATGGGGCAAGATACAAAGAGGACTTGTAAAACCTAAAGCTAACTGTACTCAGCGCAAGATATAGAAAATGATATGAAAAGAAAAATATCTTGATCATGAAGTTGTCCTTGAGCTTTGCATCAAGCGACCAACATCAACACACACACACACACACAACTATAATATCAATTGCCAATACTATATCTCAAATATCTATCACAGTCTTAGTACAACTTGCATATTATTCAAATACAACTCTTCTTTGTTGCTCATACTTCCTTTGATCTTCGCTATTCACCACATTATCTACTACTCCACACCTCTCTTCACACACTAACTCAAACATACATATGCCTTATATAAGATAGATCATCAAAACTTAAACCAAGTCAACCTGAATCAAGATACACTTTCTTAACCAAAAACATTCATGTTGATCCACTCCAAGAGAAAGAAGGGACCAAAACACATCTTCCACAGATTAACTCACCTATCCGCAATCACTGAAACTTAACCAACAACATATCCACATGCTACACAACCATATAAGAAATTATTTATCAAAACATAATCTCAAATGTAAACAACACAAATCCAGATCTCCACACACTACAGTGAAACCCATAACACAACAACCATGCACCCAGAAATCATATTTGAACCTAAGGATAGGTCAATCATAGAATCTCACAACCAGCAATGAAAAAATGCCACAACACCTGAAGAACACAAAGATGTTTTTGAACCTCAAAACCATCATATCCTTGATACCAAAATTATATCTAGTGGAGATATCAATAACTTTTCACACCAACAACAGATTCTGGACCCAAGCACTTTCAGAACAACCCACACAACAATTGCACCAACTATGCAACAAGATAACTTTGCACCACATACATTCCGTACCAAATCAGAACAACAAGTTTGACATCAATGACAACCACAACAACACATCAATAAAAATTTCCAACAAGGATCACCAAGAATTGTGATTTTGATTCCATTTAAAGGGAATTTTAGGCATTGATGGAAGATAGAAAGGAGAACTTACATAGCGTGCATTCATCAATGACCAAGAAGAAGATTATAGCCAAGGTCAAGGTCCAAAACTTGACATAGTGTATCATGTATTATAGGGCCAACTCGGATAGGAAGAATAATCACACATTTAGAATACCCCAAAATTTGGACCAATATTAAAGTGCAAATATTTAAGATTGTTCCTCCATCTATCAAGACTCATCTAATCTTATGTTTATTTACAAAAACTTCTAGGTAATGAGGATCATTATGAAATGGATTATGAGAAGGGATATCCTTTTTAGTGAACACAATATTGTGTAGGGTGGTGAGGTGTTCTACCATGATCTGAAATTGATTGACATTTATTTTAATAGTTATTGATGTATCCTAAAGTGCTTTATCAAGGACAACTTTGTGTGTAGAGGACATACATAGAAGATTGATAGTGGATATTTATGTTGGTGTCTTTCCCAAATTATCTAGAAGATTATACTGACTAGAGGGTTGTGACTTAGAAGTGGCCGATTGAAGAGTCACTTTGGATCTGCAAGTAAAAATTGCACATTCAAGATTTTTATTTTTGTTAGTGATGGTCGAAACATGGTCATCGACTTGATCAATTAAATTAATTACATACCCATATCCCATACTCATGTAGTCAACACTATTGTTATTTACTTGAATAGGAGCACCTCCCTTTCCATGATCATGTAAGGGATTCTTGAAAATCATGTGGTCATTATTTGATGTCCCTATTGGAGTTTCAATTGTGATGTCACCGTGGTCAATAAGATCTTGGATAATGTTTTTCATTTAAAAGAAATTAGAAGTCTTGTGTCCATTTATTCTATGGTAGTCATAGAAATCAGTATCTTTCCACCATGCAACTTTGACTTGAGGTTCATATTGTCTGACTTTAGGAAGCATGATCACATTGGACTGCATCAATTTTTGAAGGCCCAATTCAATAGGTTCATCTAATGGTGTGTCTTTGCACTTTGAATTGTTTATTCTAGGACCCTTTTGCAAATTGTTTTGAACAACATTTGATGATTGAGCATTGTTTTATGTTTGAGAATTGTTGGACATTTGAGAATGGGATGTGGAAGTTCCTTCAAGGGTAACCATGGGTTGCACATTATTAACTATTTTCAAATATACCACACCATCATTTACTATGTTCTTGTTCTTGTTCTAAAATTTTGATTTGTCATTGGGATTATCTTTGTTGTATTTTAAGATTTTGACAAGTCCTTTAGCAATAGGAGCCTTTTCAATGGTGATACCCTTGTCAATAACCTCTTTAAATGTTTCAAGTAATTGGACCTATAATTGAAACATCATTTTATGGTTCAAGTTTTGTATTAAGATCAAAAAAAATTGTTTCTTAGGTATTTCAAATGGATATTTGCTAGGAAGGATCCTCCATCTTTGTAAGAAAGAGGAAAAGGATACCCTAGATTTTTGTTTTGTGTTGTAAAGATCACTCAAAAATACCTCATGGTCAATGTTATAAGAAAAGTGTGCAATAATTTGTTTTAGAAAGTTCTCAAGATGTCTTGATATCATGCAAGAGATGTGAGAACCATTCCATTCCTTAACCACCTAAACTTAGTGGAAAGAGGTGGCATTAAGTGCATGTTATTGTAAGAATCCTATGTAGAATTATTTGACATGTTCTATTGGATCTCTCTTCCCTATGTACTTTTCAAATTTAGGCATCTTGAAATTGTATGGGAAGGGAGGCATAAGTATACTCCTATCAAAAGGATAACAACAAATGTCTTCAAATGTGTAAGTTGTCTTGTTTTGACCTATTTGCATATTTGTGATTTGTTGTTGAAGATTTTGCAATTATTTAACCAATATGTTTATAATGTCTTCAAATGTGTAAGTTGTCTTGTTTTGACCTATTTGCATATTTGTGATTTGTTGTTGAATATTTTACAATTATTTAGCCAATATGTTTATAGGTTTAAGTTGGGTGTAGATGTTTTGGTTTTGGAATCCATACATGTTGTTGGAGCTTGTCATGATTGAGTTACCAAGGGGATTGATTATGAAGTTGTGGTATTGTTTGATGGATGATAGAGGCACTTTGTATTAGTTTTATGTCAGGTTTTGATTTTGGGGAGGAATGAATGTCAAGTTTTGATTGTATCCAAGGTTTTGTTGATGTGTGCTCGGGTTTTGATTTTGAGACATGGGGTGTACATTATATGGTGAGTTGTTGTTCTGAAGAAGGGAATTTCAAAGGATGTTCAAATGGTTTTGGGGTTATAATATCCACTAGTTGAAGATGCATTTGGTTTTGAGATAGGGGTGGAACATGTTTGTTCAAGTTTTGATTTTGTGGAGGGTTGGTCATGGGTTGGCTAGAGTTTTTTTGGTTCAAGGAATTAACGTTTGCATTTGATGAGCTTGTTGTTGCTTTCATGGCATTGGTTGTAGTTTTGTTTTGAGGTGGAGGTTGATTACTCATTTGAGGTATCCCATTATTGATCGGGTTTTGATTTGATGAGGAGGATGTGGAATTGGTATAACCTTGGTTAGGTGGTCAATTTTGATTTGTTTGGTTTTGGTTTGGTTGTGTCACATTTTGGTTTGAGGTTTGCATGTTTTGATCAATGAGAGACACATTTGGATTGGAAGATGTCATGATTTAATTGGGAATTGTTGCATTTGTTTCAGGTGTTGGAGATATATTTGAAAGGGGATTGTTGAATTAGAGGTCAAATGATGATGATGTCTCACTGGATTGGATATTGTTTAGTTGCGGATTTGCAATGTTTGATGTGGTTACAAAATTGAAAAGGTCTACTTTTGATGGGGTTTCCTTGACATTTGAAAGCTCAAAATTAAGAGGGTAACTTGGCTCCTTGTTGTACTAGTAGAAAAAACATTGATTTGGGTCTACAGTAAGAAGGGTGACCATGATGACTTGAATTTTAGGATATTGCATTGCCTCATCAATTTCATCTTTGAGTCAAGTTCCCTTTTATGTTCTCTACGGATATATTAGGAGGAGGTGATGGTGGATCCTCGGGTAATTGAACCATATGAGTCCTCTGGTATTAGTGACTCGTGGGATTGAACACAGGATCGAATTATGATGGGTCCATCTTGTTTTTCTTGCTTTGAGACCTAGTGATGATAGGCATAGAAGAGACCTAGGGACCTTAGAGATGAAAACAAAGCTATATGAAATCTAAAGACCATGTTTTTGGATTTTTGGAATGTTATGATTTTTTGTTGAATTTTTTGGGATATTTCAATTTTTTTATGCTTTTTGACAATGTTTCTAATATTTTTGGATTTTTGAAGATATAAGGATGAGAGGAAAAGGTTAATTTGTAAGAATTTTCCAATAACAACTGACATCTAGAGGCTAATGAATAGCACAAAAGCAAGAGAGACAAAGATAGACAAGAACAAACTATATTCTCATCAAGATGTAAAAATTGATCAACTATACAATGAACATGAGCTTCCTTATGAAGGTAAGGCCATAGGGAATCAAAGAGCACACAATCATGACATCTGGCCCAATGATATACAAGGGTAGGTAGGAGTATCTAGATGAAACAATAGATAATTTCACTAAAAGTGGATCACGCATCAAAGGTGGAATTTCTCCTACAACCATATTCCCTAGATATGCGATTCCCTAAGTGTCTCATATGAAAATTACTATAAAATGCATTATCTTAAGTCAGCTTAAGTAAAGTGTAATTATGAGATATAATTTACACCAACACCCACCTTAAGTGCAACTTAGGGGAATGTAGACTCAATCTAACAATGCAAGATGGGTCCCGACTACTAGGCCATGTTAGGTACCTATGTACAAATGCAATACAATCTCACAAACAAAGAAAGAGAGAAAAACCCGATGGGAAAAAACTTCCCCCCCCCCAAAGAGAGATGACAACACACAATTCTCTTGATGAAGAACAAAACCTCATGTGAGGAAAAAGTCCTCGCCTAAGAGAGAAGAAGAGGAAAGACCATCAAGCCCTCCCTCAATCTAGAATCTCCTACAAAGGTTGTCCAATGATGTTGACCAAAATTCCTCCCCATTAGGAATAAATAGAACCAATGTTTCACCAATAATGTCAAAGTGTGACAAAACTGGGTACCATTGTCAATTAAGAATGCCCAATGAATCACTCACTACAACATGATGAATATCAAGCATGGAGACATCTGCTTAAGCATCAACTGGATACTCATCAATGGCAAATTGGTCTCACTGGAGGCATGCACAAATTTGTACAATCTAAGTCTCAACTAGAGCCATGTATCAAGTTTCACAAGATATTTTCTAATCTACTGAGTGGGTGAGTTCACAATAATGGTTCCCACTTTCACCCATGAAGGAAAAACGTGATGGTGGAAAAAAACTTCGGAGGGTGTTTGCTCAAACTAGGGGTGTTCGAACGAACTACCCTTTGGGGTTCACTCAAATCCCATCTTTCAAGCGAACCCCCTTTAATGATTATTTTTGTCAATTTTTAATTATATTGAGGGGGTGTTCATTCAAACCCCCCTTCGTTCAAACCCCCTTTTTTACACTTCTTTGAAACTTTATACAAAATTTTGTAGATTTTTGGCCTTCAAACCTCTGGTTGAAGGCTCAAATGGAATGATCTTGACAACCCAAAATGTAGTATGGTAGTCCTCAAACAAAGCTTTCTAATGACTATAATTTAATTACATTGTGAGTTTATTATGGTCTTGTTTTTTAAATTATATGAAATATTGGTTTTTCAACGAACATGAACTTTGTTGCTCAACGGATTGGGAAAAATAGTAAACTAATTCAAAAAAATTATGAAAAATATCTATGCCCTACATATTGATGTCTTCTTTATAACAAAAAAAATGAATTTTGATATATATATAGAGAAAGTTATGTGTTCAAATGTACACCTATGTCGAACTTCAAAACTTAATAAAATGAAAAATATTCAACATATCACTATCAAACCAACTCCATACCCTGGATATTGATGTTACAAACCAAAATTTGAAAGAACTGAGTTTTTATCATTTATAGAAAAAAAAAGTTATGCATTTCGGGAGGCACATCACTCTTAAAAAAGTTGTTTGTTGTAAAAAACTAATTTTTGAGGGAGATAGAAAAATAAAAAACAATTTTCTTCAACAAAATTTGAAAAAAATATATTTAGAATCTACAGACAAGATGTTACAAATCACTAATTTACATCATCTTCAAATTATTAATGGTTTAAAAGTTATAGGTGTCAGAAAGTGAAGATTATTTTTAAAATGTTCATCTCAGTGTCAAAGTTGGCAAAAAAGTGGGAACCATTATTCTGAGTTCACCCGAGTACAAGAGGATTACATCAAATGTGTCATCAATGAAAAAGTACAAAGAGGTATGGCACTTTATTTTAGTGCATTACAACATAGCTCATGAAAGAGAATACAACATGATATGGTGCAAATCTAGAAACATGAAGATGATGCAACCAAAAAGATGTCCTATAGAAGAGTGCAAATGAAGATGTCTTCGATTGGAATGTCGCTAAGAAAAATGTAGGAGCAAACTGACCCCCCTTAGCTGCTAGTTGGAGAGTTCTACAATACAAGTATACACGTGGACAAGAAAAAAATGTGTTCCCAAGTTTGTTTATTTCATGAAAATTTTGTTTTTAAAAGACTTAAAAATCTTATTAAAAACATTTATTAAAAAAGCAATAAAAAAACTTTATTAAACTTAATAAAGAAAAATTGAAAATTGTTTTGATTTTTTTGACAAAAAAATTATTAAAAAAGAAAAAACACAATTTTTTAATTTTAGGAAAAAAAAACTTTATTAAAGATAATAATAAAGAAAAAAAAAATTTATTAATTTTGAAAACTTAATTAAAATTTAATAAACTTCAGTTTTATTTTTAAAAAATTAATAAGAAAATATTAAATAAAAAAATTATTAAAAGTTTTATTTATTAAAAAACACTTTAATTAAAAAACTAAAGTTTTAATTTTAAACATTTTTTAAAAAACCAAAGAAATTTTTTAAAAAAAAAACTTTTGCAAACCCTACGCACGGTCTGTCGTGGTAGGGTCCACAAGGTGTACCATGGTAGGGCCCTCGCAGGGTACTCTATCACGGAACCTTGTCACAGGCTGTCATGGCAGGGCCCTCAGTACCCTGTCACTGGTAAAACAAAAAGAAAATTATATGTTTCTTTTCGATTCAAAACCAAAATAAAACACCCCCCCAAAATTAAAATATGATTTTAATTTAATTTTTATTAATTTTTCTTCAAAAATTAAAAAACAAAAATTAATTTTAAAAAAATAGACCTGCAATAGTGACGTTCGTACGACAAGTCAAGGAGGGGATTTTTTTAGCTTGGGGTGGCAGAGTCCAATTTCAATGAATAAACAGGTGATCTTGGGGTTTTCAGGCCGTCTAAGTGCGATGGCGGTGTCAGATTTGATCTAAAGTGCTCCAAAATTGTACATTGCTCCTAGGTTTGGCAACCACCCTCCACCTTCGAATGGCTCTAGATTTTGCCTCTGTTGTCAGATTTGGATGAAACAAAAGGTGATTCTGACTTTTTTGAACCTCCTTAATCCAATGATGACCTTATATTTCACCCAACAAGCTCCAATATTGACCTACAATAGAAATCTCCAAAATACAAAACCCCAAATTGCATCACAATTCTCTCAAATGATTATCCATGACACCTTATAGGCTCCGATACCATGTAAGAATTTTCCAATAACAACCAAGATCTAGAGGCCAATGAATATCACAAAAGAAAGAGAGACAAAGATAGACAAGAACAAATTGTATTCTCATCAAGATGCAAAAATTGATTAACCATACAATGAACATGAGGCTGCTCATAAAGGTAAGGCCACAAGGACTGAGAGAGCACACAATCATGACATTGGCCCTATATGAGATACAAGGGTAGGTAGGAGTAGGAAGGAGAAAAAATAGACAATTCCACTAAAGGTAGATCACCCATGAAAGGTAGAATTTCTCCTACAACCATATTCCCTAGATATGCAATTCCCTAAGTGTCTCATATGTGAATTACTATGAAATGCATTATCCTAAGTCAACTTAAGTAAAGTGTGATTATGAGACACAATTTACACCAACAAAATCCAAGATGTTTTAGAGGTTATGACTATATCTTGGGTAATGATGACTAGAAGAATTGATTGGTCAAACTTACACTAAACTAATGAGCACAAGCCCAATGAATAAGAAGATTGACTAATCTAACTCTAGATTGGGCCAAATATGTAATAAAGAAGTTTTAAGGTCCTAATCATGAATGATGAAATCTGAATTCACACTAAGGAAAATTTGATCTAAAAGTTTTGTTGATTCTAGGGATGCAAGAAAATGCAAAGAACTGAAAGATGCTATTCTACCGATCTTAATCTTAGTTTTAGGTATAAAAGTTTTTGAATCCTATCTTCTTTATTTTTAAGTTCAATCTCAAATTTGAAATCTTGTAGATTTTTAGGTCTATAGCCTTAGTTTTTTAGTATCAATAGTGAAGGACAGATGCATAGTTTTGGTAAACAGAAGCATAGATCTGTTGAACAAATACGTAAAACTGGCAAAGAGATGCACAAAATTGAGCAACAAATAAACAACTATGAGCAATAGATGCACATATGTATTACAAATGCATAGATCCTAGTGTAGGGTTTGATTTGAGGCAATTTCAATCAATTTCTCTAAATGTTTGTGATGAGTCCTATTTTATACCTTTTTATTACTAACATTTAATGATGTTTTAAGACTTTTGTATGTCTACTTTTAGGGGTATATGCTATGTATTGGTGTCCTTTTTGAGTCTGCATGTTGAACATGTCATTTATATCTCGAGACCTTTACTGTGATGCTATAACAAGTTTTATGAATGCAATATAGATATATCCTTATCTTTGGATGAGAATATATGTGTTGCATTGTATAATCATGGATGTGTTATATTTTTTGTATGCTAACCTTGGTGATTCAGCTGGGTGTAAGGAGTCCTATATTGCTGAAGTAGGATTTAAATACTATCAGCAAAGGCATGAAATTTTTTTGGAGAAGACCAGACAACAAGGCATGGAAAAGGTCAAAGTTGTTACAACTCAGGTACTAGATGTTTAACTTAATCAAGAAGCCTCAAAGACCAATCATGAGAGACTATTGTTTCCTATTAATGATCATGATAAGTGCTAGAGAAGATCTAGAAAAACATGCAATGTGTGCAAGATCATAACAAAGTCCTATTATTTTCATCTATTTTAGATTTTATTTTTAATAAAAGCCTCCTCCTATATATTAGGAGTTGAGCGGCTATTTTGGTAGGTTGTTAGGGGTTAGTTGCTATATAATCTTCCTCAGACTTCTTAATAGAAGCTTTATTATTATTATGTCATGTTTGTTGTATTGTTAAGATAATTTTGAGAATAAAAAGCAGTCTTTTGTTTTGAGAAGCATATGACATTGTTATAATTATGAAGGCTTGTTAATCAAACTTTGTAGTTTTTAGTTCAGGAGACTCACTCAAGGGGGCCCACATGCAGATATGTACTTTCATTTCTCAAAGTTATTTTAATTCTATTTAGAAAATTGTTCGTTGCCTGCTCTTGCAGCCACTGAACTGTAATTCTATGTTTGTTCCTGCAACCACAATAGAACAGAGTATTTGTTTCTATTTAGTTAGAAATCTTTCATTTTGGTAATGAAAAATCAATAGGATCTTCTTGTATTAGAATGTATGAAGAAGTTATTTCCTTGCAAAAAATTTACCAACATTTTATATGTTCAAATTTAGGATGAAAATTTATCCTAAATACTCTTAGTGCACATATTATGTTATACATTTCAAGTTGTGTGATCTCGGGTTGACAAGATAAACAAACCAAGGTGATGGTATCTGATACCTACTCAGTAAAGAATTTGCCTCTAAGTTTGGGTATAGTTCCTAGTTAATCATCCATTGTTTTGGACAAACATTTTTGCCACCATTGTCGGGGATGACATCAAACTAAGGTTTTATAGGAGTATAGGTTTTTATTTGTCCGCTATAGCTAGATTAGAATTTCCCCTTTTCAACTAGATTTAGTTATCTCAATACCATTTTCACTCATGCAGGTCTAACGATAATTGAAATACACCTGCATGCATAGAAGAAGAGATCCCATTGGGAGATTCCTTCCTAATCAAGATCAACCTAAGGAACATCAAGTTGTGGACCAAGATATTGAGAAAGAAATTAATCCTTTTGCATGACTCTTTGCAGACCTAAGTAATAATGTCCTAGAAAATATCCTTCCTCCACCAGAAACACCTTTAGTAGAAAATATTTTTGTTGCACTTGTATTTTATCAGGGTAATACAGTAGGCCTTGGTGGTGGTCCTAATAATCCACCCCCACCTCTTGACTTGACTTTTAAATTCCCTATTTTAGCACAAAGAGATAATGCTAAATTGAAGAATATTCCTCCTACTACTCTTCCACATTTTTATGGTCTTGTTACAGAAGATCTAGACACTTTTATTTTTGAGTTTGATGTGATATGTAGAAGCTATGATTATACCACAGATGCACATAGATTCAATCTATTTCCCTCTACCTTGAAATATTTTGCTCTTCATTGGTTTATGTCCTTGGGTAAAGGCTCTATAGTTGATTGGGATACTATGAAAGAAAAGTTTCTTACAAAATACAAGGAGTATTTTAGAGGAATTGATATGAGGGGAGATGATACATTTTGCATGCAACAAAAGGATGAAGAATCTCTGGAGGACTATGTTGAGAGGTTCCTCTTCAGTTTGAAGAAATCAAAGCATAACTAGTTAAGTTCAGGTTCTCAAAAACAAGTTTTTCTAAGAGGAATTATTGAAGAATGTATAGATGCTCTTGATCTCATGGGAGGTGGTGATATCACTCAAGCAACTTGGGATGATATTCAAAAACTCTGCCAAAACTACTCTAGAGTTGCATTAAAAAGGACTAGAGGCTACAAGCATACATCCAATAAGTCTAATTCAGGAGTCTCAAGAATAGAGTTAAGCAGATTTCTCAAGGATTTTCAACAAGATATTAATAATAATATGGATACACAAATAGACACTCTTCAAGAAAAGAAGAAGCATGAAGTGGTAGAGGTAGAGAGAAAATCTAATCAACGCAATTTTCATCCATTGGAAGATGATGAAGGTCAAATCTTCTATGTAGCATAAAGGAGGCCGTGGGTTCGAAGACAAGGTATGCCACTAGATCCTTTATCTTTTAATGGTCCATATTCTCATGCACTTAATAATTAATAGAAATCCCAATACCCACAAAATTTTAGAAACTATGGTACCCAACCATGGAATTACTAGTCAAACTCTTGGCCTAATTCTTAGACCTAGTGGCAACCACCACTAGAAAATTGGCACCCACAACCAACAAATTGGCAACAACCACAACAATGGAGAAGACAACAATGGTCTAACTAGCTATTTGGTTACCTACAATCCAATCAATCTACCAATCAACCAGCCATTATACATTTTGCTCTTAGAAATGTACCTCCACCAAGACCTACTCAGCCTACTCCAAATCCCATTAATAAGCCTCAACAACAACAACAACAACAACAACCAGTTTATTCTATAGATTTTAATTAATATCTCGCATATGTAGTCAGCATAAGTGATATATAGCTTCAATCAAGAAAAATTGTGCCATCTATAGCTACTCTAGTTATAATAGAATTACCTAGTGAGGAAGAAGACCAGATTGATTCCAACCTTACTTCACCTAGTGATCCAACTAAAAATCCAAAACCATCATTTCCTCAAAGACTAGTTCAACCAAAACTAGTATCAGAGCCAGCCTTTGATTTCCTAGATCAACTCAAGAATGTATGTGTCAAAATACCTTTATTTCAAGCAATTAAAGATGTCCCCATATATAGTAAATCATTTATGGATGAATGCCTTAAGAAGCCAGTGTAGTGTCATAAAATTGTGACCCTTGCAATTTTTGACCACATTAGGATCCTCATATTGGCAAATTGAATCCCCAAGCCTGATCGGAAACCCGAGACTTGCTCAATCCTCAAAAACTACCCTTTCTCTTCCCCCCACATTGCTTAAACTTTCTTCATGTCCTGAGTAAAGGACAAGATAGGGGCATGGCACCCCTATCCCCCGTAGGATAGGGGTGTGGTGCCCCTGTCCCTACCCTATCTTGGGGCCCCTTCATTCAAATTGTGCATTGAACTTTGCATTTCCAATGAGAAAACTTTCCTTGTGTCAGCCTATGACAAAAATCAGCCCAATTAACCCTAATTGACAAATATATATGTCACATTATCCCTCCCATTTTCATAAGTTAGATAAGGTGAAAATTTGGAATAAGTTCGATTACATGAGATCATGCATTCAAGAATTCAAGACCATTCAAGCATTCAAGCATTCAAGTATTCAAGAATTCAAGCATTCCTTCCAAGGATTGAGCATTCTCAAGTCTCCCTTCAAGCCTAAGTGTTGCATTCAAGTCATGGAGTCAACCATTGAAGAGGAGATCCCTTTCAACATTCAATTCCATACAAGCAATTCTATCTACATTACTATTGCAACCTCCCTTGAGGTTATTTACATTTCATTATTTCATTTACATTTACTTTCAAGTACTTTCTTTCATCATTTGGTTAATTCCAAAACTAGGGTTTGACCTGAAGGAAAACCCCCAATCCCAACCCCTTTTCCTCTCTTTTTTGTGTGTAGGTTTCAAGTGCACAACTGTATTTGCAGATTTGGACTCCATTTGCAGAGGCAGAAAAACCCTTTTCGTTTCATGGATTTTTCGGAGGACCGTGTGCACTTTCAACATAGTCTCGATAACTTTTCCTCAAATTCATAGGGTGACTTCATCTCGACATATTATAACCAGATCTAGGTGCACAGCTTCATCCCACACTTCTATCTCGAGTTGTAATCAGTTCTTTGCTACATTTACACTTGGTCTCAAAGCACATAATTCAATCATTTTCCATTCTAAAAGAGGGGTTAACTTGTCATTTCACACCATTATCAATTCATTCAGTATTCAATCTCTCTCCTCAGAGATTGGATCTAGTGAATTATCCCCCCTCTTTTAAATATAATGTGTGTGAGGTGATTGAAGGGAAATCCACAGTGAAACTTTCATCTCTCCTTGGAGGGAAGAAAAGCTTTCCTCTTGATCTCTCCATCATTCACTTTTCACCCCATTACATTTTGGTGAACCTGACGTCTTGCATGCTTTATTCTGAAAATCATTGCATCTTTTTCATTAACAAGTTTAATTTTTCTACAAACTTAGTGGTTAATTCATTCAAAACCCTAGTTTTTAAAAATTGAAATTAAACTTGTCCTTTGTAAAAATTGCTTGTTATTGTCTTAGATATGAAAATTGCATATTTTGTCAAATTAAATTTATTCATTATCTTGTTCAATTTTCAAATCAAATTCATAAAATTAAGTGGTTAATTGTCAAAACCCTAATTTTCAAAAATCATATTGAACTTGTGAAAAAAAAATTCCATTTAATTTTCGGATTTGTGACTATTTTCAGAATTATCCTCTTTCCTAAAATTCAAAGTTTCAATTTCTCTCCCTTTTCAAAATTCAATATTTCAAAAATTAAGTGGTTAGATCCTAAAACCCTAATTTTCAAATTTAATTTGATTTTGTGCAAATTTCAATCAATTTCAATCAATCTCGGTTTTCTAAGCATTTTTCAAGGTGTCCCTATCCATTAGGTTTGACCCTTTTCAAATTTGCAATTCAATTCCTCATTTTTTCAAAACCCTAATAGGGTCCTATTTTCACATTCAAACCTTAATTTCGTCTATCTAGAGATCGCAAAAATCCACCAATTTTTTGGGGTTATCTTTAAAATCATCGTATCTTTCATCCTTGAAAATTTTGAAAAAAGTTGGTTGGACTGTGTGCACTTTCAACACAAACCTCGGCTTTTATCCTGAAATTTCAGGAGACTGTATTTAATAGCTTAAATCCAAAAGATTGCCTGATTTTGTTGAATTTTTATCTCTCTAAAATCAAAAATACCTTCCAAATTCAACATTTCAAATTTCAAGAAAACTTTTAAAATTAAGTGGTTAATTATAATCTGCCCTGATTTTAAAAATTCAAATTTTTCCAATTTTAAGATTAAGTGGTATCCCCTTGGCCCTAATTTTGAAATTTCAATTTCCTTTCATTTATTATTTTTGGAAATTGTGTCATTTTCTACTTTCAACAAAGTTCAAAATTGTTTAATCATTATTTTCTCAAATTTTGCATTATTCAATTTTGTAAACTTTATTCCCATAATTCAAAATTTCAAATTTCCCTCTAGTGCATTTTACCACTATTAGTCCTACCTATACTATCCCCATTAGACAAAGCATTAAAATTAAGGCTTCCCAAGGTTTAATTATCGAGATGGAGCATAATTTGGGTGACTTCTTTAATGAGGATAATGCTAATTCTTCCCATCCTAATCATGTCCCTATCTATCCCATTGATAAATCCCATGTTGAAGAAGAAGCTTTGACTAGAGTTTCCATAGATCAACTTTCAAAATTGGATAATCAGTTTGATAACTTTCAACAATGGATGTCCCAAGAATACCCTAATAGTGAATCTCTTCCATTAATTGAAGGCCTTAAAAGAATGATTCAAAGTGATAAGAATGGAATTGATATATTGCGTGGCATTTCTCATACTGTTGATTCCAATGTCATGCCTATAAAGAGTTGTGCCGAAACCCTAGGTTAGTCACAACCTCCTACACAAGTCAATCCTTCTATTCCTTTGACTACTCCTATGACTAGTGTTCCTACTTTTACTTCAAACATCATGGCTACTTCAACTCAAAATGTCATTCCTAGAACAATTATTCATGGGGGTAATCCCTCTTCTTCATTTAATCCTCCATCTTTACCTATGTCTTCAATAAGCATTCCTATTATCCCTCAACCAATCAATGTGGCACAAGGGGGCAATTTTTTCAACAATTTTATTCCTCCTTTAAGTGTCCCTTTTCCTACTCAATCATCACCTATGCCTACTTAGCATAATGTCCCACCACCTTATTCTCAATCAATGCCTTCCTTCAATAACATCACACCACCTTCTCAATCAACCATGTCTAACATCAATTCTTCTACAGAAGCGACCATTAATAATCTTGCTCAAACCATGTCTTCCTTACAATAACAATTTGCTTCCATGAGTCAATCCAAGTTTAGTGTGCCCATGTTTGATGTTGTGAGCCCACTTTCTCTTGATATTGTTAAATTCATGCCACCTAAGCATGTTGAGGTCCCTCAATTGGAACTCTATAATGGAAAAGGTGATCCTCTAACACATGTCAAAGGATTTCAAACCTTGTGTACTCATTTTTCTTATGATCAAAGTGTAAAGCGGAAAAATCGAACCCTAGTTGTTCCCCCCACTCCACTCCAAGGAGAGAGAAAGGAGGGTCACTAGGGTTGACTGTTTTCACTTAGGAGAGACTTTACATTCAAAAGAGGGGTTGAAATCCACAAGATCCAATCTCACACAATGCAAGACTGGATTCTAAATGAGTTTCAAGGGTTAAGACATCAAGGATACCCTCTTTTGTAAAGAATGTAGATAGAATGATTGAACTAGGAATGCATGTAAAGTAAGAAAGATTCACTTGTAAATGGAGATAGGGACACAGGATGAAGCTACGGACCTGAAATTAGTAGTAAAATGTTGAGACGATGCTGTTCTGCAAATTTGAGTGAAAGTTGATGGGACGATGGCGCCCGGAGTGCACACGGTCCTCCGAAAAATCCGCGAAACGAAGGGGGACCTGTTCGTCTCTGCACAAGGATTCCAGATCTTCAATTATAGCCGCGTACCTACAACCTACACATAGAAAAGAGAGGACGATTGGGGGGTTAGGGATTAGGGGTTTGCCTTTAGGTCAAACCCCGGTTTTGGAATTAACCAAGAAATGAGAATGCTGTAAATGTTTGTAATGTAAACAAGTACTGATACCTTGTTGTAAGAATGTTTGTATTCTTACATGCGAAAGTGTAATGAATGTTGTATGTTATATGTTGTAAGTGATCTCCTCTTCAATGGTTGAATCCTTGTCTTTGAATGCAACACTTAGCCTTGAATGGAGACTTAGAATACTCAATTGCTTGAAGGAATGCTTGAATGCTTGAATGTTTGAATGTTCGAATGTCGCTTTCGCGCCTTGCTCTTGCTTATTTCCTTCCTCCCTTTCTAGGAGAGGAAAAGTAGTTTATATACTTGTCAATTGGGGTTGAGAGACTGATTTTTTCAACCTTAGGCCGACCTAGAAGTATTGTTTTCCGAATTGCAAACTTAAAGACCCGATGCCCAACAAGAGACCGGGCCCAAAATAGGCCAGGGACCAGGGCACTGGGCGCCATGGTCCCACCTCTCGGGACAGCAGGGTGCAAGGAAGGATCAGGCCAAGGTGCAGAAATATGCAGTTTTTGATGTCGTAAATAGGTTTCGAGGTCTCCATTCAGGTTCAATGTTGCACCGCCATCGTGAAGACCCAAATGCAGTCGAAATTGCAAGTGTCACAATTTTAGGATGCTACATTTAGCCCCCACTTTAGTGGGAGTATAAGCGTACGCCCATACTTCCGGTAAAGTAAAAGGAAACAACATTGAAAAACTTTCACCACGTCAAGGAGGCAAGATACACCAAGCCCCTAGTGGACTAAGGATCTTACGACTTCGATTGACAAAGTAAAAGGGAAGATCACAAGGGAGAACCATGAGTTTCAGTAGTAAAGTTCCCTCACTATGAGTCATGCAAGAAAAATACCAAAAATTTTCAAGGCAAAGCTAAGTTCGCCAAGAAACTTTCAACTATCTTGAAGAAATATGGACGGGGTGTATGCCCCCCTACATTAAAGCGATCGCACACACCTCATCGGGGGTGATTGCTTTAAGGTAGTGATACATATAAGAAATGAGAAGGGAAAGGAGCACGTTATCACAAGGATTTAGCCCCCAAGTGTGAGATAAACCCAAGGATAATAGACACAAAACACAAAGCACAAGGTGACTTCGCTTTCTTCGGGGTCAGTATGCTGTATGATAATTCATGTATATCATATGTATGTATGCATAATTGTTCTTCATTCCCCAATCAAGGAAGGTCACCTAGAAGAAGGGAACACATGTGTCTTTTGAGTCAACATGAGAGAGACCAAGAGATCTCAATGCTTTGCATCGTCCTCAAGTAGACAACACTAAGGACAACAAATAGAAGATTGAGAATAAGACATAGAAGAAGTAACAAAAGAGATCAAGAGAGGAGGAGAGAGTTTGCTATGCTAATGAAACTAGTCTAGCACGTCATCTACCCCCCAATCTTACTGATCAATATTTTGGGAAGGTAGGAAACACGCTAGAGGAGGAACATCCAACACAGCAGATGGAGCTATCACAAGATCCAAACAAGGGCTATGTTCATGTTCCACGCCACGTTGTTCTTGTCTAGGAGCTTGGATAAGTGCTTTAGAAAATTCGTTAGATAAATGGTTATCAACATCAACATATTCATATTCACTATCAGAAGCAAGAAGAGTAACATTTTCATCATGAATAACATTTTCATCTATATCATCATCAAGATTTATAAAAATAGGATCTTTAACTCGCACAGGATCAAGACCATCATGCATCTTATGTTTAGGAGATTTTGGCTCAATTTTCGGCTGAGGAGAAAATGGAATAATACTAGCTGAAGGTGTTTTTGGGGATTGCAAAGTTTGAGAAGCAGCTGGCTAAGCTCTAAGATGACGCTTTCGTCGGCGTTCACGTGCAGAACGATTTCGTCTAGTCTTAGTAGGAAGTTGAGAAGATTGAGGAGGAGGAATGTTCTCATCCTTATCACTTGGGTGTTTAGGTTGTGGTCTCTTAGGTTGAACAATAGGAGAAGAGGAAGGTCTCTTCTCTCTATAAGAGGAAGGAGGAGGAACTGCTCCATATAAAGGAGGAATATTTGGTTTAGGAAGGAGACCAAGTCCATCATGACGAGGAGGTATAGGTCTACCTTTAGAAAATTTATTAGTCATAGACGTAGTCACATTCATAGGGATGGGTTGGGAATCTTCTTGAGGAAAGACATTAGTTTTATCTTTCAAAGGAAGAACTTCCTTCTCAAGAATGATAGGAATATCAAGTTTGGGTGTTCTAGGTTCACTTAGAGATAGGATCATATCTTTTTTCCACTTTCGATAAGATTTGAAAAAATGATCACTCCGCGGTGGAAGGGATTGGAATTGTTTAGGCCAAAAATAATCAATAGGAATGCTAGAAGTTCTTTCAGTTGGTTTAAAGAGACTATGATTGACAGTAACAATTTCACCATTATGGGGAAATTTCAAACACTTGTGAATAGGAGAAGCAATAGCTTTCATGGAAGATAGCCAAGGATAGCCTAGCTTCACACGAAATTGTTTGGATGATGGAATAATAGCAAAGTCCACATCAAGGGGTTTGTTATGGACCTCAATAGGTAATGTAATAGAACCAATTGCAGGAGAAGAAAATGCATCAAATAGTTTCACAACCACATTTGTTTCGTCATAGATCGCTTGATTCAATTGCAAAATAAAAAGAAATTCTTCAGTAATGACATTAACCATACAAGAAGGATCAATAAGCACTCCACGGAAAGGTGTATTCTTGACTTTTGCAACTATATATAAAGGACCATCAGGTGCCTTGATAGTTTCACTAGAATCAAATGTGATGGAAGGTTCTCTAGGGATTTTCTGCTGCTCTACAAAGTTAATCACATTCTGAGTCATAGACACAAGATCATCAGGTGAGACAGAGGAATCATTAGTATCAATCATATTAGAGGTATGAGAAGGTAATGGATCAGTAAAAATATTAAGATTTTGGTTAGGAGGAGCTACAGATGTGTTGCCTTTATCATTCACACCAGAAACAGAGATAGTATTATTATCAATCAAATCTTGAATTTTACCCTTTAAAGCAAAACATTTTTCAGTATCATGCCCAGGTTGACGATGAAATTGACAAAAAGATTTGTTATCAAAGTAGGGTGAATTAATCTTTGCAGGATCTATTTGCCTTATAGGAGGGAGAGTAAGCACATTTTGTTCCAATAACTTATTCATTATACTATGCAATGATTCATTCAAAGGAGTAAACTTTCTTTCTTTCTTGAAAAACTTAGAAATAGGAGGCACACCTGATGCTGCATTCACCTTGTTGTTGATGATGTTTTCATTGAACTTAATGGACTCTCTGTTCGGTTTAAACTTCCCAAATGGTTGTTGACTACTATCACCCTTATCACTCGGAGCCATAGGATTTGCTTGTTCCATTTGACTCACAGACAGTTGATAATTGTGAAGAGTTGCGCACAACTGTTGGAAAGAAGTAAACTCAGAAAATAGAAGTTTTTCTCTAATATCTTTTTGTAAATTAGAAATAAAGATTCTTTGAATATCATTGTCAGGTACTGGAAAAGAAATCTGAGCATACAAATGCTTATATCTACCAATGAAATCAGTCACTTTTTCTTTAACACCTTGTTTACAATGCATTAAATCAATCAAAGTAACTTTAGGACTTATATTGTTTTGAAATTGTTGAATAAAAGCATTTGCAAGTTGTTCGAAAGAAGTAATAGAATAAGAAGGCAATGAGTAGTACCATTGTAGGGCTTTATCTCTTAATGTTCTAGTAAACAGTTTTGCAAGCAACCTTTGGTCATAAGCAAAATCGGTACATATTGTTTGAAAGGTCTTAACATGTGTTAGAGGATCACCCTTACCATTATAAAGCTCCAATTGCGGGATTTCAACATGTTTAGGGGGGATAGCTCTAACAATGTCAAGAGAAAGTGGGCTCGCAACATCAAATGTAGGCACACTAAACTTAGATTGATTCATAGAGGCAATTTGTTGCTGTAAAGAAGAGATAGTTTGTGCAAGATTGTTAATGGTCGCTTCAGTCGAAGAGTTCATATTAGACGTGTTAGATTGTGATGGAGGTATTATGTTATTGAAAGAAGGTATTGATTGAGAGTAAGGTGGTGGGACACTATGATAGTTAGTCATAGGAGATGATTGGAAAGGAGGAACACTACAAGGAGGAATGGAATGGTTAAATGAATTGCCCCCCTACGCCAGGTTCATTTGTGGAGATGTAATAGGAACACTCATTGAAGGAATGAATGAAGAAGTTGGATTGAATGAAGGAAGAGGGTTGATTGAAGAGGAAGGATTTCCCCCATGACTGGTAATCATAGGTGGAATGTCTTGTATTGAAGTAGTCATTATGTTTGATGTAAAAGTAGGTATACTAGCAATAGAAGTCGTCAAAGGAATAGAATGATTGACTTGAGTAGGAGGTTGTGTATAACCTAAAGTTTCGGCACAACTTTTCATCGGCATCACATTCGAATCCACAATGTGTGCAATACCATGCAAAATATCAATTCCATTCTTATCACTTTGAACCATACATTTTAGACCCTCAATTAATGAAAGAGCTTGACTATCGGGATATTCTTGAGACATCCATCGCTGAAAATCATCAAATTGGTTATCCAATTTTGAAAGTTGTTCTACAGGAACCTCATGGAGAGCATCTTCATCATTAAGAGGATTAGAGGAATTACCCATGTCCTCGTTAAAAAGGCCATTCAAATTAGGTTCCATCTCCTCGGTAATTAAACCTTGGAAGGACTTAATTCTAAGGCTTCGTCTAACGGGAATAGTGTAAGTAGGGCTTATTGTTGTAAAACTCATGCACTAAAGAGAGAGAGAAGATTTTGAATTTTAGAGGTAGCAAATTTCAATAAAATCAGCCAATCTCCTAGATTTAAGCTGTTAAATGCAATTAGGACAATCTCCCGAAATTTCGGAAAAAATGTTAGGGACTATGGCGAACGGAGTGCACACGGTCCTCGCAACTTTTTTTGAAATTTTCAGGGATGAAAGTTATGATGATTTTAGAGCTAATCTGAAAAAATTGAGTGATTTTACAATTTGTAGATAGGCCAAAATAAAGTTGTAATCTCAAAGTTGAACCCTACCAAGATTGTTGAAAAAATGTAAAATTTGAATTTTGAAAAAGAGAGGGAAACTAAAATTTTAAATTTTATGATTTTAGAGGGAATACTAAAAGCAGTGCAAGCTTTGAAATTTAAAAGTTGACTCAATTTAATGCAAAATTCAATTCTGAAAGTGGAAATCAAGGTTGATGCAATTAAACACTTAATTTCAAAAGTCTTAAACACTTAATTTCAAAAGTCACAAACTGCAAAAATTTGAACAAAGCACTGAAATTTCGAATGAATGCCAACACACTTTTCAGATTTAGGACAGTAAGAAACACAATTTTAACAAAAATTTCAATTTCAACAATTTTTGAATGATTATAAGCCTTTATCCTAGCAATCACTAGACCAACTTTGACTTTAATTTTGAAAGTGTTAGAATCGATAAAATCAGCCAAAATTCTGGACTTTAGCAGAAAAATACAGTAAGATCTAGCTCCCGAAATTTCAAAAAAAATGTCGGGGACGATGGCGCTCGGGGTGCACACGGTCCTCGCAACTTTTTTCAAAATTTTCAGGAATGATAGATATTATGATTTTGTTGCAGAATCCAAAGTTACAGCCGATTTGGAGGTGTTTTGATTAGTGAAATTATCAGTCAAAGGTTGAATCAAGAGGGTTTTAAAAATTAGGGTTTTGACACTTAACCACTTAATTTTCGGAATTAAAGCACAAATATGAATTGACAATTTGCAATAGAAGGGTAGATCTGAAACAAGCATCAACAATTAAACATTTCACAAGCTCAATTACTAAAAAGAAAATTTTAGGGTTTTTATGCAATTAACCTCTAAAATTTGCAAAAGATCAAACATGGAAATGTAATTAAGGAAGCCAATTTTTTAGATCTAACCATAAATAATTAGAATTAGGATGTTCACGTCAAGTTCACCAAAACGTAAAGTGGAAAAATCGAACCCTAGTTGTTCCCCCCACTCCACTCCAAGGAGAGAGAAAGGAGGGTCACTAGGGTTGACGGTTTTCACTTAGGAGAGACTTTACATTCAAAAGAGGGGTTGAAATCCACAAGATCCAATCTCACACAATGCAAGACTGGATTCTAAATGAGTTTCAAGGGTTAAGACTGTTGGGAGAATTTAAAACTGAGTCAAGTTTATAGGCCCATTTCAAAATTTTGCCCTGCATTTCCAAATGATTAAAATAAGTCAGTTTGAATGGCCTAGTTAGCAAGGGGGTAAAATGGAGCCGGTTGATTTTCAAAGGGTAAGGCTCGGGATTCATGTCCCACACCTTTCATTTGTCCTATGCACCGATGTGCAACTTTCAGAATTCAGTTTGGATAAGTTTACTAGGTACCCATTTCGAGGGGTGAGCTGAAAGTGCATTCTAGGCACAAGTGCAAATTTTATTATGTAGCCTACTTTGGGTGTTTATATCTTTTGCCATGTTTATTATCATGAAGAATTTCAAAATGGATTGAATTTTATGCATAAATGTGAGTCAACATGCTAAATTTCAAGTCCTTATGAATCCGTTTGTAGTTTGTGATGTTTGCACAAGTGTAAAAATGTCCCGGTTAGCGTCATGTCAGAATGTTTGTTCTGGGCTAATGTTGGTATAAATGGTGAGCTACGTTTCAAATTTCAAGGCTCTACCAATCCGTTTGATCGGTTTTCAAAAGAGCTCATTTTGCCATCAAATTCAGTTATCTGCACTCCAGTGTTATATCAGTTAATGTAGCCGTTTTGGTGAGTGTGCCGTTTGCATCCTGTCAGTCTGGTGATCGAATTGAGAATTCAAAGATTTAATATGTAATTTAAGGTACCTATGTTTCAAATTTGAGGACCCACGGAGATCGTTTGATATTTTTTAGAAAGGCATCATGTGTTGCTAGAACACTGACTTCATCAGGTCCGCAGTGTCGACAAAGCCAGTTGGCCATTTTCGGAAATTAATATCTCTTCGCTCGGGACTCGTCTTGAGAAACCGTTTGGTAGATGTCATCCTTGTATATCAAAGTACATGCTTGTTAGATGGCGAGCTCCAAAAAGGTGTTTCGACAGGTTTGAAAATTACATCTTAGCGATTAAATGCGAAAATTGTGGCGTAATTGCCTGAAAGATGCAAATTTCAGTCGGATGATCCGAAAATGATGCCGATCGTTTCCAGAGGTATGGGTAAGGTCCCCGAAGCATTCCGAAGGTCAGTTGCATGAAAACGAAAATTTTTTAAGTCGAACCCACGTTGGGGCCCGACCTGGCTTGCCGCTTCATGCATCTTTTTAGGCAAAGTTAAATTGTTATTTTTGAAATCATATGTTTATATGATTTAAATATGGACTGGTATTTATATTGTTGAAAAGAAGAGATTTGCGGAGTTTGGGAAGTTTTAAAACTTCAAACAAGTGTATGTTGACAATTTAGAACTAGCCTCTTCCCCCAATGTGGCAGTTGAACAGGAAGCTTAAAAGCTTTTTAGCAAAATGAAATGGCAGTCTTATGTGCAATGTTTGGAGAAGGGAATTAAAACTCCAACAATACCATTGATAGGTGAAGAGCCTCCTTCCTTCTCCCACGTGTTGGCAGCCCTCAAAATATTTCAACAATGGCTAGGGAGTGCAAGTTAAAAACTTCAGCATTAAATCTTCAGCCAAATTCAATTGGCAAGTGTAAAACCAGTAGCTCTCTGTTGTAGCATGGTCTGGGGCCTCCTTTTTCCACGCTAATGTATAGAAAAAAGAAAAAACCATAAAGCAATTCAAATGGCAAGTGTGTAGCTATGAGCCCTCCCTCTTGTGTAGCATATAAAAAACTCCAGACTTCAGCAAGCATCAAGGAAAAGTTAAATCTTCAAAGCAATTTGCAAGGGCGTTAAATCAAAACCATTAAGCAAATGTTCTGGTTGTGCAAGGTCACGTGGAAGGATTGTTGATTGCAGCAGGCAATGTGGATGGTGAGGGGAGTTGAAGCAGATTTTCATGTATCCTTTTCTCCCACGTGATGCTCAGTCAATATATTCTGCATTAAAATGTTTAAAATTCAACGAATGCAATGTTTGGAGTGTGGTGTTTGGAGTGTGGAATGTGGTGTAGCCTTGCAATCCTCCCCTCTTCTCACGTGCTGGCAGTGAGCAGCATGTATAAACCTTCAAGCAAAGTGCAAGCAACATTAAAATGTTTCAAATAAATAAACTACAGCAGTTCTCCCTCATGTGCTCTCCCTTTGGTAGCATCTACATCATCAGCAAATGAATAACAATGAGGGCAGCGTTGAGGTTTTGGGGAACCAAACAAATGCAAATAAATTACTAGCATCCTCTCCTCCCTCATGGTGTTGGAAAGGCATTGAAGTAATAGCAATCTGCCATAAACCCCAGCTTTCTTCCCCACGTGACTGGTGAAAGGGGGGATTTTAAAATCAAATGGAAACTTCTACAATCTCCCCTCCCTCACGTGGTGGCTAGTAGGTTGGACGTGGTGATGAAGAAGGAAGCTCAGAAGATTTTAAACAAATGTATTGCCAACCATTAAAACTCAGAGAAAAGCTCCAAACTCGCAGTCCCAGGAATAATGCATTATCCCACATTGACTGGGAAAGGGACGTTTTTGATGTTTATATGCAAATCACCACCATACTATAATGTCAAAGCCTTAAAGGCTTTTGACGGATGGTGCCCTATGGGTGCCCAAGGAGGGCCCACGCGTGAGCACACTTCCCGAGGTGACAGAGGAGTTGACTGGATGGCGACTAGGTGGACCCCACACAGGCACGCTTCTCGAGGCAAATAGGCAAAAGTTTGTAGAGGAAGGCCGGCTTAACGAGTGAGCAGGTTCAAGAGAGATTAATGGCCACGTGTCGTGATAGGTGGCAGTCCTGCAGGCGGGTCCCAGTGAGGTGGCACACAGTTGGCGCATAGGTGGCAGTCCAGTGGCGATGACGTGGTGGCCAGGTGGCAGTGACGAAGCAGATGACGTGGCGGTGATGAGGTGTCATCTCGGGGGGCCTCCGATCAACCCCATTGACCAATCAGAGGCCGCCACGTGGCAAGGTGTCAGAGCACAAATGGAGGCAAAAATCAAAATTAAAATGAATAAATGATATAGTTCTGACTATATTAAAATTCGAAATATTTAAATGACTGAGCACAAATGGGAATTAATTCGCCCAGGGTCTAAATTTTGGCCAAAATATAAAGTATTATATATCGCCAGAAAGCTCTCGGAGTGAGAAATCTGATTATGAGGTTGATTTTGACAAATGTGGGATATTTTGGAGGCAGTTTCTACGGGAACAAAATTCAGTTAGAGGGGAGACATTTGGCAATTCAGTTGAAGATTTGATTTGGTTCCCTCTCCCTTTTTATTCAAAATTCTTCTCAGTTGTAACGGTTCCAGAAATTTGGAAAATGCTCTAGATTTGATGCCTTCCATCTTCTGAAGATCTTGACCCAAATTTGTAAATGCTTCTGTTTGGTTTCAGAGTATAGAGATTGCAGTGCACTGTTGCAAATATGGTTTTAATTGCAGGTCTTACTTGTGTCAGGCATGAGTAATTTCCCACAAGATTGTCTCTGTGATATGTTTTTTCATTATTATGAATTCAATCCTCAAGGAGGATGAAATTTGTCATCTCAAGGAGATTGTATGATTGTTTGTAGGCATTTTTCAATGAAGAGTTTAAATTCTATAGTCAGTCATAAATAATGAAATATGTATCCAGATCTGATGAATTTGTGAATGAATCAAATAGTGCATTAATATAAGGTATTGATGCATGAATATCTTGTTTAAGGAAAACAAACTTGCATCTATGATTCATATTTGTAGTTTTGTGAGTGACTCTGCTGCCCAATGAACAAGGCACTAGTCTTTGACAGATTTGGGAATGGTCTTAGATATACATTTTAAAAGATAAATCTATTTCCCTTTATGTTTAGGGGTTAATGTTCTATCCTTCCAAAGCTCTATTTCACCTATTATTTGTATAAGATCCAGCCCATCTGTACCTGTTACCTAATTTCGTGAGCCTGTGGAATGGTTTGTCTGCTCATTGTTGATGTAGTCTTATGTTTGTGATTATTGTATTCAATGCATCAAAAGGGTGTCCCCCCCTAGGTCTAGCAGAACCTGAAGTGCAGGAGGATCATTAGGATCCTATCTTATGTTGTCCAAGCCCTGAGGTGTTTCATTGATTGAGATTGGCTATCTCATAGATAGATTTATAGGTGTCTTGGGTTATCACTTTTGGTGAACAACAAAAATGGCGACTCTGTTGGAGAATAAATGGATATAAATGCTTGATTGATATGGTTAGAGGTTGAATGTGTTCCTAGTCCTGTCAATTTCATATCCAGCCAGTCTGTCCATGGTGTATGCATAGAGTGTAAATTGGTTTCATGGTGAAGAAAATGCTCCTTGTTTTGGATCTGCAAAATGATATGTGTTTCATATCATACTTTATGAAGGAGTAACAGTGAATGCATGGTTGAAAGTTGTGAGAAGTTCTTTCAGCTGTATGTGAATTTTTCCCAATTCCTTAGTTGGGTGGTGACTCTGTGGTTCATACCAGTATTGAACAACCTGGAAGAGTGTTTGTTGCAGTGAGATCGAAGGAGTAAAGAGAATTAAATTTGTGATTGAATGGTTCTACTGTTCAAAATATCCTCTGTGCAAGAGGTGGTGACTCTGATGTAAAAGACCATACTAAAGGTGAAGTAAATCTCCAGATCTACAAGAGTTTATAGCTCCAAATCTTCAGGTATTTTCAGAGGTTTCAAATGCAAAGATGTTTGTTCTGAAAATTAGAATGTGTAATGTCGTTTTCCCATTTAGTGAACAACACTAGTCTAGAGGGAAAGAAGAATTTCAAGATTAATTTGCATATCTATGTTGCTGCAATATCCAATGTTTATGATCTTCAGTAGTATGCAAATTTTGAAAATTAGTGACTGCAAGGTTTTAAAAGATTTTTTAAAAAGAGTAAGATGCATGACAATGGTTCAGTGTATGCTATAAACCTGATGGATCCAGATGTAGTTCCTAGATCCGAGAATCCTTTGTCAAATTTGAAAGAGATCAATATAGAAATTGAAAAATGTCTTCAAATGATCCAAGAGAGATTTGTCTGGTTGTTAAAAGGGAAAGTAGGGCTAAGAAGTAAAGGAGAATCATCATATGTCTTCTATGAAAGATTTTTAGCTGCATTGAATGAGCATTCAACTGATAATAGACCCCTTGAGTCTATTTTAATTGAGATATTCTTAGAGCTTTATGAGCCTAATTCAGTTAATTGGTCTACTGCCTTTAGAGAAGAATGTGTTGAATCTATTAAAAAATGGATAGATATGATTGAAAGTAACCAATCTGAAAATATACACAAGATTAAAAATAATGAAGGAGATGAGCCCCTGAGTGGATGTACCTCCTATGATGTTGAATGTGATTATTCTCATCATGAAAGATCAGATGTGTATTCAGAGCGAGAAGAAATTTGTGAGAACAATGATTGTTCAACTAATTATGAACCCGTTGAGGTTTCAGATGCTAATGATGCAGATCACCTTGTTGTTGATTTCAATCCACAAGATGTTTGCAACCCCAGTTATGAAACTATGTTGCAACATGTAGCAACACATTATGAGCAATGTGATAAAGGATATGATGTAGATGTAAGTTGTTGTGATGATGAAATAAATGCACATAGGGACATGAACACTGCATATCCAATAGCTTTATCATATTGGGACAATGTTTACAGCTCAGAGGATGAAGCAAAGGAAAATGAAAATGAAGAAGGAGGTTCACTATGTAGTGAGCAAATTTCAGAACTCTTAGCTGCTGATTTTCAGAGACATGGATTCAAAAATGTGCCCAATCTTTCATACCCACTTAGTATATGTTTTGATTCTGATGATGTTTTTGAGGGTGTAAAAAATGATACATATGATGTTGATTCTTTTCCTATGTTTGATAGACAAAATGATAATGCATATATGGTTGATAGGTATGATAATGAAGGTTCATATGTTGATATGAATTCTGGCTTTGATATGCATTATGAGGATCTACCTTTTAGAAGACATGACAGATCTGGGGTGTTTTTTTTCAGATTTGCAAGGAGGAAATGAACCATTGGCAAGTAAAAATCATGTACTTTCATGTGTGCAAAATGCTGATAGTTTTTGTGATCAGCAAGTGGAAGTGCAGTCATGTTATGAGGAAGTTTTCCTCTGTAGTTTGCAAGCCATCATTGTGGAGGAGTGTTCATCATTTGAGTAAACTAGTAATATAGATGTCCCTGATGTTTTCAACTTTCAGAATGAGTGAGACTACTTTTCATTTCAACTGAGAAAGAATGGTAAAGAGTATGGCACTCTTATGTCACCTAGTGATCAGTCCTTTCAGCATGTGTTTGATTTTCAGAGATATCATGATTATGAATATGCTGCTGATTATGTTTTATGTGATCAGCTGACTGGAAATGGAAGTGTTTTTTATCAGGTAGATTGGAATGATGATCTCAACTTACCTCCGGTTAGTGGAAACGAAAATCAAGTGTTTGACAGAGGTAAGAATCGATTTCAGTTTTGATGGCCCGGGGCCATTTATAAGTTTTATATTTTGTACAGTCGCTTTGCTTTCTGTTGTGTGGTTTTCAATAAAGTGCCCTGCTGTTTGGGTAAAATAAAGTGTGTTGTTTGGGTAGAATAAGGAAGCCCTGTTTTCACAAGAGAAGAATTGAGAGAAGACAGATCCGTTTTTGGGTGGTCTGATTAACCAAAGATATCTGGATTCCTGTGTTGATCTTGCAATCAACCATCCCCAGTCAGAGCCACTGTTGGGAGTATTTAAAACTGAGTCAAATTTATAGGCCCATTTCAAAATTTTGCCCTGCATTTCCAAATGATTAAAATAAGTCAGTTTGAATGGCCTAGTTAGCAAGGGGGTAAAATGAAGCCAGTTGATTTTCAGAGGGTAATGCTCAGGATTCATGTCCCGCACCTTTCATTTGGCCTATGCAGTGATGTGCAACTTTCAGAATTCAGTTTGGATAAGTTTACTAAGTACCCATTTCGAGAGGTGAGCTGAAAGTGCATTCTAGGGACAAGTGCAATTTTATTATGTAGCCTACTTTGGGTGTTTATATCTTTTGCCATGTTTATTATCATGAAGAATTTCAAAATGGATTGAATTTTATGCATAAATGTGAGTCAACATGCAAAATTTCAAGTCCTTATGAATCCGTTTGTAGTTTGTGATGTTTGCACAAGTGTAAAAATGTCCTGGTGAGCATCATGTCAGAATGTTTGTTTCGGGCTAATGTTGGTATAAATGGTGAGCTACGTTTCAAATTTCAAGGCTCTACCAATCCGTTTGATCGGTTTTCAAAAGAGCTCATTTTGCCATCAAATTCAGTTATCCGCACTCCAGTGTTATATCAGTTAATGTAGCCGTTTTGGTGAGCTTGCTGTTTGCATCCTGTCAGTCTTGTGATCGAATTGAGAAATCAAAGATTTAATATGTACTTTAAGGTACCTATGTTTCAAATTTGAGGACCCATGGAGGTCGTTTGATATTTTTGAGAAAGGCATCATGTGTTGCCAGAACATTGAATTCATCAGGTCCGCAGTGTCAACAAAGCCAGTTGGCCGTTTTCGGAAATTAATATCTCTTCGCTTGGGACTCATCTTGAGAAACCGTTTGGTAGATGTCATCCTTGTATATCAAAGTACATGCCTGTCAAATGGCGAGCTCCAGAAAGGTGTTTTGATAGGTTCGAAAATTACGTCTTCGCGATTAAATGCGAAAATTGTGGCGTAATTGCCTGAAAGTTGCAAATTTCAGTCGGATGATCCGAAAATGATGCCGATCGTTTCCAAAGGTATGGGTAAGGTCCCCGAAGCATTCCGAAGGTCAGTTGCATGAAAACAAAAAAATTTTAAGTCGAACCCACGTTGGGGCCCGACCTGGCTTGCCGCTTCATGCATCTTTTCAGGCAAAGTTAAATTGTTATTTTTGCAATCATATGTTTATATGATTTAAATATGAAGGAATGGTATTTACATTGTTGAAAAGAAGAGATTTGCGGAGTTTGGGAAGTTTTATAACTTCAAACAAGTGTATGTTGACAATTTAGAACCAGCCTCTTCCCCCAATGTGTCAGTTGAACAGGAAGCTTAAAAGCTTTTTAGCAAAATGAAATGGCAGTCTTATGTGTAGTGTTTGGAGAAGGGAATTAAAACTCCAACAATACCATTGATAGGTGAAGAGCCTCCTTCCTTCTCCCACGTGTTGGCAGGCCTCAAAAGATTTCAACAATGGTTGGGGAGTGCAAGTTAAAACCTTCAGCATTAAATCTTCAGCAAGGTCATGTGGAAGGATGGTTGATTGCAGCAGGCACGCTTCTCGAGGCAAACAGGCAAAATTTTGTAGAGGAAGGCCGGCTTAACAAGTGAGCAGGTTCAAGAGAGATCAACGGCTCGCACTATTTCGCGAAAGGAAGATGCACGTTGTTTAAAACCAGCGAAATAGAGAAAGTGAAAGAGAGTCGTCCACGTGTCGTGATAGGTGGCAGTTCTGCAGGCAGGTCCTGGTGAGGTGGCACACAGTTGGCGCATAGGTGGCAGTCCAGTGGCGATGACATGGCAACCAAGTGGCAGTGACGAAGCACATGACGTGGCAGTGATGAGGTGTCATCTCAGGTGGCGTCCGATCAACCCCATTGACCAATCAGAGGCCGCCACGTGGCAAGGCATTAGAGCACAAATGGAGGCAAAAATCAAAATTAAAATGAATAAATGATATAGTTCTGACTATATTAAAATTCAAAATATTTAAATGACTGAGCACAAATGGGAATTAATTCACCCAGGGTCTAAATTTTGGCCAAAATATAAAGTATTATATATCGCCAGAAAGCTCTCGGAGTGAGGAATCTGATTATGAGGTTAATTTTGATAAATGTGGGATATTTTGGAGGCAGTTTCCATGGGAACAAAATTCAATTAGAGGGGAGACACTTGGCAATTCAGTTGAAGATTTGATTTGGTTCCCTCTCCCTTTTTATTCAAAATTCTTCTCAGTTGTAAGGGTTTAAGAAATTTGGAAAAAGCTCCAGATTTGATGGCTTCCATTTTATAAAGATCTTGACCTAAGTTTATAAATGCTTCTGTTTGGTTTCAAGGTATAGAGATTGTAGTGCACTGTTGTAAATATGGTTTTAATTGCAGGTCTTACTTGTGTCAGGCATGAGTAATTTCCCACAAGATTGTCTCTGTGATATGTTTTTATTATTATTATGAATTCAATTTTCAAGGAGGATGAAATTTGTCATCTCAAGGAGATTGTCTGATTGTTTGTAGGCATTCTTCAATGAAGAGTTTAAATTCTATAGTCAGTCATAAATAATGAAATATGTATCCAGATCTAATGAATTTGTGAATGAATCAAATAGTGCATTAATATAAGGTATTGATGCATGAATATCTTGTTTAAGGAAAACAAACTTGCTTCTATGATTCATATTTGTAGTTCTGTGAGTTACTCTGCTGCCCAATGAACAAGGCACTAGTCTTTGACAGATTTGGGAATGGTCTCAGATATACATTTTAAAAGATAAATCTATTTCCTTTTATGTTTAGGGGTTAATGTTCTATCCTTCCAAAGCTCTATTTCACCTATTATTTGTATAAGATCCAGCCCATCTGTACCTGTTACCTAATTTCGTGAGCCTGTGGAATGGTTTGTCTGCTCATTATTGATGCAGTCTTATGTTTGTGATTATTGTATTCAATGCATCAAAAGGGTGTCCCCCCCTAGGTCTAGCAAAACCTGAAGTGCAGGAGGATCATTAGGATCCTATGTTATGTTGTCCAAGCCCTGAGGTGTTTCATTGATTGAGATTGGCTATCTCATAGATAGATTTATAGGTGTCTTGGGTTATCACTTTTGATGAACAAAAAAAATGGCGACTCTGCTGGGGAATAAATGGATATAAATGCTTGATTGATATGGTTAGAGGTTGAATGTGTTCCTAGTCCTCTCAATTTCATATCCAGCCAGTCTGTCCATGGTGTATGCACAGAGTGTAAACTAGTTTCATGGTGAAGAAAATGCTCCTTGTTTTGGATCTGCAAAATGATGTGTTTCATATCATACTTTATGAAGGAGTAACAGTGAATGCATGGTTGAAAGTTGTGAGAAGTTCTTTCAGCTGTATGTGAATTTTTCCCAATTCCTTAGTTGGGTGGTGACTTTGTGCTTCATACCAGTATTGAACAACCTAGAAGAGTGTTTGTTGCAGTGAGATCGAAGGAGTAAAGAAAATTAAATTTGTGATTGAATGGTTCTACTGTTCAAAATATCCTTTGTGCAAGAGGTGGCGACTCTGATGTAAAAGACCATGCTAAAGGTGAAGTAAATCTCCAGATCTACAAGAGTTTATAGCTGCAAATCTCCAGGTATTTTAAGAGGTTTCAAATGCAAAGATGTTTGTTCTGAAAATTAGAATGTGTAATGTCGTTTTCCCATTTAGTGAACAACACTAGTCTAGAGGGAAAGAAGAATTTCAAGATTAATTTGTATATCTATGTTGTTGCAATATCCAATGTTTATGATCTTCAGTAGTATGCAAATTTGGAAAATTAGTGACTGCAAGGTTTTAAAAGATTTTTCAAAAAGAGTAAGATGAATGACAATGGTTCAGTGAATGCTATAAACCTGATGGATCCAGATGTAGTTCCTAGATCCGAGAATCCTTTGTCAAATTTTAAAGAGATCAATATAGAAATTGAAAAATGTCTTCAAATAATCCAAGAGAGATTTGTCTGGTTGTTAAAAGGGAAAGTAGGGCTAACAAGTAAAGAAGAATCATCATATGTCTTGTATGAAAGATTTTTAGCTGCATTGAATGAGCTTTCAATTGATAATAGACCCCTGGAGTCTGCTTTAATTGAGATATTCTTAGAGCTTTATGAGCCTAATTCAGTTAATTAGTCTACTGCCTTTAGAGAAGAATGTGTTGAATCTATTAAAAAATGGATAGATATGATTGAGAGTAACCAATCTGAAAATATACACAACATTAAAAATAATGAAGGAGATGAGCCCCTGAGTGGATGTACCTTCTATGATGTTGAATGTGATTATTCTCATCATGAAAGTTCAGATGTGTATTCAGAGCGAGAAAAAATTTGTGAGAACAATGATTGTTCAACTAATTATGAACCCGTTGAGGTTTAAGATGCTAATGATGCAGATCACCTTGTTGTTGATTTCAATCCACAAGATGTTTGGAACCCCAGTTATGAAACTATGTTGCAACATGTAGCAACACATTATGAGCAGCGTGATAAAGGATATGATGCAGATGTAAGTTATTGTGATGATGAAATAAATGCACATAGGGACATGAACACTGCAGATCCAATACCTTTATCAAATTGGGACAATGTTTACAGCTCAGAGGATGAAGCCAAGGAAAATGAAAATGAAGAAGGAGGTTCACTATGTAGTGAGCAAATTTTAGAACTCTTAGCTGCTGATTTTCAGATACATGGATTCAAAAATGTGCCCAATCTTTCATACCCACTCAGTATATGTTTGGATTCTGATGATGTCTTTGAGGGTGTAAAAAATGATACATATGATGTTGATTCTTTTCCTATGTTTGATAGACAAAATGATAATGCATATATGGTTGATAGGTATGACAATGAAGGTTCATATGTTGATATGAATTCTGGCTTTGATATGCATTATGAGGATCTACCTTTTAGAAGACATGACAGATCTGGGGTGTTTTTTTTCAGATTTGCAAGGAGGAAATGAACCATTGGCAAGTAAAAATCATGTACTTTCATGTGTGCAAAATGCTGATAGTTTTTGTGATCAGCAAGTGGAAGTGCAGTCATGTTATGAGGAAGTTTTCCTCTATAGTTTGCAAGCCATCATTGTGGAGGAGTGTTCATCATTTGAGCAAACTAGTAATATAGATGTGCCTGATGTTTTCAACTTTCAGAATGAGTTAGACTACTTTTCATTTCAATTGGGAAAGAATGGTAAAGAGTATGGCACTCTTATGTCACCTAGTGATCAGTCCTTTCAGCATGTGTTTGATTTTGAGAGATATCATGATTATGAACATGCTGCTGATTATGTTTTATGTGATCAGCTGATTGGAAATGGAAGTGTTTTTTATCAAGCAGATTGGAATGATGATCTCAACTTACCTCTGGTTAGTGGAAATGAAAATCAAGTGTTTGACAGAGGTAAGAATCGATTTCAATTTTGATGGCCCGGGGCCATTTATAAGTTGTATATTTTGTACAGTCCCTTTGCTTTTTGTTGTGTGGTTTTCAATAAAGTGCCCTGCTGTTTGGGTAAAATAAAGTGTGTTGTTTGGGTAGAATAAGGAAGCCCTGTTTTCACAAGAGAAGAATTGAGAGAAGACAGATCCGTTTTTGGGTGGTCTGATTAACCAAAGATATCTGGATTCCTGTGTTGATCTTGCAATCAACCATCCCCAGTCAGAGCCACTGTTGGGAGTATTTAAAACTGAGTCAAATTTATAGGCCCATTTCAAAATTTTGCCCTGCATTTCCAAATGATTAAAATAAGTCAGTTTGAATGGCCTAGTTAGCAAGGGGGTAAAATGAAGCCAGTTGATTTTCAGAGGGTAATGCTCAGGATTCATGTCCCGCACCTTTCATTTGGCCTATGCAGTGATGTGCAACTTTCAGAATTCAGTTTGGATAAGTTTACTAAGTACCCATTTCGAGAGGTGAGCTGAAAGTGCATTCTAGGGACAAGTGCAATTTTATTATGTAGCCTACTTTGGGTGTTTATATCTTTTGCCATGTTTATTATCATGAAGAATTTCAAAATGGATTGAATTTTATGCATAAATGTGAGTCAACATGCAAAATTTCAAGTCCTTATGAATCCGTTTGTAGTTTGTGATGTTTGCACAAGTGTAAAAATGTCCTGGTGAGCATCATGTCAGAATGTTTGTTTCAGGCTAATGTTGGTATAAATGGTGAGCTACGTTTCAAATTTCAAGGCTCTACCAATCCGTTTGATCGGTTTTCAAAAGAGCTCATTTTGCCATCAAATTCAGTTATCCGCACTCTAGTGTTATATCAGTTAATGTAGCCGTTTTGGTGAGCGTGTCGTTTGCATCCTGTCAGTCTGGTGATTGAATTGAGAATTCAAAGATTTAATATGTAATTTAAGGTACCTATGTTTCAAATTTGAGGACCCACGGAGGTTGTTTGATATTTTTGAGAAAGGCATCATGTGTTGCCAGAACATTGACTTCATCAGGTCCGTGGTGTCGACAAAGCGAGTTGGCCGTTTTCGGAAATTAATATCTCTTCGCTCGGGACTCATCTTGAGAAACCATTTGGTAGATGTCATCCTTGTATATCAAAGTAGATGCCTGTCAAATGGCGAGCTCCAGAAAGGTGTTTTGACAGGTTTGAAAATTACGTCTTCGCGATTAAATGCAAAAATTATGGCGTAATTACCTGAATGTTGCAAATTTTAGTCGGATGATCCGAAAAATGATGTTGATCGTTTCTAGAGGTATGGGTAAGGTCCCCGAAGCATTCCGAAGGTCAGTTGCATGAAAACGAAAAAATTTTAAGTCAAACCCACGTTGGGGCCCGACCTGGCTTACCGCTTCATGCATCTTTTCAGGCAAAGTTAAATTGTTATTTTTGCAATCATATGTTTATATGATTTAAATATGAAGGAATGGTATTTATATTGTTGAAAAGAAGAGATTTGCTGAGTTTGGGAAGTTTTAAAACTTCAAACAAGTCTATGTTGACAATTTAGAACCAGCCTCTTCCCCCAATGTGGCAGTTGAACAAGAAGCTTAAAAGCTTTTTAGCAAAATGAAATGGCAGTCTTATGTGCAGTGTTTGGAGAAGGGAATTAAAACTCCAACAATACCATTGATAGGTGAAGAGCCTCCTTCCTTCTCCCACGTGTTGGCAGCCCTCAAAAGATTTCAACAATGGCTGGGGAGTGCAAGTTAAAACCTTCAGCATTAAATCTTCAGCCAAATTCAATTGGCAAGTGTAAAACTAGTAGCTCTCTGTTGTAGCTTGGTCTGGGGCCTCCTTTTTCCACGCTAATGTATAGAAAATAGAAAAAACCATAAAGCAATTCAAATGGCAAGTGTGCAGCTATGAGCCCTCCCTCTTGTGTAGCATATAAAAAACTCCAGACTTCAACAAGCATGAAGGAAAAGTTAAATCTTCAAAGCAATTTGCAAGGGCGTTAAATCAGAACCATTAAGCAAATGCTCTGGCTGTGCAAGGTCACGTGGAAGGATTGTTGATTGTAGCAGGCAATGTGGATGGTGAGGGGAGTTGAAGCAAATTTTCATGTATCCTTTTCTCCCACGTGATGCTTAGTCAATATATTCTGCATTAAAATGTTTTAAATTCAGCGAGTGCAATGTTTGGAGTGTGGTGTTTGGAGTGTAGAATGTGGTGTAGCCTTGCAATCCTCCCCTCTTCTCACATGCTGGCAGTGAGTAGCATTTATAAACCTTCAAGAAAAGTGCAAGCAGCATTAAAATGTTTCAAATAAAAAAACTATAGCAGTTCTCCCTCACGTGCTCTCCCTTTGGTAGCATCTACAGCATCAGCAAATGATTAACAATGAGGGCAGCGTTGAGGTTTTGGGGAACCAAACAAATGCAAATAAATTACTAGCATCCTCTCCTCCCTCATGGTGTTGGAAAGGCATTGAAGTAATAGCAAACTGCCATAAACCCCAGCTTTCTTCCCCACGTGACTGGTGAAAGCGGGGATTTTAAAATCAAATGGAAACTTCTGCAATCTCCCCTCCCTCATGTGGTGTCTGGTAGGTTGGATGTGGTGATGAAGAAGGAAGCTCAGAAGATTTTAAACAAATGTATTGCCAACCATTAAAACTCAGAGAAAAGCTCCAAAATCGCAGTCCTAGGCATAATGCATTATCCCACATTGACTTGGAAAGGGACATTTTTGATGTTTATATGCAAATCTCCACCATACTATAATGTCAAAGCCTTAAAGGCTTTTGACGGATGGTGCCCTATGGGTGCCCAAGGCGGGCCCACGTGCGAGCACACTTCCCTAGGTGACAGAGGGGTTGATTGGATGGCGACTAGGTGGACCCCATGCAGGCACGCTTCCCGAGGCAAACAGGCAAAATTTTGCAGAGGAAGACTGGCTTAACGAGTGAGCAGGTTCGAGAGAGATCAACGGCTCGCGCTATTTCGCGAAAGGAAGATGCACGTTGTTTAAAACCAGCGAAATAGCGAAAGTGAAAGAGAGTCGTCCACGTCTCGTGATAGGTGGCAGTCCTGCAGGCGGGTCCCGGTGAGGTGGCACACAGTTGGCGCATAGGTGGTAGTCCAGTGGCGATGACGTGGCGGCCAGGTGGTAGTGATGAAGCAGATGATGTGGCAGTGATGAGGTGTCATCTTGGGTGGCGTCCGATCAACCCCATCGGCCAATCAGGGGCCGCCACATGGCAAGGCGTCAGAGCACAAATGGAGGCAAAAATCAAAATTAAAATAAATAAATGATATAGTTCTGACTATATTAAAATTCAAAATATTTAAATGATTGAGCACAAATGGGAATTAATTCGCCCAGGGTCTAAATTTTGGCCAAAATATAAATTATTATATATCGCCAGAAAGCTCTCAGAGTGAGGAATCTGATTATAAGGTTAATTTTGACAAATGTAGGATATTTTGGAGGCAGTTTCCACGGGAACAAAATTCAATTAGAGGGGAGACACTTGGTAATTCAGTTGAAGATTTGATTTGTTTCCCTCTCCCTTTTTATTCAAAATTCTTCTCAGTTGTAAGGGTTCCAGAAATTTGGAAAACGCTCCAGATTTGATGGCTTTCATTTTCTGAAGATCTTGACCCAAGTTTGTAAATGCTTTAGTTTGGTTTCAGGGTATAGAGATTGCAGTGCACTGTTGTAAATATGGTTTTAATTGCAGGTCTTACTTGTGTCAGGCATGAGTAATTTCCCACAAGATTGTCTCTATGATATGTTTTTTCATTATTATGAATTCAATCCTCAAGGAGGATGAAATTTGTCATCTCAAAGAGATTGTATGATTGTTTGTAGGCATTTTTCAATGAAGAGTTTAAATTCTATAGTCAGTCATAAATAATGAAATATGTATCCAGACCTGATGAATTTGTGAATGAATCAAATAGTGCATTAATATAAGGTATTGATGCATGAATATCTTGTTTAAGGAAAACAAACTTGCATCTATGATTCATATTTGTAGTTCTGTGAGTGACTCTGCTGCCCAATGAACAAGGCACTAGTCTTTGACAGATTTGGAAATGGTTTCAGATATACATTTTAAAAGATAAATCTATTTCCCTTTATGTTTACGGGTTAATGTTCTATCCTTCCAAAGCTCTATTTCACCTATTATTTGTATAAGATCTAGCCCATCTGTACCTGTTACCTAATTTGGTGAGCCTGTGGAATGGTTTGTCTGCTCATTGTTGATGCAGTCTTATGTTTGTGATTATTGTATTCAATGCATCAAAAAGGTGTCCCCCCCGAGGTCTAGCAGAACCTGAAGTGGAGGAGGATCATTAGGATCCTATGTTATGTTGTCCAAGCCCTGAGGTGTTTCATTGATTGAGATTGGCTATCTCATAGATAGATTTATAAGTGTCTTGGGTTATCACTTTTGGTGAACAACAAAAATGGCGACTCTGCTGGGGAATAAATGGATATAAATGCTTGATTGATATGGTTAGAGGTTGAATGTGTTCCTAGTCCTGTCAATTTCATATCCAGCCAGTCTGTCCATGGTGTATGCACAGAGTGTAAATTGTTTTCATGGTGAAGAAAATGCTCGTTGTTTTGGATCTACAAAATGATATGTGTTTCATATCATACTTTATGAAGGAGTAACAGTGAATGCATGGTTGAAAATTGTGAGAAGTTCTTTCAGCTGTATGTGAATTTTTCTCAATTCCTTAGTTGGGTGGCGACTCTGTGGTTCATACCAGTATTGAACAACCTGGAAGAGTGTTTGTTGCAGCGAGATCGAAGGAGTAAAGAGAATTAAATTTTTGATTGAATGGTTCTACTATTCAAAATATCCTCTGTGCAAGAGGTGGCGACTCTGATGTAAAAGACCATGCTAAAGGTGAAGTAAATCTCCAGATCTACAAGAGTTTATAGCTCCAAATCTCCAGGTATTTTCAGAGGTTTCAAATGCAAAGATGTTTGTTCTGAAAATTAGAATGTGTAATGTCGTTTTCCCATTTATTGAACAGCACTAGTCTAGAGGGAAAGAAGAATTTCAAGATTAATTTGCATATCTATGTTGCTGCAATATCCAATGTTTATGATCTTCAGTATTATGCAAATTTGGAAAATTAGTGACTGCAAGGTTTTAAAAGATTTTTCAGAAATAGTAAGATGCATGACAATGGTTCAGTGAATGCTATAAACCTGATGGATCCAGATGTAGGTCCTAGATCCGAGAATCCTTTGTCAAATTTTAAAGAGATCAATATAGAAATTGAAAAATGTCTTGAAATGATCCAAGAGAGATTTGTCTGGTTGTTAAAAGGGAAAGTAGGGCTAAGAAGTAAAGGAGAATCAACATATGTCTTCTATGAAAGATTTTTAGCTGCATTGAATGAGCTTTCAACTAATAATAGACCCCCCGAGCCTATTTTAATTGAGATATTCTTAGAGCTTTATGAGCCTAATTCAGTTAATTGGTCTACTGCCTTTAGAGAAGAATGTGTTGAATCTATAAAAAAATGGATAGATATGATTGAAAGTAACCAATCTAAAAATATACACAAGATTAAAAATAATGAAGGAGATGAGCCCCTGAGTGGATGGACCTCCTATGATGTTGAATGTGATTATTCTCATCATGAAAGTTCAGATGTGTATTCAGAGCGAGAAGAAATTTGTGAGAAAAATGATTGTTCAACTAATTATGAACCCGTTGAGGTTTCAGATGCTAATGATGCAGATCACCTTGTTGTTGATTTCAATCCACAAGATGTTTGCAACCCCAGTTATGAAACTATGTTGCAACATGTAGCAACACATTATGAGCAGCGTGATAAAGGATATGATGCAGATGTAAGTTGTTGTGATGATGAAATAAATGCACATAGGGACATGAACACTGTAGATCCAATACCTTTATCAAATTGGGACAATGTTTACAGCTCAGAGGATGAAGCCAAGGAAAATGAAAATGAAGAAAGAGGTTCACTATGTAGTGAGCAAATTTCAGAACTCTTAGCTGCTGATTATCAGAGACATGGATTCAAAAATGTGCCCAATCTTTCATACCCACTTAGTATATGTTTTGATTCTGATGATGTTTTGAGGGTGTAAAAAATGATACATATGATGTTGATTCTTTTCCTATGTTTGATAGACAAAATGATAATGCATATATGGTTGATAGGTATGATAATGAAGGTTCATATGTTGATATGAATTCTGGCTTTGATATGCATTATGAGGATCTACCTTTTAGAAGACATGACAGATCTGGGGTGTTTTTTTTTTAGATTTGCAAGGAGGAAATGAACCATTGGCAAGTAAAAATCATGTACTTTCATGTGTGCAAAATGCTGATAGTTTTTGTGATCAGCAAGTGGAAGTGCAGTCATGTTATGAGGAAGTTTTCCTCTGTAGTTTGCAAGCCATCATTGTGGAGGAGTGTTCATCATTTGAGCAAACTAGTAATATAGATGTGCCTGATGTTTTCAACTTTCAGAATGAGTTACACTACTTTTCATTTCAACTGGGAAAGAATCGTAAAGAGTATGGCACTCTTATGTCACCTAGTGATCAGTCCTTTCAGCATGTGTTTGATTTTCAGAGATATCATGATTATGAACATGCTGCTGATTATGTTTTATGTGATCAGCTGATTGGAAATGGAAGTGTTTTTTATCAGGCTGATTGGAATGATGATCTCAACTTACCTCCGGTTAGTGGAAACGGAAATCAAGTGTTTGACATAGGTAAGAATCGATTTCAGTTTTGATGGCCCAAGGCCATTTATAAGTTGTATATTTTGTACAGTCGCTTTGCTTTCTGTTGTGTGGTTTTCAATAAAGTGCCCTGCTGTTTGGGTAGAATAAAGTGCCCTGTTGTTTGGGTAGAATAAGGAAGCCCTATTTTGACAAGAGAAGAATTGAGAGAAGAAACATCCATTTTTGGGTGGTCTGATTAACCAAAGATATCTGGAATCTTGTGTTGATCTTGCAATCAACCATCCCCAGTCAGAGCCACTGTTGGGAGTATTTAAAACTGAGTCAAATTTATAGGCCCATTTCAAAATTTTGCCCTGCATTTACAAATGATTAAAATAAGTCAGTTTGAATGGCCTAGTTAGCAAGGGGGTAAAATGGAGCCGGTTGATTTTCAGAGGGTAAGGCTCGGGATTCATGTCCCACACCTTTCATTTGGCCTATGCAGTGATGTGCAACTTTCAGAATTCAGTTTGGATAAGTTTACTAGGTACCCATTTCGAGGGGTGAGCTGAAAGTGCATTCTAGGCACAAGTGCAAATTTTATTATGTAGCCTACTTTGGGTGTTTATATCTTTTGCCATGTTTATTATCATGAAGAATTTCAAAATGGATTGAATTTTATGCATAAATGTGAGTCAACATGCAAAATTTCAAGTCCTTATGAATCCGTTTGTAGTTTGTGATGTTTGCACAAGTGTAAAAATGTCCTAGTGAGCGTCATGTCAGAATGTTTGTTCCGAGCTAATGTTGGTATAAATGGTGAGCTACGTTTCAAATTTCAAGGCTCTACCAATCCGTTTGATCGGTTTTCAAAAGAGCTCATTTTGCCATCAAATTCAGTTATCCGCACTCTAGTGTTATATCAGTTAATGTAGCCGTTTTGGTGAGCGTGCCATTTGCATCCTGTCAGTCTGGTGATCGAATTGAGAATTCAAAGATTTAATATGTAATTTAAGGTACCTATGTTTCAAATTTGAGGACCCACGGAGGTCGTTTGATATTTTTGAGAAAGGCATCATGTGTTGCCAGAACATTGACTTCATCAGGTCCGCAGTGTCGACAAAGCCAGTTGGCCGTATTCGGAAATTAATATCTCTTTGCTCGGGACTCATCTTGAGAAACCGTTTGGTAGATGTCATCCTTGTATATCAAAGTACATGCCTGTCAGATGGCGAGCAAAAGGTGTTTCGACAGGTTTGAAAATTATGTCTTTGCGATTAAATGCGAAAATTGTGGCGTAATTGCCTGAAAGTTGCAAATTTCAGTCGGATGATCCGAAAATGATGCTGATCATTTCCAGAGGTATGGGTAAGGTCCCCGAAGCATTCCGAAGGTCAGTTGCATGAAAACGAAATTTTTTTAAGTCAAACCCACCTTGGGGCCCGACCTGGCTTGCCGGTTCATGCATCTTTTCAGGCAAAGTTAAATTGTTATTTTTGCAATCATATGTTTATATGATTTAAATATGAAGGAATGGTATTTATATTGTTGAAAAGAAGAGATTTGCGGTGTTTGGGAAGTTTTAAAACTTCAAACAAGTCTATGTTGACAATTTAGAACCAGCCTCTTCCCCCAATGTGGCAGTTGAACAAGAAGCTTAAAAGCTTTTTAGCAAAATGAAATGGCAGTCTTATGTGCAGTGTTTGGCGAAGGGAATTAAAACTCCAACAATACCATTGATAGGTGAAGAGCCTCCTTCCTTCTCCCACGTGTTGGCAGCCCTCAAAATATTTCAACAATGGCTGGGGAGTGCAAGTTAAAACCTTTAGCATTAAATCTTTAGCCAAATTCAATTGGCAAGTGTAAAACCAGTAGCTCTCTGTTGTAGCATGGTTTGGGGCCTCCTTTTTCCATGCTAATGTATAGAAAATAGAAAAAACCATAAAGCAATTCAAATGGCAAGTGTGCAGCTATGAGCCCTCCCTCTTGTGTAGCATATAAAAATCTCCAGACTTCAGCAAGCATGAAGGAAAAGTTAAATCTTCATATTTGTAGTTCTGTGAGTGACTCTGCTGCCCAATGAACAAGGCACTAGTCTTTGACAGATTTCGGAATGGTCTCAAATATACATTTTAAAAGATAAATCTATTTCCCTTTATGTTTAGGGGTTAATGTTCTATCCTTCCAAAGCTCTATTTCACCTATTATTTGTATAAGATCCAGCCTATCTGTACCTGTTACCTAATTTCGTGACACTGTGGAATGGTTTGTCTGCTCATTGTTGATGCAGTCTTATGTTTGTGATTATTGTATTCAATGCATCAAAAAGGTGTCCCCACCGAGGTCTATCAGAACCTGAAGTGCAGGAGGATCATTAGGATCCTATGTTATGTTGTCCAAGCTCTGAGGTGTTTCATTGATTGAGATTGGCTATCTCATATATAGATTTATAGGTGTCTTGGGTTATCACTTTTGGTGAACAACAAAAATGGCGACTCTACTGGGGAATAAATGGATATAAATGCTTGATTGATATGGTTAGAGGTTGAATGTGTTCCTAGTCCTGTCAATTTCATATCCAGCCAGTCTGTCCATGGTGTATGCATAGAGTGTAAATTGGTTTCATGGTGAAGAAAATGCTCCTTGTTTTGGATCTGCAAAATGATATGTGTTTCATATCATACTTTATGAAGGAGTAACAGTGAATGCATGGTTGAAAGTTGTGAGAAGTTCTTTCAGCTGTATGTGAATTTTTCCCAATTCCTTAGTTGGGTGGCGACTCTGTGGTTCATACCAGTATTGAACAACCTGGAAGAGTGTTTGTTGCAGTGAGATCAAAGGAGTAAAGAGAATTAAATTTGTGATTGAATGGTTCTACTGTTCAAAATATCCTCTGTGCAAGAGGTGGCGACTCTGATGTAAAAGACCATGCTAAAGGTGAAGTAAATCTCCAGATCTACAAGAGTTTATAGCTCCAAATCTCCAGGTATTTTCAGAGGTTTCAAATGCAAAGATGTTTGTTCTGAAAATTAGAATGTGTAATGTCGTTTTCCCATTTAGTGAACAACACTAGTCTAGAGGGAAAGAAGAATTTCAAGATTAATTTGCATATCTATGTTGCTGCAATATCCAATGTTTATGATCTTCAGTAGTATGCAAATTTGGAAAATTAGTGGCTGCAAGGTTTTAAAAGATTTTTCAAAAAGAGTAAGATGCATGACAATGGTTCAGTGAATGCTATAAACCTGATGGATCCAGATGTAGTTCCTAGATCCGAGAATAATTTGTCAAATTTGAAAGAGATCAATATAGAAATTGAAAAATGTCTTCAAATGATCCAAGAGAGATTTGTCTGGTTGTTAAAAGGGAAAGTAGGGTTAAGAAGTAAAGGAGAATCATCATATGTCTTCTATGAAAGATTTTTAGCTGCATTGAATGAGCTTTCAACTGATAATAGACCCCCTGAGTCTGTTTTAATTGAGATATTCTTAGAGCTTTATGAGCCTAATTTAGTTAATTGGTCTACTGCCTTTAGAGAAGAATGTGTTGAATCTATTAAAAAATGGATAAATATGATTGAAAGTAACCAATCTGAAAATATACACAAGATTAAAAATAATGAAGGAGATGAGCCCCTAAGTGGATGGACCTCCTATGATGTTGAATGTGATTATTCTCATCATGAAAGTTCAGATGTGTATTCAAAGCGAGAAGAAATTTGTGAGAACAATGATTGTTCAACTAATTATGAACCCGTTGAGGTTTCAGATGCTAATGATGCAGATCACCTTGTTGTTGATTTCAATCCATAAGATGTTTGCAACCCCAGTTATGAAACTATGTTGCAACATGTAGCAACACATTATGAGCAGCGTGATAAAGGATATGATGCAGATTAAGTTGTTGTGATGATGAAATAAATGGACATAGGGACATGAACACTGCAGATCCAATAGCTTTATCAGATTGGGACAATGTTTACAGCTCAGAGGATGAAGCCAAGGAAAATGAAAATGAAGAAGGAGGTTCACTATGTAGTGAGCAAATTTCAGAACTCTTAGCTGCTGATTTTCAGAGACATGGATTCAAAAATGTGCCCAATCTTTCATACCCACTTAGTATATGTTTTGATTTTGATGATGTTTTTGAGGGTGTAAAAAATCATACATATGATGTTCATTCTTTTCCTATGTTTGATAGACAAAATGATAATGCATATATGGTTGACAGGTATGATAATGAAGGTTCATATGTTGATATGAATTCTGGCTTTGATATGCATTATGAGGATCTACCTTTTAGAAGACATGACAGATCTGGGGTTTTTTTTTTCAGATTTGCAAGGAGGAAATGAACCATTGGCAAGTAAAAATCATGTACTTTCATGTGTGCAAAATGTTGATAGTTTTTGTGATCAACAAGTGGAAGTGTAGTCATGTTATGAGGAAGTTTTCCTCTGTAGTTTGCAAGCCATCATTGTGGAGGAGTGTTCATCATTTGAGAAAACTAGTAATATAGATGTGCCTGATGTTTACAACTTTCAAAATGAATTAGACTACTTTTCATTTCAACTGGGAAAGAAAGGTAAAGAGTATGGCACTCTTATGTCACCTAGTTATCAGTCCTTTCAGCATGTGTTTGATTTTCAGAGATATCATGATTATGAACATGCTGCTGATTATGTTTTATGTGATCAACTGATTGGAAATGAAAGTGTTTTTTATCAGGCATATTGGAATGATGATCTCAACTTACCTCCGGTTAGTGGAAACGAAAATCAAGTGTTTCACATAGGTAAGAATCGATTTCAGTTTTGATGGCCCAAGGCCATTTATAAGTTGTATATTTTGTACAGTCGCTTTGCTTTCTATTGTGTGGTTTTCAATAAAGTGCCCTACTATTTGGGTAGAATAAAGTGCCCTGCTGTTTGGGTAGAATAAGGAAGCCCTGTTTTGACAAGAGAAGAATTGAGAGAAGAAAGATCCGTTTTTGGGTGGTCTGCTTAACCAAAGATATCAGGATTCTTGTGTTGATCTTGCAATCAACCATCCCCAGTCAGAGCTACTGTTGGGAGTATTTAAAACTGAGTCAAATTTATTGGCCCATTTCAAAATTTTGCCCTGCATTTCCAAATGATTAAATTAAGTAAGTTTGAATGGCCTAGTTAGCAAGGGGGTAAAATGGAGCCGGTTGATTTTCAGAGGGTAAGGCTCGGGATTCATGTCCCACACCTTTCATTTGGCCTATGCAGTGATGTGCAACTTTCAAAATTCAGTTTGGATAAGTTTACTAGGTACCCATTTCGAGGGGTGAGCTGAAAGTGCATTCTAGGCACAAGTGCAATTTTATTATGTAGCCTACTTTGGGTGTTTATATCTTTTGCCATGTTTATTATCATGAAGAATTTCAAAATGGATTGAATTTTATGCATAAATGTGAGTCAACATGCAAAATTTCAAGTCCTTATGAATCCGTTTGTAGTTTGTGATGTTTGCACAAGTGTAAAAATGTCTTGGAGAGCGTAATGTCAGAATGTTTGTTCTGGGCTAATGTTGGTATAAATGGTGAGCTACGCTTCAAATTTCAAGGCTCTACCAATCCGTTTGATCGGTTTTCAAAAGAGCTCATTTTTCCATCAAATTCAGTTATCCGCACTCCAGTGTTATATCAGGTAATGTAGCCATTTTGGTGAGCGTGCCGTTTGCATCTTGTCAGTCTGGTGATCAAATTGAGAATTCAAAGATTTAATATGTACTTTAAGGTACCTATGTTTCAAATTTGAGGACCCAAGGAGGTCGTTTGATATTTTTGAGAAAGGCATCATGTGTTGCCAGAACATTGACTTCATCAGGTCCACAGTGTCAACAAAGCCAGTTGGCCGTTTTCGGAAATTAATATCTCTTCGCTCGGGACTCGTCTTGAGAAACCGTTTGGTAGATGTCATCCTTGTATATCAAAGTACATGCCTGTCAGATGGCGAGCTCCAGAAAGGTGTTTTGACAGGTTTGAAAATTACGTCTTCGCGATTAAATGCGAAAATTGTGGCGTAATTGCCTGAAAGATGCAAATTTCAGTCGGATGATCCGAAAATGATGCCAATCGTTTCCAGAGGTATGGGTAAGGTCCCCGAAGCATTCCAAAGGTCAGTTGCATGAAAACAAAAAAAATTTAAGTCGAACCCACGTTGGGGCCCGACCTGGCTTGCCGCTTCATGCATCTTTTCAGGAAAAGTTAAATTCTTATTTTTGCAATCATATGTTTATATGATTTAAATATGAAGGAATGGTATTTATATTGTTGAAAAGAAGAGATTTGCGGTGTTTGGGAAGTTTTAAAACTTCAAACAAGTCTATGTTGACAATTTAGAACCAGCCTCTTCCCCCAATGTGGCAGTTGAACAGGAAACTTAAAAGCTTTTTAGCAAAATGAAATGGCAGTCTTATGTGCAGTTTTTGGAGAAGGGAATTAAAACTCCATTAATACCATTGATAGGTGAAGAGCCTCCTTCCTTCTCCCACGTGTTGGCAGCCCTCAAAATATTTCAACAATGGCTGGGGAGTGCAAGTTAAAACCTTCACCATTAAATCTTCTTTCAAATTCAATTGGCAAGTGTAAAACCAGTAGCTCTCTGCTGTAGGATGGTCTGGGGCCTCCTTTCTCCACGCTAATGTATAGAAAATAGAAAAAACCATAAAGCAATTCAAATGGCAAGTGTGCAGCTATGAGCACTCCCTCTTGTGTAGCATATAAAAAACTCCAGACTTCAGCAATCGTGAAGGAAAAGTTAAATCTTCAAAGCAATTTGCAAGGGCGTTAAATCAAAACCATTAAGCAAATGCTCTGGCTATGCAAGGTCAAGTGGAAGGATTGTTGATTGCAGCAGGCAATGTGGATGGTGAGGGGAGTTGAAGCAGATTTTCATGTATCTTTTTCTCCCACGTGATGCTCAGTCAATATATTCTGCATTAAACTGTTTTAAATTCAGCGAATTCAATGTTTGGAGTGTGGTGTTGGGAGTGTGGAATGTGGTGTAGCCTTGCAATCCTCCCCTCTTCTCACGTGCTGGCAGTGAGCAGCATGTATAAACCTTCAAGCAAAGTGCAAGCAGCATTAAAATGTTTCAAATAAATAAACTACAGCAGTTCTCCCTCACGTGCTCTCCCTTTGGTAGCATCTACAGCATCAACAAATGAATAACAATGAGGGCAGCGTTGAGGTTTTGGGGAACCAAACAAATGCAAATAAATTACTAGCATCCTCTCCTCCCTCATGGTGTTGGAAAGGCATTGAAGTAATAGCAATCTGCCATAAATCCCAGCTTTCTTCCCCACGTGACTGGTGAAAGGGGGGATTTTAAAATCAAATGGAAACTTCTGCAATCTCCCCTCCCTCACATGGTGTCTGGTAGGTTGGACGTGGTGATGAAGAAGGAAGCTCAGAAGATTTTAAACAAATGTATTGCCAACCATTAAAACTCAGAGAAAAGCTCCAAAATCGCAGTCCTAGGCATAATGCATTATCCCACATTGACTGGGAAAGGGACGTTTTTGATGTTTATATGCAAATCTCCACCATACTATAATGTCAAAGCCTTAAAGGCTTTTGACGGATGGTGCCCTATGGGCGCCCAAGGCGGGCCCATGCGTGAGCACACTTCCCGAGGTGACAGAGGAGTTGACTGGATGGTGACTAGGTGGACCCCACGTAGGCACGCTTCCTGAGGCAAATAGGCAAAATTTTGCAGAGGAAGGTCGGCTTAACGAGTGAGCAGGTTCAAGAGAGATCAACGGCTTGCACTATTTCACAAAAGGAAGATGCACGTTGTTTAAAACCAGTGAAATAGCGAAAGTGAAAGAGAGTCTTCCACGTGTCGTGATAGGTGGTAGTCCTGCAGGTGGGTCCCGGTGAGGTGGCACACAGTTGGCACATAGGTGGTAGTCCAGTGGCGATGACGTGGCGGCCAGGTGGTAGTGACGAAGCAGATGACGTGGCGGTGATGAGGTGTCATCTTGGGTGGCGTCCGATCAACCCCATCGACCAATCAGAGGCCGTCACGTGGCAAGGCGTCAGAGCACAAATGGAGGCAAAAATCAAAATTAAAATGAATAAATGATATAATTTTGACTATATTAAAATTCGAAATATTTAAATGACTGAGCACAAATGGGAATTAATTCGCCCAGGGTCTAAATTTTGGCCAAAATATAAAGTATTATATATCGCCAGAAAGCTCTCAGAGTGAGGAATCTGATTATGAGGTTAATTTTGACAAATGTGGGATATTTTGGAGGTAGTTTCCATGGGAAAAAAATTCAGTTAGAGGGGAGACACTTGGCAATTCAGTTGAAGATTTGATTTGGTTCCCTCTCCCTTTTTATTCAAAATTCTTCTCAGTTGTAAGGGTTCCAGAAATTTGGAAAATGCTCCAGATTTGATGGCTTCCATCTTCTGAAGATCTTGACCCAAGTTTGTAAATGCTTCTATTTGGTTTCAGGGTATAGAGATTGTAGTGCACTGTTGTAAATATGGTTTTAATTGCAGGTCTTACTTGTGTCAGGCATGAGTAATTTCCCACAAGATTATCTCTGTGATATGTTTTTTCATTATTATGAATTCAATCCTCAAGGAGGATGAAATTTGTCATCTCAAGGAGATTGTATGATTGTTTGTAGGCATTCTTCAATGAAGAGTTTAAATTCTATAGTCAGTCATAAATAATGAAATATGTATCCAGATCTGATGAATTTGTGAATGAATCAAATAGTGCATTAATATAAGGTATTGATGCATGAATATCTTGTTTAAGGAAAACAAACTTGCATCTATGATTCATATTTGTAGTTCTGTGAGTGACTCTGCTGCCCAATGAACAAGGCACTAGTCTTTGACAGATTTGGGAATGGTCTCAGATATACATTTTAAAAGATAAATCTATTTCCCTTTATGTTTAGGGGTTAATGTTCTATCCTTCCAAAGCTCTATTTCACCTATTATTTGTATAAGATCCAGCCCATCTGTACCTGTTACCTAATTTGGTGAGCCTATGGAATGGTTTGTCTGCTCATTGTTGATGCAGTCTTATGTTTGTTATTATTGTATTCAATGCATCAAAAGGGTGTCCCCCCCTAGGTCTAGCAGAACCTGAAGTGCAGGAGGATCATTAGGATCCTATCTTATGTTGTCCAAGCCTTGAGGTGTTTCATTGATTGAGATTGGCTATCTCATAGATAGATTTATAGGTGTCTTGGGTTATCACTTTTGGTGAACAACAAAGACATCAAGGATACCCTCTTTTGTAAAGAATGTAGATAGAATGATTGAACTAGGAATGCATTTAAAGTAAGAAAGATTCGCTTGTAAACGGAGATAGGGACACAGGATGAAGCTACGGACCTAAAATTAGCAGTAAAATGTCGAGACGATGTTTTTCTACAAATTTGAGCGAAAGTTGATGGGACAATGGTGCCCGAAGTGCACACGGTCCTCCGAAAAATCCGTGAAATGAAGGGGGACCAATTTGTCTCTGCACAAGGATTCCAGATCTTCAATTACAACCGCATACCTGCAACCTACACACAGAAAAGAGAGGACAATTGGGGGGTTAGGGATTAGGGGTTTGCCTTTAGGTCAAACCCCGGTTTTGGAATTAATCAAGAAATGAGAATGTTGTAAATTTTTGTAATGTAAACAAGTACTGATACCTTGTTGTAAGAATGTTTGTATTCTTACATGCGAAGGTGTAATGAATGTTGTATGTTATATGTTGTAAGTGATCTCCTCTTCAATGGTTGAATCCTTGTCTTTGAATGCAACACTTAGCCTTGAATGGAGACTTAGAATACTCAATTGCTTGAAGGAATGCTTGAATGCTTGAATGTTTGAATGTTCGAATGTCGCTTTCGCGCCTTGCTCTTGCTTATTTCCTTCCTCCCTTTCTAGGAGAGGAAAAGTAGTTTATATACTTGTCAATTAGGGTTGAGAGACTGATTTTTTCGACCTTAGGCCGACCTAGAAGTATTGTTTTCTGAATTGCAAACTTAAAGACCTGATGCCCAACAAGAGACCGGACCCAAAATAGGGCCAGGGACCAGGGCGCTGGGCGCCATGGTCCCACCTCCCAGGACAGCAGGGTGCAAGGAAGGATCAGGCCAAGGTGCAGAAATATGCAATTTTTGATGTCGTAAGCAGGTTTCGAGGTCTCCATTCAAGTTCAATGTTGTGCTGCCATCGTGAAGACCCAAATGCAGTCGAAATTGCAAGTGTCGCATTTTTAGGACGCTACACAAAGATTGCTTACAAAATTGTTTACAAGAACTCTAAGAGATAAGGCTTTACAATAGTATTGTTTGTTTCCTTCTTATTCTATCACTTCTTTTCAACAATTAGCAAATGCTTTCATTCAACAATTTCAAAACAACATTGGTCCTAAAATTACTTTGACTGATTTAATGCAATGTAAACAAGGTGTTAAAGAAAAATTGACTAATTTCATTGGTAGATACAAGCATTTGTGTGCTCAAATTTCTTTTCCTGTACCTGATAATGATATTCAAAGAATTTTTATTTCTAATTTGCAAAAATATATTAGGGAAAATATTATTTTGTCTGAGTTTACTTCCTTTCCGTAGTTGTGCACAACACGCCACAATTATCAATTGGTTGTGAGTCAAATGGAGCAATCTACTCCTATGGCTCCGAGTGATAAGGGGGAGAGTGTTCAAAAACCATTTGCGAAGTTCAAACCAACAAAAGGATTCATCAAGTTCAATGATACAGTCAACAATAATAATGTGAATGCTACAATAGGTGTGCCTCCTATTTCTAAATTTTTCAAAAGAGAAAGACAATTTACTCCTTTGAATGAATCTTTGCATAGTATTATGTCTCAGTTGTTACAAATAAATATTATCAAACTTCCTCCTATAAAACTAGTTGATCCATCTAAGCTTGCATCCCCTTATTTTGATAACAATTCCTTTAGTCAATTTCATCATTAGCCTGGTCATGATACTGGAAAATGTTTTGCATTGAAAAGTAAGATTAAAGATTTGATATAAAATAATAATATATTTGTGGCAGGTGTGAATGATAAGGGAAACAAATCAATACCTCCTCCTAATCAAAATCTTAAGATTTTCACTGATCCTTTGGCTTCTCATACCTCTAACATGATTGAGACTGAACATACCTCTTTTTCTCCTAATGACTTCACCTCTATGGCTCCCAATTTGGTGAACATGGTAGAGAAACAAGTGAAACCTAAGGATCCTTCTATCACATTTGACCCTAGTGAGACTATTAGAGTACTCGATGACCCTTTATATATAGCTGTGAAGGTTAAGGATATACCTTGTTGTGGTAATCTTGTTGATCCCTCTTGCATGGTTAATATTATCACTAATGAGTATCTTTTCACTTTATGATTGCATAAACTAATATATGATGATTCTAATGTGGTTGTGAAGTTATTTGATGGATTCTCTTGTCCTACCATTGGTTCTATCACCCTTCCTATTGAAGTTCACACTAAATATATGGATGTCAATTTTGTTATCATTCCTTCTTCCAAGCAATTTCGTGTGAATTTAGGCTATCCTTGGTTATCTTCCATGAAGGCTATTGCTTCTCCAATCCATAAGTGTTGAAATTTCCCCATAATGGATAATTCATAACTGTGAACCATAGCTTATTTCACCCATCCGAAAGAAGCCCTAGTGTCTCTATTGATTTCTTTTGGCCTAAACAATTTCAATCTCTTCTACCAAGGAGGGATGCTCTTTTCCAAAGTTATCAAAAATGGAAGAAATATATGATTTTATCCTCCAATCAACCTAGATCCCTAACACTTGACATTCCTATCATTCTTGAAGATGACGTTCTTCACCTAACAGATAGAACTAATCTTCCTCCTAAGGAAGATCCTCAACCTATTCCTATAGATGTATCTATGCCTTCTCCTAACAAGACCAACAACATTCCTCTTAAGGTTAGACCTGTACCACCTCCTCATGATGGACCTGGTCTCCTTCCTACACCAAATATTCCTCCTTTATATGGTGTAGTTCCACCTCCTTCCTCTTATAGAGAGACAAGGTTCACCTCTCCTCTTGTTCACCCTAAAAGACCTCAACCTAAACCTTCAATTATCAAAGAGGATAATATTCCTCCTTCTTGTCAACCTTTCACTAAGACTCAATGAAATCATTGTGCGAGAGAATGCCGATGAAGATGCAATGTTCAAGCTTGTGAAGTCATTCCTCAAAATATTCAATCTCTTAGAACTCCAACAATTGACATGATTCCCTTTTCTCCTAAGCAAGATGTTCAACCTAAATCTCCAAATTGTAAATTACAAAAAATATGTGATGGTTTTACTTCTATTCATGTGAGAGCTCCTCTTCTATAAATATTGATGAGGAAATAGGTGAAAATTTTATTCATGATGGCAATACAACTCCTAATGCTTCTGATAGTGACTATGAATATGTTCATGTTGACAAGCATTTATCAGCTGAATTTTTAAAAACCCTAATCCTAGCTCCTAGAGTCGAACAAAGTGACTTACCACATGAGCATAGTCCTTGTTTGGATCTTGTGATAGCTCCATCTATTGTGCTCAATGTCGCTCCTCTGGCGTGTTTCCCACCTTCTTGAAATACTGATCAACAAGATTAGGAGGTGGATGTCATGCTAGATTAGCAACATTAGCACAGTAGATCTTCTCTCTCTCTCCTTTCTTTCTCTTTTGTGACTATTCTTCTATGTGTACCCCTGTTCTTCTATTTTTCCCTTAATGTCTATTTTAGGAAGATGCAAAGCACTAAGATCTCTTTTGGTCTCTTTCATGTTGACTCAAAAGACACACCTTTTATTCCTTTCTTTGGAGAATGTTGATTATTATATGCACTTATATATATATATATATATATATATATATATATATATATATATATATATATATATATATATATATATATATATATATATATATATATTCCTTTCTTTGGAGAATGTTGATTATTATATGCACTTATATATATATATATATATATATATGAGATATACATGAGTTATCATACAACATACTGACCCCAAGGAAAGTGAAAATACGTCATGTTTTGTGTTCATTATCCTTGGGTTTATTCCTCTATTGGGGGCTAAATCATTGCGATAACGTGCTCCCTCTCTTTTCTCTCTCTTGGGTGTATCCTACCTTAAAAAAATTGCTCTTGATAAGGCGTGTGTGATCGCTTTAATGTGGGGGCATTCACTCCACTCATATTTTCCTTCTTGATACTTAAAGTTAATTGGTGAACTTGGCTTCTCTTTGCAATCCTTGTTATCCTTTCTTTTCATGACTCATAGTGAGGGGAACCTTGCTACTTGTAGTCATGGTTCTTCCCTTCTCAATCTTCCCTTTTACTTTGCCAATCAAAGTTGTAAGATCCTATGTCCACTGGGGGCTTGGTGCATCTTGCCTCCTTGACATGGTAGAAGTCTTTCAATCTTGATTCCTTGTACTTTACCAGCATTATTGGCATACACTTATACTCCCGCTAAAGTAGGGGCTAAATGTAGTGTCATAAAATTGTGACCCCTACAATTTTCAACCACATTAGGGTCCTCACATTGGTGAATTGAATCCCAAATCCTAATTGGAGACCCGAGACTTGCTCAATCCCCAAAAACTACCCCTTTCTTTCCCCCCACACTACTTAAACCTTCTTCATGTCCTGAGTAAAGGGCAGGATAGGGGTGTGGCACCCCTCTCCCCACCCTATCTTGGGGCCCCTTGATTCAAACTATGCATTGAACTTTGCGTTTCTAGTAGGAAAACTTTCCATGTGTTAGCCTATGATGAAAATCAACCCAATTAAACCTAATTGACAAATATATATGTCGCATTTTCCCTCCCATTTTCATAAGTTGGATAAGGTAAAAAATTGGCATAAGTTCAAATACATTAGATCCCTCATTCAAGCATTCAAGCATTCCTTTCAAGTATTGAGCATTATCAAGTCTCCCTTCAAGGCTAGGTGTTGCATTCAAGTCAAGGATTCAACCATTGAAGATGAGATCCCTTTCAACATTCAATTCCATACAAGCAATTCTATCTTCATTCCTATTGCAACCTCCCTTGAGGTGATTTACATTTTAGTATTCCATTTACATTTACTTGCAAGTACTTTCTTTCATCATTTGGTTAATTCCAAAACTAGGGTTTGACCTGAAGGCAAACCCCAATCCCAACCCCTTTTCCTCTCTTTTCCATGTGTAGGTTGTAGGTGCATAGTTGTATTTGTAGATTTGGACTCCATTTGCAGAGGTGGAAAAACCCTTTTCGTTTCGCGGGTTTTTCGGAGGACCGTGTGCACTTTCAGCATGGTCCCGACAACTTTTCATCAAATTCGCAAGGTGACTTTGTCTCGACATATTATAACTAGATCGAGGTGCATAGCTTCATCCCATTCTTCTATCTCGAGTTGTAATCAGTTCTTTGCTACTTTTACACTTGGTCTCAAAACACATAATTCAATAATTTTCCTTTCTAAAAGAGGGGTTAAATTTTCATTTCACACCATTATGAATTCATTTAGTATCCAATCTTTCTCCTCAAAGATTAGATCTAGTGAATTATCCCCCCCTCTTTTAAATGTAATGTGCATGAGGTGATTGAAGGGAAATCCGCAGTGAAAATTCCATCTCTCCTTGGAGGGAAGAAAATATTTCCTCTTGATCTCTCCATCATTCACTTTTCACCCCATTATAGTGAGGAAGGAAAAAGAAAGATCCCACAATAGTCCATGTGATGGGTAAGTTGGCTGATATAATGTTGGGTAAGGTAATCATGCCTAAATATTTAGACCCTAGTAGCCCAGTAGTTGCGGTGATAATAAATGATCACAATTCAGAATGCCCTCATTAATTTAGGAGTTGTCATCAATGTAATGACTAAATATATCATGTAGCATGTCAATCTGACCCATATCAGGCCTACACCTACTATCCTTCAACTAGTAGATAGTTCAACTATAAAGCTAGATGGGTTAATGGAAGATATTGTGGTGACTCTCAACTCTTGGGAATACCCAACAGACTTCATGATCTTATCTACTAAAGATACTTTAGGGGGATATCCCATAATCCTGGGGAGGCCATGTTGGCATTTGATGTTCTAGTGATGCTCTAGTGAAGATTGGTAGTCTCTAATGATTGCAGATGCTTAGGAGTTGTCATTGATGGCAACTCAGCCTATCGATTTGATCCGGTATGAAGTTATGGTTAACTGGTAATCTGGAGTACGTCTTATGTGATCAGTTTGCCCAATGAAGCTCAATGTACAGGTTTGAGAGAAATTTTCATTTTTCAGTGAAGCAAATTTTGATTTTTGTGATCAGGGTTGATTGGTTAAGTGTCAAAATCATGTCATCATGCAAATATACCCTTCGATATTGATTATTTCACTTGATTGATGATCTGGTATCTAGAAGAGCAGCAAAGCAGAGTATTCTCCATGCTTGATGATGTAGTGTGTCTAGATTGTTTAAGTTAATTTCAGTAGTTGGAATTGTGTTTGGGAGTTATGTGAGACCTATAGGAATCATGTGATAATGTGTTTTGGGTCCGGTACAAACTTTTTTATTAGATTGAAGCTGACTTGCAGCTACATGTTTCATGTTGTGTGTTATGCAATTTTTGGAAGCCGACATGTGGAAGATTAATCGCGCTAATCCAATATATATGTGAGACCGATTTGGATGATGCATTAAGTGTGTGTTGTGATTTGGTAGACCATTTTAGAGCGATTAAGCACAATTTCATGTGCGCATTTTAATCTTGTATTGATCCAGTGAGAAGAACAAAGTAGAACAGAGTAGTTTAACAAAAAAGTACAGCAGATCATTTTGTGCCTAATCAGAACTAATACTTTGCATAGTTAGATGTTCTTTTTAGTTCATCACTTATTGTAATCTCTTGTAAAGCAACGAGCCTTGCTCCAGGGATGTAGCCCTAGTTGTAACTTGAGTAGTGAACTCTAGGCAGTGCGCCTGAATGCAAGTGCACTCCTCTCATGTAATATTGTTTTGCTACTGTCCATAGTAGAATAATATTGTGGGTTAAAATCCCACCATGGTTTTTCCCATTTGGGTTTCCACATTAAAATCTTGGTGTTATGATTTTGTTGTTGATTATGTTGTGTGTTTGCATTTTAGTTTCTTTCACATGCTTTTAGTGATTTGAGATTAAGTTAGAAAATTTATTTGTCGGTAGATCATGTTACAAGTGTGGTTGTCATTGCACCAAAAGATCGACCTATTAATACTTGATACAACCACTAGACTTATAAAATCCACATGAGGTAGTTAAACCATGTCACAAACCTAAGTGTTGCATTACACAACACAAGGAGACCAAGGGTTCACACCTTGCAACAATCTCCCCCCAATGCAAGCAAGGGGTTTGAACCTATGACCAAGGTCTGATACCATTTGTTACAAGTGTGATTGCCATTGCACCAAAAGATCAACCTGTTAATGCCCGATACAACCCCTAGACTTATAGAATCGATAGGAGGCAGTTAAGCCATGTCACAAACCTGAGCGTTGCACTGCATAGTGCAAGGAGACCAATGGTGCACACCTTGCAAAAAATCATTGATTCATGCCCCCCCCCCCCTCAGTGATCCTTGATTCCAATAGTTCATGGTTGGCCATAGAAGATGCCTATATGGGATGTAGATCAGGAGATATGACTATTTCCAATGGATATAGTACTAAGAGGTTTACTCTCTATCCACCAGCTCAACCACAAGAAGAATCAGATGCAGTCATTTGGTCTGGCATAGGAGAAGAACTAGAGGAAGAAGTCAAATATGATACTAGACAAAATTATTCTTCTCCAATTGCAAGATGAAGATTAAATTTTGACTCAAGTGTTAAATAGTGAATGTGGGTTAGATGTTTCAAATGAAAGCAGTTTAAACTATTATGCATGTCCATTGCAAACATTATTGCCTCAATCTAACCCAACCACATCTACAATGTTGCATGTGTTATTACCTAATGAGATAAGGTTACCAATCATCAATGAGGCATCTATGAAGGAACTCACAAAGCATATAGAAGTTCCCCCTATAAAGAAACCCATTATTAATAAAAATCTTTATGTCAAGCAACAACAATATTTGGAAAAATTGTTGCAGGAAAACAAGACTACATTTTCTTGGGACTACACTAGTATGGCAAGTTTGGATCCCAAGCTATGTACCCATAGGATAATATTCATTAGAATAATAAGCCAATCAGACAACCATAGAGGAGAGTAAATCTTCTACTTAGAGAGATTGTAAAAAATGAGTTCCAAAAGTTGTTAGATGTAGATTTAGTTTACTTAATTTCAGATAGAATGGGTATCTCCTTTTGTTATTGTGCCAAAGAAAGGAGGAAAATGGACGGTTTGTGTGGACTATAAGGAATTTAATGAGGCAACAAAGAAGGATCACTTTTCACTACTCTTCATTGATCAAGTTCTAGACTCTCTAGCAGGTAAAAAATACTTTTCCTTTCTTGATGGTTTTAGTGGCTATAATCAAATTCAAATAGCACCAGAGGATTGGGAAATGACTATATTTAGTTGTCCATGGGGAATCTATGCATACTCTATTCTTCCATTTTCTTTGTGTAATGCTCCGATAACTTTTCAAGGGGCAGTCTTGAGCATCTTCTCAGATATTTATAATAATTGTGTGGAGATCTACATGGATGACTTTACTACTTATGGAGATTACTTCCAAGAAGCACTTGATAACCTGGCCAAAGGTTTATAGAGATGTCAAGACCATAATATCTCATTAAACAAAGAGAAATTTTTTTGCATGATGCAGGAGGGAATAGTCTTAAGACACTACATTTTAGCCCAAGGCATTCAAGTGGATCCTGCTAAAATTGAGGTAATAAAAAATCCTCCAACCCCTACCAAGAAGAAGGGTGTGCATATATTTCTAGGCCATGTTGGCTATTATAGGATATTTGTTAAGAATTTCAATATCATAGAAAGTCCCCTATATGGCCTATTACTAAAAGATGTAGATTTTCAGTGGACTCTAACATGTGATAGCACATTTCAGGATCTTAAAATTATTCAACTCAAGCACCGGTCCTTGAAGGACCTGAGTGGAACCTTCCATTCTACATCTATATAGATGTCTCTAATCATGCAATTAGATCAGTCTTTACACAAAAATATGGAAGCATTGAAAATGTAATCCACTATATCAACAAGAATCTTCAACATGCAAAGTTGAACTATATTGTGACGGAAAAAAAGATGTTAGCAGTGATTTATGCCCTTAAAAAATTTAGACACTATATTATTGGATATCAAGTATATGTTTATACAAACCACACAGCAATCAGATACCTCATGAATAAGCCAATTGTTTTAGGAAGACTTTCTCAATGGCTACTCCTCATGCAAGAATTTGATATCACTATCACAGACAAGCCAAGTAAAGAAAATGTGGTAGCAGATTTCTTATCTTGATTCACACATAAATCTAAAGATCTTGCTATGAATGATCCCTTCACAAATGAACATATATTTTCCATCAGTGTTCATACACCATGGTATGTTGATATAGTCGATTATCTAGTCACACACAAAGTACCTTCATATTTTTCACCAAAGGAAAAGAAGATCCTCATGGAAAAAGTTTTTCATTTACTTGGGTCTCAAGATGTTTGTTTTACACAGGGCTAGATAATGTCACAAGGAGATGCATCAAAGAAGATGAAACCTATGACATTCTGCATGCTTGTCATGATGAATCTTGTGAAGGACACTTTTTTTTTGAAAGGACAACCACGAAAATCCTTAATACAGGCTACTATTAGCCTACTCTTCATAAAGATGCCATGAAGTACATTAGGAAATTTATAGATGTCAAAGAATGGGACAACCGACCAGATCTAATGAAATGCCTTAGCATCCACAAGTTGTTGTCACACCTTTTGATAAATAGGGAATGAACTTTATAGGTCCAATTGATCCACCTTCTAATGGAAAATCATATATATTAGTGTGTATTGACTATCTCACAAAATGGGTTGAAGTAAGGGCCATGAAACATGCTAGAGATAACAAAGTTGTAGAATTTGCGTATGAAGAAATCTTCACCGGATATGGAGTACCAGAGAGAAATTATTACAGATTAAGGTGCACAATTCACATCTAATTTGATAGCAACATTGCTAGAGGAATATAATATTCTCCATAAGAAGTCTACACCTTACCATCCATAGGACAATTGCCAAGCTAAGGTTACAAATAGATAAATTGAGGCCATTTTTACAAAAAGAGTAGCAATTCATAGAAAGGATTGGGCAAACCGCTTGCAAGAAGTAGTCTGGGTGTATAGAACTTCTTGGAAAATAACTACAAGGTAACCCTTTTGAACTAGTTTATAGAAAAATAGTAGTCATGCATGTGGAATTTGAACACAAAACACTTTGCATTGCATTAGACCTGGGGTTGGATTTATCAAAAGCACAATAGGAAAGAATACTACTTCTTAATGCACTAGATGAATTGAGACAATCAACTCTTCAACATACAACTCTGATTCAGCAGCAACACATAAAGTAGCATGATTGATATATCAAATCAAAGATGTTTCATGCACAAGAGAGGGCCCTATTATATGATTTCAAATACAAGGATAATCCTGACAAATTGCAGACTACATGGCTTGGGCCTTATGAAATTGCTAAGGTTTATTCCAATGGTGTAGTCAACTTGGCTACCATGGATAATGCCCAGTTTAAACTATTACATCATCTACGCATCTACCACAAGCCATTAAATAAAGTGGAGTTCATGCACCAATTCAATGAATTCAAATCTTTCACTTCTCCTATATTCATTGATGGTGGTCCCCTGGACCCACCAAAAATTTAAAAGAGTTTCCACTTTCACATAATAAAGACTCCATTCCAATGTGGAGTCATTTTCTTTGTTTTTATTCCACGTCAACTCCACTTCATTCATTTTTCCTACCTTTCACTATCACTTCCACCATCATTTTCCGCTCATGCATATTTTACACATCTTTTTTGTCTACACATACCATACATCACAACAGCGCATCGAGATCTTTTACCTCTGTCACATAAGTATTTATTCTATCACTTCATGATTATAAACTTTTGTATTATACATTATTGTCTTTTCAAAGATCAGTATATTTATAATTACATTCATGAATTCTACTCTTCCACATTTGTGGACACCTACGTCTAACTTAAGTTGGGGGATAGTATGATTTTTTTTGAATTTTTTTTTTTTTTTAAAAATTTCATTTAATATATGTCGCATAAACATTAGTCACATGTTACCTTGAGTTGGTTTTCACCAAGCCTAAACATAAAATCAGCTAATTTAAAAATTTAAATAAGGTTGTGTGAATTGATTTTTATTCCTTTTATCATATTTGGTTCCCTGTTTTTCGTGTTGTACTTGAAATTGCGATATAAGCCTATCCAATTCATATGATTTCTTTTAACTAATCATGGGGAAAGAGAGTTCAACATTGAGTTCAACATTAGAGATTGCAAAGCAATAGGAAAGGTTTCTTGAAGAATTGTGCAGGTGTGCTATAAAAGAGGTGAGCTATCATGGGAGGTCCACCAATTTTCCATGAACCAGTATATCACAGTCTTATTTTGTAAGATTGGGATTGTGAACCTCTATTTAGGGGATGTGGTTGGTTAAATTGTTTTCTAAATTTGCATGTCTTCGATAAAGAAGTTGCTCTTGAATTTTCACATACTTCAAAAGATGACCAAGTAGTGGTCAAAGGGTTAAGGGTGCCTATTATAGAGTAGAGGATTTCATAGATTATAGGGTTACCTATGATAAGGGATCCATATCCATAAAGTAAGGATGTTAGATTAGCTAGGGCTCAATTCATAGAACATGGTGACCCTCCATTGCAAGTTTCTCACCGAGGGACAAAGCAATTGTCAATACCATGAGTTTGGGCTCATAGGGTAGCATACATCATAATGTATTTAACCTGTGGGGGATGTCAATCAAAGTTGCACTATATCCTTTTTAAGATCTTAATTCATTTGGCATGGATGGTTGATGAATGTCCCAAATTTCCTATACAACATGTTGAATCAGATGGCCACACAAGTGCTAAAAAGTAATATTTAGTTTGTATCCCACCATTGTTTGATTCAGTTGTTATTAGAGAAAATCCTAGTAGAAACAAACTTTGGGATGCAATGGGTGGATGTTTCTAGTATAACTGGGGCTCATCCAATAGGCCAAGCACCTACTCTTATGGGAAATGCACAAAGACGAAGAGGACTCTAGTTAGGATGTTGAAGAAACCCTTGTAACTTCACCACCAAAAACTAAGAGTAAAAAGAGAAAAGCCACTCATGAAGCAATGGTGAAGGAAAAAAAAGAAAGTCATATTCTCATGTCCCGTTCAGAAGAAGCTTGCACCGAAAAAGCCTTTACAAAAGAAGCAGAAAACTAAGGCATCTGAGTCTCCTGTAGGAACACAGAAAGTAAAAGCATCCACTGGTGCAGAAAGACAAACTACCAAGAAGAAAAAGAGAATTATTAAACCACCTACGATAAGTATTCATAGGCTAAAGAATAAATTTAAGAGAAAAAGTGTTGCAGGGGAGAAGATTGATATTCTAAGTTTTGGTACAGAAGAAGAGGAGGAAGAAGTTTAAAAAAGAGATTCCCTTGATCTACAACCACCTTCTCCTGCATCTTCTCCTTCTCATAATGATGGCCAGAATGAAGAGGCGTCTCACTCAAAAGAAGATACGGAAGAAGAAGCATAAGTTTATTCTAGTGAAATCCAAGTTGACCTTAATATTGAATACATAGATAACCAGCAATAGTCGCCTGATAAGGAACAATTTGTTGAGAGGAAGCCTATTGCATCAGGATTAGAGAGTCTGGCAGAGGCTATAGAGAAGGTCAATTAGGAGGAACAAAGAAGTAGAATTATGGTAAGAACACATAATCCACCTCCATTTTCTTGGGTTGAAATTGTATTATAATTGTGGGAGTTGTTAGAAAGTAAGGAAAAGGAATGGAAATTAGAAAGAGATTACTTACAAGGAAAATAAGGGAAAAAGGTGTAGAAATAAATAGACTAAAGGAAAGATTAGATAATACAACTACTTTGGTACTTCAAATCATTGAGTGCAGATCACCTCCTAGGATATATGCTCTTCATTTAAAGGAATGGTATCTCTCTTATAATTTGACTAGGGAATTATCTGGTTTGAATTCATCCTCAATGACTCCTAAAGATTTTATAAGTGCCTATAATACATCTTCTCCCCAGTAGAATAACTTGCTATGTGATTTTTATCTCCATAATTATGCTATTCCTTATAACCCACAGTGGAACCCATTACTATCAATCAGAGATGTTCACCTTAGGGAATTCATGTCCTACATTCATAATGAAAATAATAGAGGTGAGCAAGCAAGGGAATATTTAGATATGGAATAAATTATTCTCTTACCTCTTCGGGTTGAAGTAGGAGATCTAGATGAAATTTATCACAATTGGAATTAGTTAACCTTTGAACCTAGTAAGAGGAAGAATATAATAGCACTAAGAGAGGAAGCTTATAGTGAATATGAGCAGATGGTATATATGTCAGCTAGAACAGTGTATGGATACCTTGCTCACAGATGGAATTGGTTACCTAAAGACTTAAGGAGGACAAAACCCCACTCACTTAGCAATTACCATGAAACACTCAAAAGAGAAACTACTTATATCCATCTGGGTCAGTCACAATAGGAAAAATGGATACCATTGATTTTTCAACCACCCATGTTATGGTGGCCTATTCTACATTGGGAAGAGCTTCAATATTATGATATTGATCTGGAAAGGGCAAGAGGGGAAAATTTTAAGAAAGATCAAGGCTTTTATTGGAGTCCTATTGCCAAGACTAAGGGGGAAACTAGTGTAGGTGATTTTAGATCATTAACTTGGCAAGAGAATAAAAAACCATCTATTGGTGGACCAACAAAGCCTTAAGTTGGGGGGAAGATGAGTCCTATTTTATACCTTTTTTAATACAAACATTTTATGATGATTTAAGATTTGTGTATGTCTACTTTTAGGGGTATATGCTATGTATTGGTGTCATTTTTTATTCTTCATGTTGAACATGTCATTTATATCTCGAGACCTTTATTGTGATACTATAACAAGTTTTATGAAAGCAATACAGATATAACTTTATCTTTGAATGATAATATGTGTTGCATTGTATAATGATGGATGTGTTAGATTTTTGTATGCTAACCTTGGTGATGTATTTGGGTGTAAGGAGTCTTATATTGCTAAAGTAGGATTTAAATACCATCAGTGGAGGCATGGCAGAATTTTGAAGAAGATTGGACAACAAGGCAAGGAAAAGGTCAAAGTTGTTACAACTTAGGTACCAGTTATTCAAGAAGGCTTGAAGACCACTCATGAGAGACTGTTCTTTCCTATTAATGATCATTATAAGTGCTAGAGAAGATCTAGGAGAAGATGCAATGTGTGCAAGATCAGAACATAGTCTTGTTCTTTTCAACTTTCTTAGATTTTATGTTTTTATAAAAGCCTTCTCCTATATACTAGGAGTTGAGTGGTTGTTTTGGTAGATTGTTAGGGGTTATTTTCTATATAATATCCCTTGGACTTATTAATACAAGGTTGATTATTATTATGTCATGTTTTTTGTATGGTTAATTTAATTCTGAGAATAAAAAGCAGTCTTTTGTTTTGAGCAACATATGGCATTGTTATAATTATGAAGGCTTGGTAATCAACCTCTATAGTTTCTAGTCCAAGAGACTCGCTCAAGGGATCCCACTTGGTGAGGATTCTGCATATTTACTTTACAAACTTTCATTTCTCAAATTTACTTTAATTCTATTTAGAAAATTGTTCATTGTCTGCTCATGCACCCACTGAACTATAATTATGTGACTGTTGTTGCAGCCATGACAAAACAGAGTATTTGTTTCTGTTTAGTTAGAAATATTTCATGTTGGTAATGAAAAATCAATAGGATCTTCTTGTATCAGAATGTAGGAAGAAGTTATTTCCTTGCAAAAGTTTAACCAACATTTTATATGTTCAAGTTTAGGATGAGAAAGTCTTTTAAAAAATCAATGCACATACTATGCTGTCATATTTCAAGTTTTACATCCTTGAGTTGACAAGATAAATGAGCCAAGGTGATGGTGTCCAATAGCTACTCAGTAAGGAATTTGTCTCTAAGTTTGGGTGTAGTGTCTAGTTAATCATCCATTGTTTTGGACCAACAGTTTGGTCAGTTTTGTGATATTTTGAAGCAAGAAAATACATGACAAGCACATAAGAAAGATTTGGTTTTTTGAACCTCACTCACAAAGTACTAAATGAGGACCTAGACCTTCCCCCAAAAAAATTGTTCTAATAGTTTCATACAAATTGAAGACACTTGAAAGTGCAGACGTTTAAAAATGGTCAATGTCTATGGCTACACTTTTTAACATGTCTTCTATATCATGCATTCGGTCTTTATCATTTGTCAATATTGTGTCATTAATTATTTAATTAATAATTAATTATATCCTTTTATTTTGACCTAATCTATTTCTAGGGTCAAACAATTATTTAATTATCTGGGTCCCCATCCTAATATTTCCTCTAGGATAAAAAATATTATTTATTTATTTATTTTCACCTTCCATCACAATTAAATAAATTTATTTAATTGTCTAATTATTGACATGTGGAGAAATTAATAAATTATATTCATGAATTCTCTCCACTTATCAATTTTTTATGCTAATTCTACTCCAATTTTAACTCCACCTCACTCTTCCACCTTCCTCATCTCACTCCACTTAACTCTATTAACATGTCATTTCCCTCTCCACTTCCAAATAAAAATTGCCCATTTGGCTCCACTTAATTGACCCCCACATTTGATTTGGGTCACAACCACGATCTTTTGATTATCCTCACAATCACACTACCAATTTTTGTTTTCTTTATCATATTTGCACACTCATTTAGTTGAGAGCAACATCAATTAGAGGATGGAGAAAAATGATGGAATGGGATGAAGTAAATGTGTAATGTTTGTTTGAATTTGATATGTTGCTTTATCCATTTCATATTCATAGTTTCATTGATGTGACTAGGATGTTATTTTTATGATATTTAGCTTTTTTGTGGTCGGCTTTATTATATCATGTGCATTCTAACCCCTTTTCCTAGTTGATATTTTGGTGAACCTAATGTGAACACATAAAAAATATAATGAATTTGTGGGCTTTTTTTTTGCATGTAGACGAGAAGCTATGAATTTTATATTTTACACAAGTGAGGCCCAACTTTTCTTAGTTGAGGGATAAACCTCCACAATTGAGGCCTAGATTTGTGTAGTTAAGGCCCAAAGCTGCATAGTTGAGGCACAAAACTATGTAAATGAGCATTATAACTACACCTTTGATTGAATTTGTTGTGCATTTGTCATGTTTTCTCATTATATTTGAATGTGTGTTCTACTCTGTGTTGCATGCATGAATTTGATCCTCTAATTTGTAGTGGCATAAATAAATCTGGTTTCCTGATAAGTTAATTAGAGGGTTAAAATGAACAACATAATCATATCTAGTTTAATTAAGTGGATGAATGAACTGTACAATTCTTATTTAATAATAAATAGGGGTTCAAATGGACAACAATTCTCATTTGGTTTCATTAAGTGGTTTAAAATGATCAACAATTTGCATCTAGCTTAATTAAGGATTTAAAATGAGCAACAAATTGCGTGTAGTATATTGGGTGGGTAAAATTGAACTCTAGAAATGGCACATAGATAATTAGAAGAGTAAATGAACCCTAAAAAGCCATGAACATGTGGAAAGGATATAATTTTTAGGAAAATCTACGCAATCTTTGTGCAAATCTGTTGTTTTTCCTTCCTATCTCATGAGTTGCATAATTTATTGAGAATTTGTGCATATGTAGCTTGTTTCTATGCATTTCTGCCTTGTTTCTATGAATTTGTGGCCCATTTCTATGCATTTGTGGCCCATTTCTATGCATTTGTGGCCCATTTCTATGCATTTGTGGCTTCTTTTTACGCATTTGAGCCTCAAAATTGTGCACTTGACTAACTAAACTGCACAGTTGACTGGTATAAAGGTTGCTTTATGTTTTGAATTAGTATTGAAATCTACAAATATAGATTTTGTTAGCATAGAAGGGATTTGGTATTACTGATGATTGGCGTGGGTGATTTTGACAATTGTGGGATGAAGACTTTCATGACGAACTACTAATAAGTTTGATGCAGGATGCTTGATAAAGATTTTTTATTTTAAACATTGCATGCCTGTTTTTCTAGTTTAGATCACACATCTTTTCTAATTAGTAAATGAACTCTATCTATATAAATTTTTTTATGTGATTTCACTTTATAGGGTGGACCTACTATTGTGCTTAGTATCCTCTCCCCTTTGTTGTGAAGAGAAAAGTGGCAATGATGCTCGTCTTTTTCTTTTTTAGAGAAGAGCTTGCCTTGGTGGGAGAAGAGATACTCAACCTAAAGGATGATTCTAAGAGATGCTTTCCTTATGTCCGCTATACAAATCTATGATGCATGAGTGTATATTAATAATGGCTAACTACTCTTTTAATGTGCTAAGTTGGACGCAAGAAATGATCAAGCCTTTAGAAGGGAGGAAGAGTATCACTCAAGAGAAGAATGTGGTTTGGTAATCTTTAATGTGTGCCTAATTGATCTATCACACACTCATATCCTAGTTGGTCAAGTTGGTCAAGAAATGGTAGCTTTATGTTGAATTTGGTGATGTTTTGCAATGTTTTAGTTGTTCTTGGTTTGGAATATGTGATTGAATATTGATAGGTTTAAATCTTCATGTGATAATATCTATATATTAATCGATGAATATATATATGTTTAATATATATATATGGGTCATTGAATATATAAATTAAAGTATGTATGGGTATTTAATTTGATTATTTAATTTTTAATTTAAATATAATATTTATATAGCAAATAGATGTATTATATATATAATCAGGTTTATTGAATGGCATGATAAAGGCTGATAAGAATTCCACATGGGTGGTTAATAGGGTCGACGACCACTAAGGGTGGCATATCCCGTTCTCCTAAGGGAGTGGGGGGATGTTAATGTTTTAAACTACCCCCTCCTATTTCACAACACTCGTGGTCAAAGCATTTGACCCACTTTTCAAGCATGGAAAGTAGTAATTATTTTAAACTCTATCATTTGATAAGAGTTAGAAACCTATTTGTTTAGGTAAGGAGTAAATCATGGAAAAACATATTTTGAGTTTGTAATATTAGGAGTGATTCATTAGTAGAATAAAATGGGACTTTATATGTTTGATTTTTATAGATATTTTGGAAGCCACGTATTCTTGTGATTAGGCTTAGTCAATATTATAAACTAAGTGGTGGAATCTGAAGGGAGAAAGATGGTAGATTTGGAAGCATAATTGTAGCATTAGGTCTCTCAAATTCTTGTATCAATAGAGTAGCTTCTCTACTTTTAGAGAACTCATTCACTCATCCTTTTCTCATTATTGTCTCATTTGTCATTTTCACAAGAGAGAGATTGTTCAAGTCTTTATAAATAAAGTAGGTTAGATTGTTTTATTGAGAGCTTGTGAGAGGTTAAGGTTTAGGATAAGTTTATTCGAAAAGGTTGGATCAAGCATATATTAAGCTTACAAAGTAGTATCTTTGTCAAAGCTATAATTGCAGGCATGATGATACTATCTATTCTTTTTATATTGAAATCATATTGGAATGCAAGTGCTTGAAGAATGATGTTATAATAATTTTTTTGATTGGTACTTTGGTTTTCTTGTTTGAATGAGCATGCATGATTTTTGGTAGAGTCTTGTTACTATGAAGCTCTTTTCTTTTGGGAAAACATATATTATTCCATGACACAAATTGTGTATCTATGTTGAATAGAAATAGGTGTGGGTATCGTTAACTTGATTGATTCTGGGATTGGGAAAATTCATAGATAGGAGTAATCTAGTTAGTCATTCTGCTATAACCTTTAAGGGAATGAATTATGTTATAATTAGAAAGAGTATGAATGGTCAATATACCAAATTGTGCTAAGAAGTGGGTGAAAATACAACTCTCACTCAAAGTACTAGGTGATGAATTCTTTGGCCAAAGTACTATAGGTTGCCATTATCTACCTTTTTGATTCATTGTGATCTAGGTTTACATACTAGGCTGGGAATGTCATACATGTAGCTTGTAGCCAATGTATTTGTGGTGTCCTAAATTACACCTCATATAACTATATGCTACATAAGCACATTCACTTTACGCTAATTGGAGAACTCCTTGATCACTTTGTCCTTTTGTCCATCTCACTAGCCCCATCAACCTCTTCCTTGTCCTTTTCCCAACCATATTGACTATTTGACTCATAGACACTAGCATGTGACAGAGATGTCTATGTGGCACTCACATTCTGTGAATATACCAGCCTAAAGGTGGTCATTTGATCATTACGCCTACACCTATAAGATGCCCATAACATCTCTCTGTATGACAATCCACATCCAATTTCATCTAGCATGCATATCTTCCCCTTTGAAGCCCACTTTTCATTCTCTAGTCACGTATTCAATCTCTATGGATGTGAATTTGATCATTGTACTAGTTTCTTGCATCCACACTTGTCTAGAAGCTCTCTTTGGTTGCATACTCAACTCTCTCATATTACCATTATTATCATGCTCTAAGGAGGATCAGTTTCTTCTTATTCTTCATCTAGCAAGCTTCTCACTTTGGGTGTGGAAGGGGAGTTTTCTTCTTCCTCTTTCTCTTATTTTTTTTATCGATTAATAAGTTTGTATATTGATATCAAATAATAGTTACATCTAGAGTTCTTCCTCATTCTCATAAACTTGGAAATATACTAAACATTCTTAAGATACCTATTGATCGAATCCTAATCATTCAGTATCTATCTCTTGCATTCAGTATATCAATGTTCATCAACAAAAACAAAACAGGACAAAATGACAGCACTCCTCCTAACTTGCCTCCATTATCGTCTTTCTTTTTCCTTTGATCACCTCAACCTATGTAGCTTCCCTTATCATGGCCTTTGGTTCATTCCTCACCCCAAATGACTCACCTTGTAGTAAACAACTTACCCTTTTTATTTTCCTTGATCCAATTGGGTGGCCTCTCTTGCATTTGGTGAAGATTTGATTGCCTCTATACCTAGGTACTCAATGTGTGGTCCCCATTTAACAAGTTCTTCTTGAATTTTCTTATCCTCCAAAGATCTAATAAAATCCTTCACCTTGTTCACAGCAATCTATGTATAATCCCTATGTACTACCTTATTGCAATTTGCACTCTAGAGGAGAAATGGCCTAAAGGGTGGCATAAATTCGCTCACATGCATCCAATCTCCACCTGGGAAAATGAAACCTTCCCCATCTCATGCCATTCCTAAGAATATATCTAGGATCTATTACCTCACCTTCCTTACATAGCTCTGCATTGTCCATTTTACATGGCCCTCAACTCCAACTCAAGGTACCAAGAAAGGAACATGGAGACAATATCCACATTTGTGAGGTATCTGAATTGGGCCTTGAGATACTAATTCCTTAGAAATATTTTGGCCCAAGTAAGGAAATATAAATCATTGAAGATGAAAATGTTTTACAACCTTTCATCAGTAATTTGGCCCCAAAAATCCACCATCGGCTTGACAAATTGCAGAGAAAAGTTGTCCTCCATGTCTACCACCTTTGAGAAAGCCCTCACAACACACCTATCTTCTCTAAGACCTCAATGGCACAATCACACTATGTAAATAATTCATTCCAAACATTCTTTCAAGCATATAATTAATGGTGCATCATAACAATCAACCCTAGCCATACCAACTTATGGGATTTCTAGAGTTTTGAGTTCAAAAGCCAAAGTTAATTGCCTAATATAATTAGTAATTTGGAATGTTGGCCCTCTCGACTACTCATTACACATGCAATGTGTACCTCTAATATCCATCATCATTTACACCATTGATGTGTTTTGGATTTAATGCACTGTAGTCATACATCCTTCCCATTACTTGTTATGATTTGCATACTAATTGTTTCCTTAATAAACTTCACCATTATTAATATGACATTGATTAATTGTTGGTATAGTCATCACAAACAACTTGTCTACCTTACCTCTATTCTAGAACAATCTCTTCATCAACATCATTTGATCTCTCCCATTGGGATATCAACTGCATCTTTGGCTTGAACATCTTCCTCTTGGTTAACCCCTCTTCTTATGTGTGAGACTTTAAACTTTTGAAACTCACTTAGCTATTTATTGGTGATCTAAATGATCTTGTCTATTTTCCAATGAAGTGCTTTCCCTTTCATTATATCTTGGACTATAATCTTTGAGTCTCCTTCTAAATGTAAGTTCACCACTCTTAATCTTTTGGCTATTTGGATTGCTAGAAGTGTTGCATTAGCTTTGGCATCATTATTTGTGCTCATCCCTAAGCCTTTACTGCATCTAGCTAGAACCACACCATCATGATTTCTTGCCACACACCCGACACCAAATTGTTCATGATTTCCACATGCCACCCCTTCATAGTTTACCTTAACCCAGTCTCTATCTAGAGGTGTCAACATCAATTTTCTCACCAAATCTTCAAAAGGATTTATCCTTTTAGGCTCATTAATGGGCTTTCTCTTTCTCTTGTTATCTCCATAGCATATTATTGATTATCTTTATTGTATTAGCATTTATCACTTTCCATTATCTTTCTATATATCTATCTATCTTGGTTGTCCATGGAGGTGGAACCACCAAAGTGAGGTTTTAACTATAGCAAGCCTCTAAAACATAGCCACAACCTTCTATCTTTATTTGCTTTGTGTGCAGGTTGTCGAGTTAATTTGAGGAGCTAGCTGGAGGCTTCACGTGTGGACCAATTGTGACACTTTTCTTCCTTTCTCTCTTGTAATTTCATAGTTAGTTGTGCTCATTCTATTTTATCATTATTTCCTACTTTTTCATTGTTTAGGTACATTTTTGTCATAGTTTGTCATTTGTACGGACTTTGTGACTCTATTTGTACAGGACACCTATGTGCCACGTTTTTGTGTAAGATCCATGCATGCGTCCTTAGATATATTATCATAGAGTTCCATCAAAATACCTTTGTGACATGTTCGGTGTCAGAGGGGTACTAGATAGTCATACACTTTGTACCACATCCTCAATGGAGAGGTCGAATAATGAGTCCCCAACTAGTGATCACCAGCCTATCGAAGTGGTTCACTTTTTCCCCTCTACAGCATGATAGTTCTAGATATGTAGGACACAACACAATACTCATGAAGGTTATTATTATGAGGTTACTATACCAATTTATTTATGGAAGGGTCAGGTCTCTTTCAATAGGAAGAGACACGAGATATTGTCAAGTACGTGGTTGGGTGGAAAAGTGCTTGAGAGATGCTCTTCTTCATGCAGTTGATGGCTAGAAATTTGAGTATGTGTGCTAGCAAGGACATTTGGACCATTCGTATTTCTTATGTTCTCATGGAAGATATGAAGTATCTCTATAATATTTGGAAAAATTAAAAACGGATTGTAAATGTTATCATTCATATGATTATGAGGAAATTGTAAATGAATTATGATGCAATGGAAAATTTTGAAATGGGATTTATTTCAAATATGTATCTTGTTTATTAAATGGAAAAGAAAAAAATTATTACGTAAATGTTGGTATTATAAACTATTGTCATGTGGGTTAAAAATTTGTAAATTAAATGGGTAGAACAATTGGGCTTGTTACAAAATCTTTCATATTAGTTCATTGCATTTACTTAGCGCATGTCCTTAGATTCCATTTAGATTCCCAAAATAAGGTCTTGAAAATCCCAAAGATCAAGTCTTAAGGTTAAATCCTACGTTATTATTAAGGAATCTAGACCTTATTAAAATTTGTCCTTTATCACTATGACTAAGTCAAAACCATGGCTCATCAAACTAATAACAGGTACAACTTTGTCATTACATCATCTTGTCCTTTTGATCCTTTAAGTTTTTTACTTAATTTATGTCTCTTAGGGTTATGTCTCTATATTTGTATTTCTATGGTCTTCAAAATACCAAAAATTCCAAAAGCATAGATTATCTTTGCCTTCCCTAAATTACATTTTTCCATCTTTGAAAATACCAAAAATATAGGTTGCTCCTTTTAGTGGTATTTTTTCTTCGTCTTTTAGAGTCACATTTTTCATTCCTTTAGTTGCATTTCATTTCATCCATAAACTTTGAAAATATAAAAAACATAGCATAGTTCAATGGTTGAAACAAGATCCAAGCTTCTAGGAGACAACAAAGTTCTTCATATCAACCCATGTTTGATCCAATGGATAACACATAATCAGGTTTTAACCCATGATAATCACAATTCAATCCAAGAAAACAACAAGGCAACATCATGCAACCAAGTTTTAATCTGAATATGGGGCCACCTAAAAACACACAACTAGAATTTGGTATAGTTGAATTAGGACCACCACCAAAATTTGAACCAATTTTATTACCAATGAAACCAAGATTCAGTAGTGTTCCACCAACACCATCCACAAATGTGCAACCAGGTTTTGACCCAGATCAATCCAGTCATGGTTACATCAACAAGGGTCCTCATCAAATGCTCAACTTGTCTTTCATGTATGGATCACCCTTAAACTTTCAACAAGAGGCTCACTCAAACATACAATTGGATTCATCTTTAGATTCAGAATCCTCACAAAAGATTCATCTCTCTTTGAGAAATAATGTTTCTCAAAAATTAATGAGACAATAAAGGAACCTAGAGTTAGGAAAAATTTAGATAAATTGGTCTTTCAAGATCCTATAAGGTATTTTAGACGTCTTAAAGAGAAACTTGGGCCAAGTTTTGAACATCAATCCTTTATTAGATGAATCTAAATTACAAATTTCCGCATGTGAACAAACAAAACTTATCTTAGAAAAAGAGAAAACAAAACCCATTTTATAACAAACATTTACCAGACCTATTTCAAAACAAGAGACCACAAAAGTACTTTTGGGGAAATGAGCACGTAAGGATTTAACTCTGAAAATTACCCCAAAACCTACATTTGAGAAATTCAACAATCATTTGTTCAACACAATATCACCAATACCTCAAATAGATTCATCTACAGTAATGATACCATAGTGACAATAGGAACACTAGCAAGTACATTTCAACCCAGAACATCAAGTGTTCCTTAAACAAGTGAACAACTATTGGTGCAAAACATATTTGTGCATTTAACACAGGTATGGAATATGTACCACCCTTAGAAAAAAACATGAATAGACAACAAAGTGCTTCGCTCTTGCAGACAACTTCCTAATAAATTTCCCACTTGGAGGAATAGTCACAAATATTCAACCAAGTTAAACCCTACCAAAATTATGCATACCTAAACAAACAATGTTACCTCTAGTTACACCACAAGTCACTATGTCTCCTTTTATGTCACAAACCAACACCAACATGAAAAAAAGCCAACTGACTAACACCTTACAACATGAGAGCGTAAACATGATATCACAAATAAAACCTCCCAAGTAATGAAGGCACCAACCCAAAATTCTTAAAAACTTGCTTGGAAGATTAGGCTATTCACAACAAACGATGCAAAATCAACAAGAACTTCTCAATACCAACAACAATCACAACCAACAATGTAACATCAGCAAACGAGAATTCATTAACAATCATAGCAGCAACCAATTTTCCAATATGCAGGACAAACAACACAACAACAACCAACGCTCCAACAAGTTCAACAAACACAACAACAATATGTGTTGCAACATCAAGAATAGTTGCAACCAATACCCAAATTTCAACAACTTTTTTCAACCAAGTGCACAACAACAAACGACTATGCATTGCCAAATGACAACACAATTTCAACAACAATACCATCCTCGACCAACAATGCAATTCTGACAACCAATTCAATCTATTGTGTAAGACCAACCACAAGTGCAATCGACTATCCAATACCAACAATCAATTCAACCTACAATTTAGTAATAATAGTCGTGACAAACATATCAATTCCAAAACACTACAATGACACAACATGGAGATCAATATCAAAACATGTTAGCTACAATAACTTCAAGAACAACAATTCAAATTCAAAAATTGAAACCCATTTTGGGGCATGGTGTAGGAAATAAAAATATGAATGATGGACATCCAAAACTATCACCTTTAGATGTGATGAGATGACAAATTGATAAATTGGCAAAAGAAGTAGAAGCCTTGTAAACCAAAGGAACCAAAGAGAATTATACACAACAGGATATATGCCCCAATCCATTTGACAAAAGTTTGTATATGTCTCCCTTTCCTAAAAATTTTGAGGTACCAAAGTTTGATAAATACAAAGGAAAAGGAGACCCAAAAGACCACATCAAGAAGTTTTATGCATCTTGCATAGAGGTTTCTTATGACAACACATACCCTATGCGCCTTTTCCCTCCGAGTTTCTCAAGACAAGAAATGGATTGATATGCTCAATTTATTGGAAGCATAAAATCATGCAATTAATTAGCTGAAAAGTTCCTCGCTCATTTCACTTTCAATATTGGCAATGAGGTCACTATGATAGACTTGTGTACCACAAAACAAAAGATGGGTGAACCATTCATAACATTTTTGCAATGATGGCATAACCTTGTCAATCAATGTTTGTTTGACATTCCTAGAGAGCAACAAGTGAACTTGTTCATTGAGAATATTGTACTAGAACTTATGTATTAACTTAAAATCAAAATTTCATGTACAATTGAAAAACTCATTTAAAAGGGGACAAACATTACAAGAGCTCTCACTTCAAAAGGGAATTATCTAGATATACAAAGACAACAATAATAATAGAAGCAGTTTGAATGATAAATGCAAGTTTTGGTATCAAAATAAAAACATCATAAATAATTAAGTTGTGGATGCATGAAAAATCAATAATACACAAGCTAAAATCAATCTCAAAGGACCAATAGTGCAAAACACCCACTCAACCTCAACAACAAAATGAAGCAATGAATATGATTCAACAAAACCAACAATGCAAGTTTCCCAAACCTAGGGATGAACCTCCCAGATAGTTTACACCATTAGGAGAGCCTATTGAATAAGTTTTGAAATAATTGCTTCAATCAAATTTTGTCCAATTGCCTGGAATAAGAAACAAACCTTCAATTGAACCTAGATGGTGGAATGATAATGACTATTGTGAGTATCATCATACAAAAGGGAAAAGACTCCTTCATGTTTTCAATTAAAACACCTCATACAAGACTTGATTGACCAAGTCATAATGAAGTGGAACCTCCCACAAGATCATCCAATGTTGATCAAATGATTTTCAAGACTCCATTACTTGATCATGGGAAGGTAAAAGCCTCTAGTTTGAGCTCTAAACCTAAAGATAGTGTGAATTATATGAGAGCTCCTCATGAATACATAATAAATTATATCCAAGTATCACATAGTCACGTGTCTCCTATAAATAGAAAAGAGAAAAATCCCCAATGTGCAGTAGCCATTTGGTGATCTAAAATCAATTTCCAAGGAGCCCCTCCAAAGTAGCAAGTGACTAGTCAATATAATCTCGTTGATCATCTAGCTAAGACACCAACAAATTTCCATTATTGAGTTGCTACAAATATCCCCTACACACAAATTTGACCTAGATAAATCCTTGAAAGAGTCCACAGTCCCCACAAACATAATTTTTAATTAGTTTCAGGCCATGATAGGTCATCTTGTTTCCACTCAAAATGTTGCTTTTATAGAAAATGGTATTCATTGTGATAAACCCAACCATAATGATCCTTTGCATCTAGAAATCTTTGCCTGCAATTACAAAATTAGATAAGTTTTAATAGATGGCAGAGTAGGACTAAATATTTGTACCTTGATAGTTGTAATAGCTCTTAGATAGTTTGAAGAGGACATATATTTTTCAAGGAAAATAACAATAAAGGCCTATGATGATGCAAAACATCCTTCAAAGGTAGTCATCATATTGCCCATTCAATTTGGTCTGGCTATAAAAACACATTGCTACAAGTCTTGGACCTAGATCTACCCTATAACATAATTCTTATCCACCCTTGGATCCTTGCAATGAAGATGATACCATCAACTTATCATTAGTGTATGAAATACCCCTACAATGGAATAGAGGTTACTCTCCCCAAAGACCCCAATCCTTTTTAGTTTTGTGCTAATCTAAAAGGGACTCCCTGAACAACAAGTGCCAATTAACAAAGAAGCATTGCCCTCTATCTCCTCTCAATATGTGGACCTTTTGTCTATATCAAAAATATCTAAAGTTAAGCTTAAGATCCAAGATTGAGGATGTGGAGAGTATACCATGGCTCAATAATTTCACATTGGGAAGTTACCTACTTCCCCAAAATCTTATGGAAAATGCCATCTCCTATAGAAAGAACAAAAGGTTGTCATTTAGTACAAACCTCCCACCACATTTTCAAAGTGGGGTGAATTAAATAAAGAAATCATAAAAGTGGATCTATTTGAATGGATCTACAAGGATGAAGAAGATATACCACCTATACAATTGCCTTTTGAAAAATATGAAAAAGGTTTTACTATCATGCGAAAGAAAGGATATGATGGCCACAATGGTTTGGGGGCACAAAAACAAGTTTTTATTGAGCCAATATTACCTAAGAGGCAACATCTAAATAGAGGAATTGGATTTTTACCATTGTACATTGGTTCCTCCGGTATTAAGTTACCGTTGTGTGAAAAAGGCAGTGCCTCTAACGATGATATGATACCTAAGGAGAACCATATCAAAACTAATTCCACTGAATGGGAGTGGGATTCTTATACATCTAGTTCCTATGCCCTTGAAAATGTCTTTATTGACACCTATGATTTACCCTTTGAAGACAAACATATAAACAATACTCCTCCTCCTATAAAAACCTACCCTCGAGCCTGGATTGAAGACTTTTGGGATCCTAATACAACATCAAAGCAAAATAATAGTGAAACTAATTTTGATGGTATCTTTGTCCTGACTATCCCCTGCAACTCAATACTTGTATCACACTAACGATAACACTCCCTTAGTCTACCCTGAACATATAAATTAGGACCATTAAGAACCATCGAGCTTGGATTATTTTGAAAATGATGAAGCTATAGATGAATTTTTTAAGCTTTGAGCATTCTTACCATTGGGTGATCACAAAGTAGGCTTCACTATGGATTTCTATGCTATGACATATTTTGGGGAGTCAACTCCATCTTCTAGTCACGAAAGTAAAAACAAAGAAAAAAGAGAAAAATATGGGTCTCCTAGTGAAAACAGTAAGGCACCTTTAGGCCATAAAAAGGTAAAAAGAAATGATGTATCTAAAGGTGAAAACCTCTCTAAGGCACACAAGGATAGAATACTAGAACATGCCCCCATAATATTAGGAAAAATATTCATTACTGGTAGAAATGACAATAAATTAATCTAGGGACAACTGACAATCCCAAAATCATCTATTTTGCAAATTCTCTAAGTAAACAAAAAAAGATAGATTTCATCAAGTTTTTCATAGAGAAGAAAATAAATTTTGTATGGTCTTATGCTAACATGTTGGGACTCAATCTTGAACTGGTCCTTCATTACCTACCTCTATAACCTGGTGCAAAACCAATTAAACAAAAGTTGAGGAAAATGCATCCCTATATCATATTGCTAGTGAAAGATGAGCTAAATAAATTGTTAGATGTGGGCTTCATTATACCCATTGACTATGCAAAATTTCTTTCAAATTTAGTCCCGGTTAGCAAGCCTATTGGGGGCATCAGAATATTCACTAACTTCAATGACTTAAATAAAGCATGTCCTAAAGATGACTTCCCTTTACTAAACATTGATATCATAGTGCACCTGATAGCTTGCTATGAAATGTTTTCATTGATGGACTTTTGTTAGGCTACAATCAAATCAAAATGCCCCTTAAGATCAACACAAAGCAACCTTCACTTGTGCATGGGGTACACACTATTGGAATGTGATGCCCTTCAGTCTTAAAAATGTTAGAGCTACCTATCAAAGGGAAATGACAACAAATTTTAATGATTTTATGCATACACTGATGGAAGACTATGTGGATGATTTGTTATGCAAATCAGTCACCTGAGACAGTCATCTAGTATCCTAGATATGATATTTTCTGAAATAAAAAAATACAAGCTTCATATAAAACCTAAGAAGTTTGCCTTTGGGATAATATCAAGAAATTTTTTAGGATATATTATTTCCTGCCGATGCATTGTAGTAGACCCAACAAAGGTGAAAGAGATAATGGATATGCCTTTACCTTTCAATATAATACAACTAAAAAGCCTTTAGGGAAAATTATACTCCTCCAAGAGATTTATTATACAGTTAGTTGGTAATTGTCACCCCTTTCAATATTTTCTTAATAAGCGTGTAACTTTTAGATGGAATGATCAATGTCAACAAGCATTTCAAAAGCTTAAAAATTAGTTGTTATATCCACCAATCTTGATGCCTCTCATTACAAGCAAACCACTTGTTTAATATATCTTTGTAGCAACAACAACAACACTAGGAGCTCTCTTAGCACATCATAACGAAGAAAGAAAAGAGACTAATATATTTTATCAGCTGAACATTTTTTGACTATGAGCTAAATTATACCCCCATTGAGAGTGCATGCCTAGCAGTTGCCTTCGCTAGCCAGAAGCGTAGACACTATATATTGAATCACAACACACTACTGGTACCAAAAATAGATCCATTAAAATACTTACTCAACAAAGAAACCCTCACGGGGCAATTAGCTAAATGGGTAATGATTTTGAGTGAGTTTGACAATGAATACATGGATTGACAAGTAATAAAAGGACAAATCATAGTAGATCAACTCACAGATACCTAAATTTCTAGATGAGTTAGTGTTTACTATCACATCCTCTAATGAGTGGCAACTTTTCTTTGATGTTTTGCACTAAATAAATGGCTCAGGGGTGGTAATTTTATTTATTACTCCACAAGGAGATGCAATTCCCAATTCCTATAGAATAACTTTTGAATGTACCAATAATATTGTTGAATATGAGGATCAAGTCATATGAATAAGGATTGCAATGCAATGGAATATCAAGAACCTTCATGTATATGGTGACTCCCAGCTAGTTATTTTTCAAGTAAATGATGACTATGAAACAAAAGTTGACAAACTTGTTCCTTACAAGAATTTGATTGACTTCTTCAAGGCCAAGTTTGTTACAATCAAGTGCCATGGATACAAAACAAACTACTGGATGTTATGGCCACAATTGCATCCATATTTTATATGCCACAAAATATTGCAAAATGTGAGTTCTTAGTGGAATCACTATTGATACTTGCTTTTGAAGTTCCACAATCTGAGATCATGTGCAAAATTGTTTGTCCTAAATCTCCCTGGTACCAAATTTTTTATGATTACCTGAATGCCCAAATCCTGCCCCCAAACTTGTCTACCAATCAATCCCAATCCTTTATTCATTAGGCTTCTAGGTACACTTGGAATACCCTAAAAATGGTCATCTAAACCATGGGCCCCTATTCTCGACAACATCACCAAGGTCCTAACCAAAGGCAATTAAATCAACCTTGGGCACATTATTAATTCTTTAATCATCAAATATCATATGGAAAATCAATTACCCAATATTAATTAAATATTTATTTAATTAATTGAATCATTTCCAAGAATATCATGTTCAATTCCTCTTTTGTAATAAATTAATTCCTTATTAATGCAACTGAACTTCTATTATTGGACATGACTCATCCTAATACAGTCACATCTACTCTTATTTACGAGACCAAATTATCCTTGAAAACCTTACTCGTAATGAGAAAAGAAACCTAGCTCAAAATGCTTCATAGTATGTTATCATTGCTAACAATCTGTTTAGATGAGGTTTGGACAGTACATTGCTTAGGTGCCTAGAAATTGAAGAATCTAAACGTGGGTTATCAGAAGTTCATGAAGGTATTTGTGGATCTCATTTGAATGGTCTTACTTTAGCTCGGAAACTATTATGAACTGGCTACTACAGGCCAGACATGGAGAAAGATGCTATTAAATTTGCTAAGACCTATGAAAAATGTCAGCTACATGGAAATCTCATACATGCTCCAGCAAGGGATCTTATACCCTTCACTATACATTGGCCTTTTATGCAATGGGACTTTGATCTCACTGGTTAGATATATCCAACATCATCTAATGGACATAAATTTATCATAACTACCACTGAGTATTTCACCAAGTAGGTAGAAGTGGTTCCGCTTATCAAAGCAACTGGTAAACAAGTTGCCTTGTTCATCCTAAACTATATCATCTGCGGGTATGGGATACCTTTGTCCATTGTGACTGATAATGGAGGAGAGTTCAAGAATAAAGATTTGGACAAGCTCTGTGAGAAATTAAAAATAAAATAACACTAGTCATCAGTATATTACCCTCAAGGTAATGGACAAGCTGAGGCATCTAACAAAAACCTATTGACTATCTTGCACAGAATAGTGAACAAATCTAGGAAGGATTGGCATCTGCAACTCAATACAGCACTATGGGATTATAGAACAAGTATCAGAACACCTACTGGGGCTACACCTTTCTCTTTGGTGTATGGGTCTGAAGCAGTATTACCTATTGAAGTGGAAATACCATCTTTAAGAGTTTCTTTGCAAGGTCTTGTTACTGATGAAGACTATAGAGTATCTAGATTGCAAGAACTCGAATTGTTGTATGAGCGTCGGCAAGTGGTGTTTGATCATCTCAGAGTGTACCAACAGAGAATTTCCAAAGGATATAACAAGAAAGTTAGACAAAGAGAATTTCAGGTTGGTGACCTAGTTATGAGAGAAAATCCCAAAAATTAGCAGTTTTGAGATAACAAAGGGAAGTTTGAACCCAACTAGCTGGGTCCTTACATTGTTACTGTTGTATTCGGCTCTAGTGCCTATGAACTCTCAAATTTGGAAGGAGAATAGCTCCATGAACTGATTAACACCATCCACTTGAAGAAATTCTTCGCTTAGCATTCTCTATGCTATCAACATGTACAGCTGGAAAAAGTCCTGAAGAAATCCTAAAAATCGGAAAAAGTCTTGAAAAAAAAAATCAGAAAAATCATAAAATACAAAAAAAGAAAAAAAAAATATAGAGAGAAAATGCCCTGGTGAAAACTTGGTAAACAGGCACCTTGGTAAAAAAAGAAAATGAACCTCTGCCAAGCAGGTGAAAACTTGGTGAACAGGCACCTCTTGTACTCAAGCGCTCCATCTATCAAGGCAATGTTGGCATTCTCGCTTTCATGCATCTTTGCTTTTGCTTGTACATATATTTCAGTCACTTTTGTGACATCCTGGTTCATTGGAACCCTCATGACTTGAAACTGATCAATGTCCTAGTCTTAGGTTAATTGACAGAGCACATTACATATCCTAAGCAGTGTCAACCAAGTTATCTTTCTGTCAGTGAAACCTGGTCATCCACTCTAAGTCAGTCGCCTGTCTCCTAACTACCAAAGAATTTTATCACTAAGAATACAACCAAAACAACATAACGGAAAACAAAACAAAAACATCACCGAAATGGAGGGAACAACGCAAGTAGAGGGGGGAAATTTGAAAATTGGAAATGGAGGGAACAACGAGGCTGGATCCTCTAGTTCTGATGCCATTGCAATTCAAGGACAAGCGATGGATGATGAGGATGGGAGACTAGATGGGGACCCATGGCAATGGGACCCTCCTCCTGACCGCAAAAAAGATTCCCCAAAATCAAGTCCCGAGGTTGTGAAAATTGACGTAGAAAAGATTAAGGAGGTGCAAGCCCTCAAACCCTAGAGTAGTCTCTTTACAAAGAAATCAACTAGAAAACTGACTGGTAAATCGTCCTTTCCCTTTGTGAAAGACATATCTGATAGAAAAAATGGGTAAACTTGCTATTGCCATTCCAGATTTGGTTATTGATCATAACATTTCTTTAATGGCTTTCTCTCTGGTGGGGAAGTTTGTTGGACCATGACCCAATATTGAGGATGTTAGGTCCTTTGTTAAGAGAAAATGGAGGATGAAAGTTCAGGTTGATGTTTCTGCCCTGTCTAGAGGTTTTTTTGTTTTCTCCTTCTCTTGTGGGGAAGATATGGAAGTAGCTTTAAGCAGTGGCCCTTGGATGTTTGGTAAATCCTCCTTATCTATGAGAAAATGGTCTCCTGACATGGAACTCAATGACTCCTTCTTTGAATCTGCTCTAGTCTGGGTAAGGTTGCCAGGCTTGCAGATGTAATTTTGGGTTGAGGATGTATTATGAGGAATTGCAAACTCCTTTGGGGAGCTTGTTGCGATAGATCCAATGACTGCAACTCGAAAAAGACTAGTTTATGCGCGCATCTGTGTCAATATTTCACAAAAGATGGATCTTCCTAGTTCTATTGATATAAGTCCCAAACTTGGATCATGGGAACAGACAATAGAGTTCGAGTCACTCCCCTTTGTGTGTTGTTCTTGTAAAAAAGCTGGTCACTAGGCTAAGGCCTACCCTAGTAACCCTAAAAAACCTGTGACGGTTAACACCCACAAATAGGTTTGGAAAGAAAAGAATAATAATAAAGAAGGTAATAAAGTGGAAGGAAGAAGTGGAAGTCCTAGTAACATACTAAACCTATCAAAAGGAGATAGAAATGACCCTCTTAAGAATCCCCCTTTGAAGGAAGATAAAAAGAATGAAATCGAGGAGTTTGAAATCAAAATAGTCAATACTTTTGAGGGTCTATAGACTCAGGAGGAGGAGAATGCTATTAGTGAAGAGACACTTGAAGATGGTGAGATTGAGAATGTCACTAAATCTCATCATGAGGCCCCTCAATTTTCAATAACAAAAAGAGATGAATAGTGCATAAAAGAATTTGAAGGACATGAAATTAAACTTGGAAGGAATAACAAGTTTGGATCTCCTAAGGTTAATCTAAATGCATTATTCCAGAATATTGGAGTTGATACGCTCACATCATCCCAAAAAAGAGGAGAACTATGGAGTAATATCCAAGACAAGCCCAGAGAGGAGCATGAGGAAGAAATAATAGGGAATGGAAAAAAGAAAAACAAGAAGGCAGGATGCCTTAATGGGGTGAAAACTAGGACCAGATCCAAGGCTGATATTTGTGTATCCAAATCTCCGTCGGGACGTAAAACTATGAAATGGCACAGGGACCAGGAGAGAAATAAAAACATAGCTGATGGAAGGTAGCAAACTATACAGGAATCCTGCCCCCAAGTTTCCAAATGTAGGTAATATCATGGAACACTAGAGGCCTAAATGGTCTCAATAAATAGGATATATTACGAAATCTCATTCGAGACCAAAAACCGGATATTATCCTTGTTCAGGAAACCAAAATGAGTAAGGAGAAAGTGGAGAATTTAAAATTCTTTAAAAATGGAGGGGTCTGTGGTAGCAGCTCGAATGGGGCATCTAGTGGGGTGGCTATTTTCTGGAACAAGAAAACTATTTTACGAGAAATGATTGATGAAGATGGTAACATTATATCCATGAAAGTTAAAAGCATCTATGATGGAAAGGAATGTGTGGTTACAAACATCTATGCCCCTAATTCCAAATTTGCTAGGAGTAAATTTTGGGATAAAATCCAGCAAAAAAGAAGATCTTTTCCTAAGAAAAGTTGGGTTGTTATGGGAGATTTCAATACTCCTCTGCAAGGTACTGATAAATCTGGAGGAACTCAAGCTCAACCGGACAATAGATCTGATTTGATGGACTTCATCAATGTCAATTCTCTTATTGATATGGATCTTAATGGAGCTTCCTACACCTGGTCTAACCGCAGGGATGGTGAAGACCTCATTCACGTAAGACTTGATAGATCCCTTGTTACTAATGATTGGATTCTTTCTCATAGATGCTCCTTGTCTGTCATCAATAGAATTGGTTTAGATCATTATCCCATTACCTTTGTTGCTAAGACCATTAAGAGTAATCAGAGTTTCCCTTTCAAGTTTGAGAAAATATGGATCTCTCACCCCTCTCTTGATAAATATATTGCCAACTAGTGGAATATTGATGTGAATGGAATTGCCATGTATAAAGTTGCTAAAAAACTTAGAAACATCAAAGTCAACATTAAGATATGGAACAAGAAGGTCTTTGGTGATATTTTTGACTCAAAGAAAAAGTTGAAGGAGGAATTAAAAGAGATCCAAAACTCTATACAGAAAGATGGCTATAAAAAGTATCCCAAAGCTATGGAAGATGATGTTTTAGTCAAACTTCACAAAATCATTTCTAGGGAGGAAATCTATTGGAGGCAGAGATCTAGGGCGACTTGGTTGGAGGTTGGGAACAGAAACACTAAATTTTTCCACATGACCTCTTTGAAACATAAAGTTGTGAATAGAATTTCTAGATTAATTGTTGAGGACAAAATTCTTCTTAATGAGGATGAAATTAGGGATGAAGTTGTTAGTTTCTTCTCTCAGCTCCTCACCGAGAACAAGGATATTGATTATACCCAACAACAAGATTTGGTTGATATCATCCCCAAGAACAATAATCCTAATCAGAATAAGGCCCTTTCTGCTATCCCCTCTGCTGGGGAAAATAAAAAAGTTGTCTTATCTTTTCAAGGGGATAAAGCTTTGGGTCCTGATGGCTTCCCTATGTTTTTCTTCCAAGAATTCTGGCATATTGTGGGAGAAGACACAGTCAATGCGGTAAAATAATTTTTTGGTTCTAGGAGAATCCTTAAGGAATTCAACTCCACTTTTATTGCCTTAATTCCAAAGGTGGCTGGGGGGGATTCAATGGAAAAATTTAGGCCAATAAGTCTATGTAACTCTTTCTATAAGATCATATCTAAAGTTTTGACTACTAGAATTTTGGTTGTCCTCCCCTTCATCATCTTTGAGGAGCAGAAGGTTTTGTTCCTGGCAGGCAGATTTTGGACTCTATCATTCTTGTGCATGAGAATATTCACTCCCTCAATGCTGCTAATAAAGAAGGATTTTTGATAAAGTTGAATTTGGTGAAAGCTTATGATAGAGTGGATTGGCAAGTTCTTTTCAGAATCATGGAGGCTTTTGGATTTGATGAGAAGATAATCAAAATTATTAGAGAGTTGATCTCCACTCCTATGTTTTCAATTCTCATTAATGGATCTCCTACTAAATTATTTAAATCATCAAGGGGGCTTAGACAAGGAGATCCCATATCTCCTATTCTTTTCACCATCTTGGCAGAGAGCATGAGTAGATTGATCCAAAATTTGAAAGTGAAAAAAATCATCAAAGGCCTTCAACCTTCCTCTGATAATGTCTTTTGTTCTCACCAACAGTTTGTTGATGATACTATCCTAATGGGATATTCATCTGTTGGGGAGGTTGCTGCCTTTTAAAGTGCTCTTAATTCTTATTCTTTGGCTACTGGCCAACAAGTCAATTGGAACAAATCAGCTATATACTTCATGAATACTCTGGTCATAAGACAACAAAGAATTGCTAAAATTATTGGTTGCAAGGTGGAAATGCTTCCATCCACCTACCCGGGTCTCCCCTTGGGTTTAGTTCCCCCAAACTCCTTCTAGAATATGCTTATTGACAAACTCAATAAAAAACTTGCTAGATGGAAAGGATCCATTTTATCTCAGGCTAGGAAGTTGCAGCTTCTTCAAGCTACTCTCCAGAATCTCCCTATTTATGCTCTCAGTCTATTTGGTATCCCGGATAAATTTGCTGAAGCATTAGAAAGAATCCAAAATAGATTTCTATGGTCAGGGGTTGAAGAAAAAGAGAGAATATCCTTGGTTTCTTGGGACAAAGTGTGTAAACCAAAGAGAAAAGGAGGGCTTGGGATTAAAGCTTTAAATTTTTTTAATAAAGCTCTCCTTGCTAAACAAATATGGAGAGATTATGACATCAAGAAAGATTGGAACCGGATCTGGTTTGACAAATATATTCAAAATCAGCCTCTCCAGGATTTCCTCAACTCTGAAGACATCCTTGTTGGGTCCTTCATTTGGAATAGTATTATCAAATCCATAAAAGTGGCCAAAGCTGGAGCTGGATGGGTCCTTGGAAAAGGTGACAAAATAAGGTTTTGGGAGGATCCTTGGATGAACAATGAACCTCTCTTTGATCAAGGCAATAGTCAATTTATTGAGGAATGTAAAAGGAGGTTTGGACCTATGGTGTGTGACTACTGGAAGGAGAACAAATGAGTTAGGCTTGATGTTATATATGCTAGATTTTCTCTGCTCTAGCAGGAGCTGCTGTCTTTTTCTATTAACAAAGACTATGATGATTTTTTTCTCTAGAAGAGTAATCCTAGAGGTGACTTTATGGTTGCTTCAGCCTACAAAAACACTTTCACTCAAACCAATAACCCCATTTGGGGTAAAGTTTGGAACATAATTCTTATCCCTAAAGTCAATATGTTCCTTTGGCTTGCTACTCACAATAGGATCCTAAGTATTGACAATTTGGTCCGAAGAGGTTTCATGTTCCCTAATAGGTGCGAGCTCTACCAGAAAGAGGAAGAATCAGTTGATCATCTATTTTTCCACTGCTCCTTTACCTAGGAAATTTGGAGTAAGTTTTGGGTGAAATAGAAAGTTGATTGGGTCATGCACAAGAGTCTCAAGGAAATTATCTGGCAATGGACATTCCCCACCAATTATCCTCTTATCAAGAAACTTTGGTCCCTGATCCTCCCCATGACTTGTTGGGGAATATGGAAAGAGAGAAATAACAGAATATTTAGGGAAGCTAAGTGCACCTCTCAGGTGGTCTTTGAAAAAATTTGCAGGGCTATAAAAGAAAACATAAATATTCCTCACAGGAACAATAAACAATGGCTTTTTACTGATATGAATGAAATTGAAAAAGGCATCCTTACTGAATGGAACTTAATACACAAAGTTTGCAGATCTGACAATAAGAATAGGAGAGATAATATTGTTTGGCGATTTCCTGATCATGAATGGATAAAGGTGAATTTTGATGGGGCAGATAAAGGTAACCCTAGGAAGTCTAGTGGTGGAGGAGTCATCGGAAATGCTCAAGGTGTACATATTGCTTCTATTGCTTCTCCTTTTGGGGTCCAAAATAATCATGTGGCCGAAGCTCTGGCCATGCTAAAAAGCCTCCAGATTGCTCAGGGATTCAAATTTTAAAAAAATTGGCTGGAAGGGGACTCCCTAAATATCATCCAAGCCCTTAAAGGTACTAGTTCTATTTCTTGGAATATTACTAACTTAGTTGAAAGTGCTAAAAAATTATTAAATGACTATTTTAGTATTATCATAACTCACACTCTAAGAGAAGGCAATAAGGTTGTGGACCTTTTAGCTAATGAAGGGGTCAATATAGAGGTGGAGGTTAAATATATCAGAGAGACTCATTGTAAAAGGGATGTTAGAGAGCAATTATTATTTGATCGCATCAATGGGTCAAGTTAAAATCATGATTATCTTCTAGGGTCCGGATTTCAAAGACAGAGTTTGGGGGCAGATGAACTATCAATTAATGATTGCTTTTAGGCATTGGTTCTATGATCAAATGTGTGATGGGGATTATAATAATAAATGCTGGTTTTGTGTGGCCATTAACATTAGCTTTAAAACTACGGAAGGGACTCTGTTCTGTTATTCCACAATTTTACACAAGAACTTGTGGTTAAACCTACGAATTGTGAGATACAACTTTGGGCACTTCTACTTTCTATTCAAAATGGGAGGTAACTTAAATAGGAATGAGCCCCCTGGCTATGAAAACTGGAAGAGTGAATGAAAAGTATGGAGGAGGCTTCATAGATATGGTTTCACTGACTATATGGAAAAGTTGCATGGAAGCAGAAATTCAGTGTCACATGGCTTTGCTAGGGGCTGGAACAACAATAGAGTCACATTGTTCAGGGAGACATGGAAAATTGATGAGGATCTAGTTGCGGAGGTCATGGATCTTCAGAAGGAGAGCACTAAATTCTATAGAGACCGGAAGTATGCTGCTGAAGCATTTAAAAACTTCCCGAAATCAGAGGATGAGAAGGCCAAGCTTGTCAGGAAAGACAAGATCTCCTACTACCTTCCCCAGCAGGTAAAGTCCTTTTGGCAGAAAGTTTTAAGGGTTTTGATGGAGTTTCTCATGGTTGATGGTAGATCTACTAAAATCTATAACTATCATTTTGCAATTCTTAATCACTTTCGCCATGGGGTTAAACTATCCCTGCCCTTTTACTTAGCGTCTTCTCTGAATGAGAGTTTGGTTGATCACGCTAAAAAGCCTAATTGTTACCCCATAGCCCATCAGGGGCTTATCTTGCTTATTTATGAATACCTGAAGGAAAAAGCTAGGGCTAGCAAGGATGATCACCTGGTTACTAATGCACATGTTTCTGAGAGCTGTAAAGATTCTGAGTCAGATGAGGATCAGTCTAATGCCCCTACCCATAAAAAATGGAGAGCTGATACAGATAATGTGGAAATGGAGGTGCATTGTGATTTGGAGGAGGAAAAAGGGAAGGATAGTGAGACAAAAATGGAGAGTGAGAAGGATGAGAACGTTGGAGAAGAGGAAGAAGGGAAAAAAGATGTTAATTCTGAAAACCCTTATTCTAACCCTATGGGCTCGGATAGCAGGAATGTCACCTTGAAATATATGGAGGAAGACAACCCTAATTCTGCGAGCACTGAGCAGGGTAGGGATTCAGCAAATACTATTTTGAATACTACCCGTAATTGTACTATGGAATCCTTATCTTCCAGAAATGGGTTATTGACAACATTACTAGCATTCAAAGCAAACAGAGGGACCTAGAAAATAAGATACACAATTCGATTAAGGAAACAAATTCGGGGAAAAAGAATGAGGAGATGGAAACCAGTGAAGCTGAGGAGGAAATTGAAATGGAGGACTGGTTGGAAAAAGACTTGATAAAAGGGGATTTCAAACATTTGGAGGATGTTATCAGAATTGTAAAAGAACAGGCTGAGGAGGATAAAGGTAACATCATCACTCGGGTTGCTCAAACTGAGAAGGCTTTGAAAAGCTTCATGAACCACAGTCTTGAGGTATTACGAGTTTCATCACATAATATGAATGCCTTGGTGGATCACTTAGAGAGGAAAAATTAGGATAAAAACGTGGTAATCATTGAAGATGTACCAACCTCTAGATCCACTCATCAAATCTCTAGGCAAAGGACTAGGTAGAACACCACTGAGATGGAGACCAAAATGAAAGACATCCAACTAAAATAGGAGAGAAATGATCTGAGAGAAGCTGCTAAGGCTATGATGCTTTTGGTTCAGAACGCTGAGGAGTTTAGAAAAGTTTTCATTTGATATGTAAAGCTGGGTTTTGGATGCCAATTTCTTGTTTGCTCCTTGCTGTGTTTTGGTCCTAGCTATTGGTTTTTTGTAGCTGTTTTGTCTTGTTTCTTTCTTGCTCATCTTTCATATTGTAAGTGGGTTTCAGGGCCCTTAAAACTTGTTTTTTCTTAATCAAAAACATAACAAAAATAATCACTAAATAGTTTGAGCTATGAATGCAAATTTTCTTTGTGTGCTGTCTTTTATATTGGTTTTCAATTATTATCCCTCTGAGTAACTCGAGGAAGTCTATTGTGACTAAGAGGAGCAAGGATTGGGGGCATAATATTTTCTTTGTTTTTTGCTTGTAGGAATGATCCCAATGATCTGGAAACATATAAATTAGCTGGGTGTCTATGATAAGGGCCTTCACAACAAGGTGAAATCGCCTCACATACCTCACCTCCACTCATTTGTATGCTATAGGGAGGTGCATATCATTTCTTTGTTTGTTTTGAGGGAATTTCTTTATGATGCAATTTGGGTCCCAACAAAATCTGTCCAAGGATATGAATGAAAAAGGGTCATTGCGGATAAGATAATAAATATTGCACATTGAAAAATAAAGGAACTCTAACCTACCTGTTGTGTTTGTTATGTTCGGTGATGAATCTTAAGCATTTTAACTCCAGTGACTAGGTTTAGGTTGCATTTTGCATATCATTTTGCATTTTTGTGAATTTAGAGTGATTTTAGTGTGATAATAATGATCTCTTTATCTTTTGAATGAGAGCTGAAAGAATCATCATTTCTTATGCTAAGTGGTCTATTTATCATCATTTCCTTGATCGAGTATTTGTGTTTTGAGATGTTTAGCTACATACATAAACATTTAATATATATTCATACATTTCATTATTCACTCATCTGCATTCATCTATTTGCATATGAAAAGAAAGAAAAATAGACATCCATAATCATTTGCATTACATACTGAAAAGAAATGCATACATATAGAATAAAGCATATAAAAGACATCTCTTAAATCGATTGACACAAGTACAATGAAGTCAAATCAGATCTTGTATATATATATATATCGTACAAAGTCTAAAAGTACAAAATGATGTCGAATGACATACAAAATCCCATCGGAGCAAGAATCGTATAGGCTACAAAAAAATGGGTGTGTCTACAAAAAATATCTGAGCTACAAAAAAGAATATCTAGCTCTCAGCCTCTCCCTCATCGCTTAGTGGAGGAGGAGGAGCCTGATGACCAGGATCCTGATGAGATACCCAAGCTCCCTCTGACCGTACCATATACTGCAAGTAGGGAATGACCTGCTGCGCAACTGGAACTACAACACTATATGCTGCAACATAGTAGGCTGCCCTACTAGTCTGGAGAAGGACCTCATGTTGCAAGGCCTCTGTCTCTTCTCTCATCTTTTCTCTCATCTCTGAGATCTGGCGATCACACTCAACCCTAAGATCGGCAAGCTATCGGTCTCGCTCTGCTAGCTTAGACTGAGCCACTGTCAACTGTGACTATAGCTCTACAAGACGTGCTCTCATCAACCGCCCTATGTTAGTCCCTTACTCTCTCGCAGGCTCTCCACCCACATCTCCACCTCCAACTCCACCCTGCTCCTCCGTTCACTGTCAAACTTGTCTCAAAGCTACTTGCTCCTCCTCAACTCTACCCAATCTCACTCCTACATGCCCTAGGGATCCGCCCTCAGCCCTCTGTTGTCCAACTCTAGCTGGAACTCTGTTGCTACTAGCACCAGGATCGCCACCTGCCTATGTTTGAGCCTCAACTCTCTGTCCTCATCCCTGTCTCTGTCCCTGGCCCTATCCTAGTGCGGGGGCATCATCCTCAATCTCCTCAATATGAGGTGCCTACTCAGCTGGATCTATGAATCTAGGAAATGGATGCTGCTGGAAAAAATCTCTATACTGGGGCAATACCCCCGCATCCGCAACATCATCCATATAGTCCCATCTAAGGCATTGTAGACCAGTCAGCTCCTATATAGCCAAAGCATAGGAAAACCATAGAGACCATCCCTATCTCTCCTCATCTGCATAATGCGCATAAGCTGTATACTCCTATGACACCCCCTGAGGCCGGCCATACTACCTCATCACCTATGATACAATGAATCGCTCAACAATAGTCTGTGATCTCCTGATAAGAGGGTGCATAACAAAAAGGTCCCTGCGTACCAGCCGCCAATCATCCCATGGTTCTAAACCTCTGTAAGGTCTCCACACTACGGCTATCAGTTCATCTAACTACCGCCACTAAAAATCTGTCTTGCCCAGATGCGGCTATGTGATATAACTGACATACCTATATATAATCGGTTGCCCAAGCTCTCGACTATCATCAACTATCGGCCAACAAACTGGGAGGTTCTCCCAAGCCCAAACTTGTAAAATAAATACCCCTACAGCCATGCTCCTACCATCTCTATATATAATCTCATACATCTCACAATACATGTGGGACAATATACAAGAACCCCAACCAAGCCTCTGAGGGGTCTCCATCAATCTCATCAGCATCTTGCCCCATCCACACTAGAAACCTTGCTATCCTCTATCTGGCATTAGAAAACAACTGATAAATCCTGCTAGAACACATGCCAATGGAAACTCCTTGTTGTATCTACTCATCATAATGTCCCAACTAATGGAACGGGTCAAAATGTCTACATCCCGGAATACATGTCTAACTACCTGTAGTCCAGGTAACAATGCTGCGTCATAATCCACCTTATCCCCTACAAAAGGGATATGAAGGATCCTATATCATCCTCAGGAGTGATAGTCAACTCCCCCACTGGAAAATGAAACATGTTATGCTCTAAATGGAAACGCTCAACCAATGTTGTGAGCATACCGTGATTCACATGGATATATGGTAAAACAAGAAGATGAATCAAACTACACAAATCGATATGAGCCTGATCAACCTCTGATAACTATCATACTAGAGTCATAGTGGGAGGATAAACACATCTCTTCACAAAAGGCTTTTTGAATTTTCAAACTTGGAGGCTTAAAATGATTTGAAAATGACACTTTTGTCCCATATATAGCCAAAAACCTAATTTTTCAACTTGCTCCGATGGACATAAAAATTGTACCCTTAGCTAATTTGCCCATTTTGATTCCATTTTCGGGATTGAAATCAAAATTTGAGATCATTATACTAGACAATTTCAAAATTTAGACCACTTAGCGCTTTTCATCAAATGCTCATTCTTTCTTCAAATTGTGCTCAATTTCTCATGAATCAACGCTGAATCTCAATTTTATTCTACACGACAACTTTGCGCTCAATTCAGAATCAATCAACACCAAATTTTCAAAACTTCCTCAGAATCAATTTATGCCCAAATAAATTATCATCACCAATAATTGCCTATAATGAACCCTAGTTATCTTTTGATTTCGTTCCCGAGGGGGCATACTCACAACCTTATGATCTCACATCTCACATGTCGAGAATTTTTTTTTATCTTTATCAAAAGTCGAGCAAAAATCTTTTCAACTAAAGAAAATCAATTCTTATTGCTAAAGAGGCATCTCAGCTTCATCAGTTCACATCAAGTTGAGATCTCTTGATCATCTGAATCGAATCAATCGCTAGGGACATATCAGTTTCATCGCTTCAAATCAAGCTGATATTTGTCCTTCATCTGAATCAATCTCTTAATGTTAATCAATTTCATCGCTTTTCATCAAGTTGATTATTCATTTAAACTTAATCAAAAGTTTAAAGAGTATCTTTGATCACATGCTAAATCTAAGCAGGTGTTTAGTTTCATCGCTTCGAATCAAGCTAGACAGTTTATTTTTTGCTCATCGTATCTTGATCAATTAAGTTCAAGATTGATTTTTATCTTCGCTCAATGTGTCTAGATCAATCAAGTTCTAGATCAGTAAGATCTGCTTCTTGATCAATCAAGTTCAAGTTTGGTATCTTTTTTTTCTATCGTTCCTCAATTCAATCAAGTTTGGGATCGGTATCACTTTAATCAAACTTCATTTAGCTTCATCACTTTGAATCAAGCTAAACACCTTGCTCTTCATCTGGTTCGTGATCAATCAAGTTCAGAACTGACATCTCCTAGACATCACACATTCTTTGAACCAACGTGCTGCTTGCACATTAATTCAAAGAGGGGCAAATGTAATACCCTAAAAATGGTCATCTAAACCATGGGCCCCTAATCTTGACAACATCACAAAGGTCCTAACCAAAGGCAATTAAATCAACCTTGGGCACATTATTAATTCTTTAATCATCAAATATCATATGGCAAATCAATTACTCAATATTAATTAAATATTTAATCAATTTTGAATCATTTCCAAGAATATCATTTTGATTAATTATCCTATTTTAATTTATTAAATATCCTTGCATATTTAATTAATTAATAAATTTTCCATTTAATCATGCAAAAGGAATTAATTTATTACAAAAGAGGAATTAATTACAAAGCAAGAGTTGAATTGAAAATAAACAAAAAGAATTGAATTGAAAGAGAAATCAAACTTGAGATAGTATTTCTTTTTCTAAATTTAGAACTTGAAATCAGAAAAGCAATTAAATTGAATTATTGATTATTCTCTAAAATTGGAACTCAAAGCTTTTCAGAAAAAGAAGTTTAGTTGCATTGAAAAGACCTTTTTCTTGAATGAATCAAATATATGCATGGAATTATCTATTTTTATCACAAACGCATGGAATTAATTAAACCTTATTTCCAATGCAACTTGAACTTCTAATTTAAATGCATTTCAATTAAACTATAATTGGAATCTATCTCAAGGTTAACTGAACCTGATTTCTCAGTTATTCAATTAATCCTAAATTGAGCTTTTCTCTTGTAATTCTCTATAAATTCAGCCTTCATCTCTCATTCCAATTCACCCCAGATATTTTTGAGAACATGCTTGGAGATTATTATCACACTAATTTCACTCTGGAGTCATTGAAGATCATTGTGCTCTCTTAGATTATTTGCTTGAATCCATATTGTTTGCATCCATTATTGTTTGAATCATTATTTTCTTGAATCCATATTGCTTGAATCCATATTGTTTGAATTCATTATTGCTTGAATTATTCATCCATTTTGCATCCATATAGTTAATATCATATAGATTAAATCCTTCGTCTTGGTGTAGTCTAGTCACTGGTATTGCTTATAAAAATCTGAGAGCAATCTTATACTTGCATCTTTTAGAAGGCAATTAGTCACTTTGTTATGGTTTATTATTTATTGATTATTTATTTACTAACCAAACATGTAATGACCTAATTGAAGTGTTGTGCTTACAGCTACAGACCCTTTTTCACACACACAACACTATCATTGTTACGCCCTTTACCATCATTCTTTTGACCAAACACTCCTCAAGTGTCTTTATTTGGAAGAGGCACAAACTACTTTACATGAGGTACACGATGGTATATGTGGAGGTCATTTCAATGGTCTAAATCTGGCAAAGAAACTCATCAAAGATGGATACTATTGGCCTACAATGGAGCAAGAGGCCAACAACTTTGCAAAGAAATGTTGCAAGTGTCAAATACATGGGGACCTGATTCATGCTCCTACGCAAGAGCTCCAATGTGTTATATATCCATGGCTTTTCTCTCAATAGAGTCTAGATCTCATAGGAAAATTTCATCCTACTTCTACCAATGGCCACAAGTTTATAATCATTGCCACTGAATATTTTACTAAATGGATTGAGGCCATTCCTATAACATATATCACTAACAAGAAAATTTCCAAGTTCATTCTGAATTACATCGATATAGGATCCCTTTAACAATCATTACCAATAATGGGTGTCCATTAAAAAACTAGGATGTTATGGAACTCTATGAAAAATTCCACATTCAACATGGATTTTCTACTCCATACTATCTACAAAGTAATGGCCAAGCGGAGACATCAAATAAAAACCATCTTCAAAATACTCAAAAAGGTTGTCAATGATGTTAGTTGAGATTGGCATATGCAACTAAATCTTTCCTTGCAGGCATTTTGTACAAGCATTCACACTCCTAGTGGTGCTACTCCCTTTTCCCTAGTATATGATGTTGAGGGCATACTTCCTGTTGAGGTCAAAATCCAATCATTGAGAGTATCCTTGCGTCACCTAATTGATGAAGAAAAATATATAATATCCAAACTACATGAGCTAGAAATGTTAGATGAGAAATGACAAGTTGTTGTAGTTCATTTGCAAGCATATCGGAATTGTCTTTGTCGAAACTACAACAAGAAAGTCAAAGGTTGACACTTTGACATTGGAGACCTGATCCTTAGAGAAAAACCCAAGAATTAGCAAGTCAGAGAAAAGACTAGCAAATTTGAGCCTAATTGGCTATGACCCTCTATAAGAACTGCAACTTATGGGTCAGGGGCATATAAGCTTGCAACACTAGAGCGATAACCACTGTCAGATTTAGTTAATGACATGCAGCTCTGCAATTATTTTACATGATCTTTAAAAATGAAAAAAATATTAAAAAAATGAAAAATGATCTTGAAAAAACGTCAAAAAATTGAAAAATAATCCTTAAAAAATATTAAAAAAAAAGAGAATCGCCTTGATGAAAACCTGGAAAACAAGCATCTTGTGCAACAAAATAAAAAGAAATAAATAGTAAAGAGAAATCATTCACCCTATACTAAAAACATGGTAAACATGCACTTTGGGTAAGTATCATGGTGAAAACCAGGAAAAGAGGCACCACCTGTAGCAAGTTGTTGTGTTGTCATATATCTTCACTTTATTTATAACACATTCACATTTATGGTACCCTTTTATCCATTTCCCTATCCAAACCTATTTTCCTCTTGTGGCTTAAGACTAGTTGATGTTTAGCATCATTCCTTTTAGGATACAATTTGTACACACAAAAGTTTCCTTTTACTTGGCCACTTTATATAGCTTTGAACTTGACAGGAGGGCAATTTTTGAACATGATTGACAAATGGAGTCATTCTTGCCAACAGATCAAAGGATGCAACATGTACATAGGCGTAAAAGTCCTAAAAAAATCTCTAAAACTCAAATAAAGTCTTAAAAAGTCCTAAAAATCAAAATAAAGTCTAGAAAAATTCCTAAAAATTAGAATTAAATCCTGAAAAAATCTTTAAAAATAAAATAAAGTCCTTAAAAATCCAAAAAAATATAAAATATCCCGAAAAAATTCCTACAAATTTTAAAATGTCCTTAAAAAGACCAAAAACATTTACAAAATGTCATTAAAAAAATCCAAAAACATTCATAAAATGTCATGAAGAAAACACAAAAAAAAACATCAAATAATCCCAAAAGACCTAAAAATGGAAAATGGTCAAAAACCCAAAACAAGAATAATTTAATTTCATCAATAAATTATTCCTTTCAAAGACAAATATTTGAGAAAATGGAAATAGAAACACAAAAAACATTGGGCTTAACAAATCACACAATAGACAAACTATCAATCAAGTCAACAATCAAACCAATCAACTTGTCCTATCAAATAATATCCAAAAATCCCTATCACTATTATATGTCTTATATAGGGTGTATTATACTCAAAACCATAGTGTATCCATCTTAAATAGGGTACTTCATTCCTTAAACCAAAATCATGATCGTCCTATCAAACACAAACTCTCAACTTTCACAACAAGATCAAAAAGGTTGTTGACTCGCTTGGTCCAATGAATCTTATCTTTCATTGATTTCTCTTTGGTCATGCTCCTATGCTACTCAAAGATATCCAAAAGTGATGAGAGTCACCAGGATGGTTCATGGTCTTTTGTTTTGTCTTCTGTTTGTGGGATGTTTTCATGAAATTTTGGGCCAAGTATGTCTTGGGTGTTTGTGTTGGTACATTCACTTTTTGACTATCACACATACCTCGAACATTAAGATACAAATATTTTAGGATGGATTGAAACATTCCTTGTCTGTAATGTGTCTATTTTTTGCAAAGGGATCATACTATCACTCTGGATTTATATGTCTTGGTGTGATGTATCCATTTTTTATATTAAATAAATCTCTCTAAAGATAAAGTCCACTTATGAAAGAAAGGTTTCATCATTACTAAATGTTTACCATCTATTTTCTTCCTCTGACTAACACTTCTTTAGTTAGTCCTCATGGCCCTCTTGGTCATGTTCTCAAGTACACAAAAACAAGTGCATCCTACATTCGCAACATGTTAGGGTATAGACATATCACAATCATCCATATAATATATTCATCTCATATAACACTTGCATCATCCCATCCTACATATAAATGTTAATATCATATTCCAAAAATGTGCATCTATATAATGGTATACATAAGCATTATCATAGTCCATACATTGCATGACATAAGCATATGCATATAGATTCTATTACAACATCATAATATATGGCATCATATAAGAATCATCATCTAGGGATATAAAATATGCATTAACATAAGCATATCATATAGTCACCAATAGTTGCATTATACACATATATCATAAAATGTATCAAAGTAAAAAATATAGTTTTGCATCAAGCAAAGCTCATAGGCTCGGTCTGAAGCAATAAAGTGTCTACAAAAAATGAAATAAAAGCATCACTGTAACTGAAGAAGATCACCCAATTTTCTCTTGATCCTCTTGGCCCCTACCCTATCTAGAGGATGAAGCTCCTCCTGTCCCTAGTCTTGATTTCCTGACCTAAGTGGCCTCAATGGTCCTGTACCTCCTCCACTGCTCTATATCCTCCAGGAGTGTGTCCTGTTGTGTGACCTACTTTGTGATCAAACTGTTGAATATGATGGTGCTCTCCACTCTGGTGGTACCACACTCTCATATAAGCCCATCTAGTATCTAACCTCCTGTTCTATCTCTACTAGATTATGTGATATCTCTCGTATGTTGAAATCTATGATACTCTCAATGAACTCTTGGATAGCCTCAACTTTTCTATGTGGCCTAGACAAAGTTGTGTCTCGAGAGGCTATAATTGTAGCCCTCTCTACTTTCAACATGTCCCTCTCTACAATAATAGATGCTCACTTTCCATCCTAGAATATCTTGTTTGCTACTCTCTCAGCTTGTAAAGCTACTACTTGTCCCTGTAATCTCACAATCTGATCCATTTGAATCCTCACTATGTCCCTTAAAGTACCATCATTTTGGATCTCCTCAACCTCCTCACCAACAACTATATCATGCATCATATCATCTTGTGGACCTTCTACATCATCCTCCTACTCCATCTACATAGGAGTGACACTATGATCTCCTTCATCCTCATCATCATTGTCATAATCCTATCTATTAATCACCTCTCCATCAAATTCCTCATCCTCTATCTCAGCTTTTGTCTCCTCTTCCTCCTGATCTCCCTTTGCCTACCTCATCCTACCCTCTCCTCTATCCCCCCTTCATGATACCACCCTCAGAATTGGTCACTCTAGATCTATCAATGGTATAGGCTTGTTCTTTACAAACCATCTATCATACTATGATGTGGTACTCACATCTATCGCATTTGGTCCTTCTACCCATTATCTAGGTTATAACTGATCAAACTCTAAGTATGCAACTTGAGGTCTGATAACTAGTCTGCATGCCCCAACCTCTCTCATGAGAAAAATATGTTATACTTATCAGGACATCCTATCGCTCCTCAAAATGTCTTTGTACTCACTCTGACAGCTCCACCTCTATGATCCTTTGTCTAGATATGGCCTACCCAATTGGGTATCTCTTGTGTCTGCAATAAGGAAGGTGTTGATCATCATCTTCTCAACCAGGGAAATCTCTGTAGGGTCTCCATGCAAAGTATTTGAATCTATCTAACTCATGTCTCCAATATAGTGTGTACCCTAGTGGTCCTTGTGATAGGACGCAAGCATAGAACTATACATATGGTAAACAGTGATAACTTTAAGAAACCCCCTCTCAAAAAATTGTATAAAATCTCAGCGAATATTTAATTTTTAAAAAAATAATTATTATTTTAATTGGTGAATCTTTCCTTTGATATTTTATTGGTGAATTTTTTAATATAATTTTTTTTTGGTAGAAAATATTGATGAACCTTGGAAAATAATAAGAATATGCTTTAATTACTATTGCAAATCCTTTCATTTAAAAAAAATAGTTTTTTTATAGAAAAGTAAAGGCTTGAAGGTGGAAATCACTAATGAGTTTAAGGGGTAGAATCTACTTTATTTGGTTTCTACCATTAACCTAAAATAATCTAATAGCCCTCTTTGTATTTTGTGAGATAAAATGTACCAACAATTTGTAATACTCATGGGGCCAAAAATTGCTTTTAGACTATTGATTTTCATTGAGGCCATTACAACTTGTAGGTACAATTTACCTCATAGAATACAATGAAAGTCATTAGATTATATTTTAAATCAATGGTGACAACTAAAGATTGTTGATATAACCCTAAATTAACTAATAATTATGATATATTATTGACGAATTAATTTAGATTTCTGCAATAAATTATAAAATGGCGAATATGATCCAATCATGTATTGAATATTGTGGCGAATCTTTGAGTTAAAAAAAAAACTAAACAAATAAATCCTCTAGTGATTTAAATAACACTAAAGTAAAAATTTGTAAAAATGTGGCAATTCGGGTCATCTCAAAAGCTAAACTTATTAGCCAAATCTTGATTCCTAAATTTCAAAAAATAGCCAATTGGCGAATATTAGCCACTAAAATTTTCACTGATGGTAAATCTAGAATCACCTATCTATCTACGATAGGTTGACAAATTATTATGTGCTTGAATGCCTATAAGTAATGTCAAGTCACAACTAATAGTCAACCCACATTTGTATGCTACCTGATGAGGATGAAAGTATAGCATGCCAAAAATACATGGTACCCATGCGAACAAGACCCATGCATCACCATACACTCTAGAACTAGACCCCATCCAATACAGAATCTGTGACCCCATATGTATTGCACCAATAATCCTACAATGACTATGCTAATGATTATCACTAATCACTCATGTTGTGCTACCATGATCTCCCATCCAATCTCATAATCTAAAATACCTAGCTCGCCAACATCACACTCAAATTTTCAAATGCCTTGTTAGTCAAGGTATTTATATCTTAATAGGGAGGGTAAACATGAAGTAGTATTCAAGGTATGATACACATCCCTTTCACCAATATAGAAATGATAAAGGTTGGCTTCTCAGTAACAAAGGTGTCTAGTAAGTGCTCCAAGAACATTGATGCCTAAACAAATAAAAATTGAGACCTTGTATGTATTTGATGCTTTCATAATCAAACCTAAGTCCTCACCTAGTGTGCCTTGCATCACCATGGAACATATAGAAACACATGTTGGGTACATGCTTGGATCAGGCTACAACATTTTCTCTCATCCATTTATATAGCCCATTGGAGATTGTGTGCTCAAGTTAGAACCCTGGGGTGATGAGGTCCCCAGACATGCCTCCTAAGAAAAAGAAAATTGGGCATTGTTATGCATTTCTCTTACACCCAAGATCCACAAAGGCGACAGGAGAGGATACACATATAACAGTTTAAATCGACTCAATGAAAGTGCAAGTGTGCAAGATATGAAAGATAGAGATTCTTTTTAATGCACCAAATGAAAATGTTGTTCCTTTAAAAAGCAAAGACAAGAAAACAATAAAGAAAACAAGAAACATCACAAGTTGGAAGTTTAAACTCCAACCCCTTTTCCATGTTTTGATCCTGCAACAAGATTGTTAGCAAGTTGAGGGGGTCTTTAGAAAAAAAAGGACAAGTTGCACAAACTTGTTAGAGACAAATTAATCACAAGCCAATAGGTCAGTGGAAATTGAACAACCATATTCTACGAGACCAATTAAAAGTGAATTAACAAAAAATAGACAACATATATACCTTGTATAAGTGCAATACTGGTGATTAGATGTGTAGGTATGAGAAATAGATGTATAGGTTTGAGAAATAAATGCACAAATCTATACAATAAATACATAAAAGTAGAAGAAAGATGCATAATTCCTCCATAGTTGCATAGAAATAACCTATAAAAGCACAATTCATGTTAACAAATACAAAGAAGATTGAAATAGAAGTACATAAATAGTAAATAGAAGTATATAAGAATGAGATAGAAGCATGAAATCTCATCAAAAGAATAAAATTGGTGATCAAAGGCCCCGATATTCAGACAAAACCTACAAATTGACAGAAAAATTCATAAAAATGTCAAATGAAGGATCAGACACCCCACTAGGTGTGCCAAAATGTATAGTCTGAAATCTAACTTGCATAAATCATCAACGAGAAACCACAAATCCCTTCAATCTATGTGAAATCAAAATATCCTATGAAGAACATAAAATTGAGAGTAAACAATGAACACAGATGAATTCAACAAAGCATTCCCATGATCTTTCCATGTAGTCATTGAGTCTTCTTCAAAATGTATGAAATAAGTACCCTAAAAAATTTGCAAGCAACACACATTAGATAAAAGAAAATCTCAAGTGTAGCAGTTAAAGAGAAAATAGAGGCAAAGATTTGAATCTAAAGATTTTGAGGGAGATAGACCAGTGGCAGAGATCAAATTCATCCACAAGGGATGAACGATTGAGATTGCATAGGAGAAATTTTGCCAAAGATAGGGAGAGACTGAGAATCTAGTGAAAGGAATCAGAGAACAAATGGTGGAGGCTATAAAAGAGTTGAGAGGTGAGTGGAAAAAGAGAGAAATTAAAGAATAAAATTATTTAATCTCACCAACAAGGTAAGAGTAAATAAATTTTTCATCTATTTACCTATTTGAAATGGGGAAAGGTGAATAGTCTAACAAATTAAATAATTCATTAGAATATAGAAGAAAAAAAAGTTAGATAATTAAATAATCAATATTATTTAATTATAAGGGAATAGATGAATGCAAAAAGATTAATCAATTAATTAAAAATTAATTAAAGAAAGAAATTTGATCAATAAATTAAATAATAAAAAATATTTAATTAATGTTAGAAGAAAGATGAGATTGTTTGTAAGGCAATTGAATAATTAAAAATTAATCAATTAATGAAGGTGGCTGATGGATAGAGGAGGGGTCAATTGTTAGTGTCTACAATATAAATAGATAAACCCCAGCTTGTTTACATCCATCCAAAGACCATGAAAGATCCATTAAGGGATTGTCTTAATAAAGATACATCAATAACGTCATTAGCTTACATCAACATCTTCCACAGTACTACTGTGTCGACTTGAATTTCATCATCAGAATACTACCTACAACATATTAGTTTCACAAAATACAAAGGAAATGATATGGGAAATCCAAACTCAACCAATGAAACTACATGAAATTGATATTAAAATAAAAAACTGTATTATTACCTTCATGATTTAAGTCTCATTATGTCCTAACTCCACTATTCCTGGTTGCAGATGATTTTCTCTCAGACAAGCACTGGTAGCTTCCAAGATGGCATATGAAGAATGGACTGATAACTATTAGTTAACTGATACTATGATATGCAATGAAAATGATTTAAAGCTAACTGATTATGCTAAATAAGAAATGCTAAATTGCTAATTGCTTCAAGATAAAAATTCACAGATGCATAAGTTCTCTCAAATTTTTAACTTGAAGACTAACTCTTTCTCAACTCAAACTCCTACTTTTATAGACTTTTGAGAGGATAAGATGATGTGACCTGGATCAACGGTCATAATCAGATCTGCAAATTTGGATGGTTGTGAGAAAAGGTGAAGGTTGAGAGAAAGGGGGAAGGAGAAGACAAGTGTCACTCATCTCACCTTGACTAGGTTGCTGACTCTAAGGATGGTTGGAGAAGATTTAGGCATGAGAGGACAAGTGCACTCAAGTCCTTCCTAAGATGTAGGGATGTTGGAGAGAATATAGAATAAGGTTAGGAATTATGTGTATGTACACAATATTTCATTTATTTTGGAAGTTGAAGATAAGTGGCTAATAAATGTTTTATTTATTTTAATTTTGTTGAATTAATTTAGCCACATGATGGATGAGTTGGCAAAGGAAAGATGAAGTGGAGATGGAAGATGAGTTGGAAATGAATTAAATAATTTAAGAAATCATTTAATATTTGAGACTATAGGATAGAAGAATAATCATTAAATATTAGATATTTAATTGATTAGAGGAATAATTAAATACTAGATATTTAATTAATTGATGAGAGGAATAATTAAATTTTAGATATTTAATTAATTGATTAAAGGAAAAGGATAAATGAATTAATTAATAAAATATTTCAATTAAATGAATTAATAGAAAGACATGAAATGAATTAAATAAATTAATCTTTTCAAATTAACTATTTAATATAAGAATAATTATTAAATAAATATTAAATATTTATTTAATCACTCATAGCCATTTTTATGTGTATACAACTACACATTTTCTTGTTGTATCATCACTTGTATTAGCATGTGAATCAACAAGAAGAGTTTGTCCAAAAGGGAGCATTCCTTTACTTAACAATATCCCAAACAATGTTTATTAACACAACTTTTTTTGGACAAAAGACTAAAAACATCGAGGAGAGTAGGCTTCAAACATTTATTTCTATGCAAATAATTTATGCATGTAGAGTTTAGATCTATAGAAGTAGATATCAATTTCACAAATGAAAAATTTGATAAGAACAACACATAAAATTACAAGTGCGACCATTAGACATCTTCTAAAATATTTATAAACTAGCAAATCAATTGACAACATATATTACAAAGAATCTTCATCAAATTTGAAACTATTTAATATTTGAATACATTATCAATGCCAACTATTTAATCTTAAATAGATTCATTGATTATTAATTCAATTATTTGATTACCTAAATTAATTTAAAAAATTAAACTTTTAAAATTTCATTATGCCTAGAGGCGTAACCACTACAGTCACAGCTATTCCATAGACATACAAACCTGACCAACAATCTTGGTAAAATCTGAAAATCCAGTCATCAATTATCATGTTAAATATAAATTGTAATATTATTTAAATATCATTAGTGCACATCATAAAGCTCCACTAATTGCATCATATGAAGCTGATATGTCTCCCTTTAATCCCACTTAAGACAATTTTTTTATTTTTAGCAACTAATAGGTTTGTATTCAAAAATGGTTTTCATAGCTAATGTGATTGCATGAAAAAATGGTTACGAGTTGTAATTGTTGGGAAATAAGGTGTTGTGCCTTTGAATAATAATGTTATAATTGTAATATTTATTTATTATGTGATGTTGCACATGAATGTGTAACATGTAGAGATTCCTTTAGAATATTCTTGGGGCCACTTGATGCATTGTATTGTAACATTGTAATATTATATTAGGGAAATATATTTAAAAAGAGAAAACTTAGTACCCAATATTAAATGTGGGGTCAAGGGTTATTTAGCACATGGTTTTGTCACATGGTTTTATGGCACATGGTTTTTCTTTACCACTAGTTGTTTTTGTGTGAGCTTGGGTTTTTATAAGCAAGCACATGTTTAGTGGTCAAGGTTGGCTGGTGGTTTTGGGTTGTCATTGTATTGAGTCTTTTGGATGATTGCATTTGTGAAGCATGGCATGGGATATGTGGATTCATGCTTGGACACATGGGAATGCATTGGAGGGCTTGATGGTTTGAAGGTAATCATTGTAACTCTATGTTTCTTTATGGTTGAATAAAATGGAGTATGGATTCTTTTAGAGGTTGGGTTTTTCCTTCATGAGGTTTTTCCCAGGATATATATTGTGCTATCCTATGTCTTATTTTTTATGATATTTATGTTATGGTAATTTTGTAAGCTTGTATGCATGCTTTTCCCTCATGGGTTATGTAGGAAATGGATTATTAGAATGTGGGTTTAAAGAATTATATCCTAACAAGTGGTATTAGAGATTTCATGGTTGATTTGGAATGATAACCCTAGTTTGAGTGGAAGAGGTGCAAAGTGAAAGACATGGATATATGCATGAAAGGATTGAGAAATTACAAGGTATGGAACACACTTGCAAGTTGTTTTATTATATATATGAGGGTTTTAGGTTTGTTGTTGTGATGGGTTGTTTGCAGATTTAGGATTTGCAAAATATTTGGTCAAAAGGGTTTCCTTTGGATATGCATTTAAATGAGGGTTTTTTAAAAGAGTTTGTTAAAATGTCCTCTTGGAAAAAAATGGACCTCACCATTGGATCCAAGTTGGCTGAGAAACAAAATTTGATTTATAATATGCCCTAGTTTGGTCACAGTTGGAAAAAATTGCAAAATTCTTTATTGATGGTCGCAAAAGCCGTCAAATTTGGACAAGTGGTCTACAAAATATTATTAAAAAATATTTGTCCCATCACTGGAAAAATTGAACTTGAAAAAATATGAAAAAAAATAAAAAATTGTGTGGGGGCCTTTTGGAAAAAGGTTACAATTTTTTTAAAAAAAAACATATAATTTGGGGGTGTGAGGCCACCACCCCGAACCCCTGTAGGTCGCAACTTGTGGCAGGTACTACGATATCTACGGGTACTATAGTACATTGTAGACCTACAAAGCCCACAGTGCTCTACCAGTGGTTGGGGTTCCCATCGTCGGTGGTACCGACAGGACAGGGCCCCGATGGTGGTCCCCACCATGACTACAACCTTGCCCAATGGGTGTCAAACAAATTTGAACTGCCATTTAAATATTATTTCCGCCATGATATTATTTTTTGGGCTTAGTTAATATTTTTTTTTAGTTTGCCCAATGTAAATAAATATTAAAAAATTGCCACCAAAGGTTGTTTTGGAAAATGTGGGGGTCCAGTCATTGGACCCCATGGAGGTATATGATTTTTTAATTTGAAAAGGAAATTTTTAAAATCCACAAATTATTTCCATATAAGGAAATTGGCTAATTTTATTCAATGAAGCATAACTTTTACCTAGGGAGCTATTTTTTGACTTCTTATACTCATTGGAAAGCTAGTTTTGAGCACTACAGTTTGGTACAGGTTTGGTTCCTTGATTTTTCTATGTTGATATGTTTTGGGATCTTGGAAGATATATGTTCTCTATTACATAGTTTTGGTCATAAATTTTCCATACAAAATCGATTTTTTTATTTTGAATAGGAATTGAAGAGCATGTTCAGTTGACCTTTTAATGGTGCTACTATTTCATCAGTTTGATAAGTATGGAGATGTGTGTACCTTTTTTATCACTTGTTGGTGCTTGAGATTCAGAGTTTGAGTGGGAGTGCATCCGGACAAGCCATGAGGTGAAACCTTGAGGGATTACATGTTTGTATGTAATATTTATGATGCTATATTTGATTATCAAATTTGATTCTCCTTGGTATAGGTTTATAGGTGTTTTTTAGAGTTGGACTTTGATGGGGATAGGTACACAAGTTGTTCTTAGTTTTGAGGACATGGTTGGACATGGTTTGAGACTAAGAGTCTCATGTGGGTGATAGTTGAGTGCAAGTACAACATTGGTGATGATTATGGTGTCATGGGTATGCATGCACATGTTTTGCATTGGCACGACATAGTCACGTTTGTAGTGATTTGGTTAGATGTTAGGAGGTTATTCTTATCTCCTAGATTCTTATTTAGTTCCTTGAGTATGGTACTTGGTTGTGGACATATTTGGCAAATCAAATTGGATTATGATTTGGTGTCTGAGTCAATGTATCTATAGGATTAATCTCTTTGATATCTCAGTTTGTAGTTTACTAATGTGATAATGAGTTTACATGTTCAGTGTTTGACCTATGAGTTATACAGTTGTGTGGGTTGATCACATATTTAGTTGCAATAGAATGTCTTAAATATGGATTGTATATATCCACCAAGTTTGATTCATTGTGGTGCATACTTGTTAGTTGGCCTTGTCTATGGTCATTTGTGCATTAGTATGTTTGTTTTGAGATAAGAGGATGGATGATATTTTAGTACCTAGATAGTTGGATTTGGGACTTGGAGCATGTGGTTTATCATGACATCATGATACCTTGGTTATTCATTGGTTACAATTTTGGTGGAAGCTTTTGATAGTGATGAATTGGGTGTGTAGGATTGGTTCCTGATTGGTAGTTTGTTGGCAGTTATATGTATTCACCATTGGATGTTGGATGATCTTCTTAGTGTGCAGATGTTGGAGGAGCTCTTGATCATGTCATTGCAGAGGGTCTTTCACATTTGTAGGTTCACTAGTAAGAGATGGTGATCTTCATGATATTTATGGATGTGGACATCTTGGAGGACTCATGGAGTCCTTGGTTGAGGTGTGGTTTATGCTTTCATTTGACATGTTATCCTTGTTTGATAGGATGGTTGTTGTTATGGCATGGTACACTCTTGATTGTGCATTAGAGTTATGGCATGTTGCAGTTTTTTGATATGTTCATATGGATCATGTTATCTCTTAGGAGGAGATGGTTCGATCATGTTGTCATGGTTATGTTCCTGATTCAGTTGGTGGAGCTTTGACATTGATCTTATTGGTTCTCTTTGTATTTAGTGTATGATCATTTGCTTGATTACTACAAGATGGTGTTATGTGTTACATTTGGAGTCTGGAATGAATTAATCAGTTATAGGTGCTCATGGATACATGGAGATGTTGGTGATATTGATATTCTCTTATGATTAGAGATATGTGTTGATGGTTAGTTGATTCAAGAGGAAGTCTGAGGAGCATTCACCTAGTATAAACTTGAGAGGAGATTGTTCTTAGTGTGAGTCATGATGACTTGGATAACTTGATGAGCATTCTTATTCCCCATTCTTGGTCTACTCGGTGGTTTACTATTTGAGAGGTATTGTCCATTGTTCCTTTGAGGTGTATTATGTTTATGCCTATCTTTCATAGATATGGATCTTAAGCTATCAAGATGTTTAGTTCTAGAGGGTTCATTTGAGAGATGTATAACATAGGTTATCTCCTTGTGCATATGGTTTGATATTATGATATCATTTTGAGGATGTTAGGAGATGGTTTAGGGGACTGATTTCCTTCATTAGGAATGGTTATTATGAGTGTTAGGATTGTTTTGTGAATTTTCTAAGATTGGGATTTTGTTTTGCTTTGGCCCTAGAATGCTCTTGTTGAATCATATTGGCGGGTATTATTTTTTAGTAGTAACTTGTTTTCCTGGTTTCCCTCTGCTTGATTCTATCCCTCAAGGGTTTATATCATTCAAAACCAGCCCAATATCCTAATATATATTTTTCAGTCGGTAATTCTAAAGTCTTGAGTCTACTATGTCCCTCTTGAGTTAATGAGCCTTAGGTTTCCAGTCCCTTCCGCATGATGTCCTAGGGACATAACTCAATGCATGTGGTTTAAGTTTTTTTTGTGGGCCATGGTCTTTAAAACCCTCGCTACATGTTGAGATGTTCTATATGAATTACCAAGCTTCTGAATGTCATCTGATGTGGCATTTTTGCAATGTTCTAAAAGGGAACTTGGGACTCAGTGAGACATTTTCTCTTATTCTACCGAGTCCTGAGTGGTTTTTTTTTGTGAGATCTCAAAGTATTTGCAAATAGAAAACTATGTGAGCTTTTTGTAACCCATACCAAGTCCCGGGTCATGCCATGAGCATAGGCAATTGTGTACTTGAAGCTTGGTGAATTCTTTATTGATGGCTTGGTGAGTGTTTGAGGAGAATGGTTGTGAACTAATCTCTAAAAGTAACTTGGCACTCGTTGAGATTCTTTTCTTCTCCTGGGTGAGTTTCCGAGTAAGTGAAGATAGAATTCTTTGTCAACAGAAGAAAAGGATCCAATGTGTCAACTCGGAATGCATTGAGATTGCCTAAGGGATTTCACAAAGCATCTGAGTAAAAGTAAAGTCAGTGATAAGAAAATTAAAGAGTCAAAAGTAGCCCCCTTGGGCAGGGAGATTCAAATTTTGCTAGTCATCATTGATTTGATTTTGATCTAGGGATGAGATGTTGTTTTAGTGCCCGATTGAACCACCAAAGTTCACATGATTTACATTTATGAAGAAAATACTAAAGATTTAAAGTTGTTGTTCATGTTGATTTCTTTATATTTAGAGTCTAGAGCAAATTTTGGAGCAGAGAAAGTGCAAGGATAGGGTTCCTGTGAAGAAATTCAATCACCTTTAAGGATTTTATCTAGTTAATCAAAAGCTAGTAAGTTCATTTTCCACATTGTCTGTTGTCATTTTGAATTCTTTTTTAATAGAAAGTAAGGTATTCAGTTAAAACCATAGGCCAAGTCATCCTTAGAATTTGAGAGGGATATTTAGAAAAAGAACAAGATGTCCAATTCTTCAAAAGCTTCACATTTGGATGAGCCCAAGGCAAAAAAGAAAAAAAAAAGGAAAATAACCTTCATGATGATATAATTGCTTTATTGCTTGGGTCATCGTATAGACCAAAGAAAAGGGTCTATGTCCCAAAGTTTTTTGATAAATAGGGTAATTACAAAGAAATTTATTTCAAGGTTAGGGGACATCATATTTTCAATTATTTCTTCTTGAAGTTAGAATCTATTGTCCTAGAGTGTAATCCTTTGAGGTTAGGGCTTTCAAGGCTAGTAGTTCCAAAAAAAATTGTCAACCAAGATTTAATCAAAGCCTTGTCCCAGTGTTACAACCATGTTGATAGGTACATTAAAGTTGTAAATGGAATTCTACTAGATATTAGCAAAGAGAAGATTTTGGAATTCTTTGACAAGGAGGACTATAGAAATTACACCACAAAAATTGACTTTGTGAGTTTAAAAGCATAATATGATGCTACAAAGGGTTTTTACATAATAAAATGGTTGCTTATGCATAGACCTAAATATAGAGGAATTTTAGACCAATTTGTTAGAACAAAGAAACCTCTCTATAAAGTGGATTTGTTTTGCAGATATTTTGAAATGACATACTATGCAATCTATCAAGCACTGGGATATGAGGGAGACCCTCTCATGCTTCAAGAAATAATGTTTCTAGCCTATGATGTTCAAAGTGATACTGGCTATAGTACATATGATTATCCCCAATTCATGATGAATTGGTCAAAATCCAACAAGATGGTGCCATAGTAACATTCAAATGGTATTCTCTATTAATTCATATGCTATTGTACCAAGGGAAAAACTTTAAAGTGTGGGGATTATCCCTCCATGTAAATGTGCTTGACCAAAATAGTATCAAGAAACCAGTCCAATTGTGGACTTCAATATAGTATTTTGGGTATGAATACTCTTAGGACCTTGTATTCGAGCAACATTTTGTTAAAAGAATTTATGTTGCATGTGGTATAGAACTCCCTAGGCTGACACAAAAGGTAATGAATTTCCTGAGGCCAAAGGGAAAGGAGAAGGAACTTAAGGCTAGTGTTGATCATAACTAGGTTGATTGGTATTTAGCAGAGGAGTACACTTACATCAGAGTTTATGGATTCAGTGGGAAGCCACATATTTTACCATTCATTATGCCAAATAGAATGGCTACTCTAGAGATAGTATACCAAATTTTTGTGGCCTCTACTCCTTTTAGGACACAATCCAAGGGATCTTTCCTTACCTTGTATCTTGACATCAAGGATTTTTTAATTAATTATAATAAAGGTTATCAACAAGCAATTGAATTTCTTAATTCTTTCCATTTACCAATTGGGTTAACAACCAGACAATTTGACCTAGAAGGATATTATTCTTTTGCTAAGAAAGAAGTCACACAAGGGAAAGTTGAGAATGAGTTTGTGTTGAATGAAGAACTAATGATGAATTGCCAATCTCATGTAGAAGTCAAGGCAAGGAGGTCAACCTATTTTAAAGTGCAGAGGATTGGAAGCAGAAGAAGGTTGGAGGATCCATCCTATCGAGGCATATTTCTAGAAGAATTTAATAGGGTCAACAGAGTAGAGTTGTTCATTCAAAATGCCCCTACTATTTTGGCCAACTTGTCCAACCCTTCGCCTCCATCCCCAAGTCCATAAATATTTGTAGTAGGAGGACTCGTGGTAGCTCCACCATTATTACAAATGTCTCCAGATCCATCCTCTAATATTGCAATGTCACAAGGAATTGATGAAAGAACATAGAAACAAGAAGTAGAGGAGGTGGAACAAGAAGTAAGATTTCATCCTTACACCCCGCCTAATGATCAAAATGATGACATTATTGAGATAAGTAATTATTTGGCTAAAGATGTAAGAAGGGCTTCTAAAGCCTATTTATTTAATGATGAATTTATGCACTATATGGAATTAAAATTGATCTTATACTAAAGGAAAGGGGGAGAATTATTAGGCAAACATGTTGACATCCCCAATGAGAAACATGAAGAATATGACAGAAAATTATATGCAAGTGTGAAAGAGGAGTTTGAAAGCATGACACCTAAGGAGGGGAGAGAATTGTTGAAGGAAGCTAGTTGTTTGATAATTCCATGGATGGACATTTCATCTTGCCTTGTTTTTGATAACTTGAGAAGAAGCCAAGGATTTGATTATCATCTCACAAATGAAGGAATTGATAAGTTATGTTTTGGATCAGAGTTTAGGCCTTCAGAATTTTTGTAATCAATGTGGTGCCTATATCCGGAAGGCAAGAGGCTAGCAACAATTACTGACCCACAAAAAATCTTGGGGCAGTTTATGGTTTATAGACTCAAGGATATTTCATCTACTAGGGTAGTAGAGTTAAATGTAAACACTTCTCTCTTCAATAAAGAAAAAGTGAAAGAGAAAAATGAAATGATTGTACAACTCATGAAGGAGAATAATGAATTGAGAGAGGCATTGAGAGTGTCTATAAGAAAGGGCCTTCTATTGGAAGTAGAGGCTACAATATAAAAATTGCAAATGAATATTATCCTTGAGAAGGGAAAAAGAGAAGAATCAGAGATAAAGTTGGTCAAGGTACAATAGGAAGTAGTATCCTTGAAGAGGGAGCTCAAGATGAATAGGTTTAGGCTTATTTAGAATCTCATTAAGGCCAAATTTGAGCAAATGCTACCTCATCTGTAGGTTTTATGGACCAGGCATCAAGAGATTATTCATCATCTAGAGACAATGAGAACTAGAGATTCATCTGAAACTTATATTGAAATACTTTTCCAAAAAAGAACAATTACTCTATTTCCTACACAAGTTTTTCGAGGTTACTGAGGATGATGAAAAAGGACTATGAGAAAATATGTTGAGTGAATTGGACACTATAATGTCTAAAGTTGATGTGTGGCTAGTTGAGCATCACAAATATCATGGGAAAGTAGTAAAGGCTTTGTGCAAGTTCAATCAATTGAAATGTGCTCCTCCTCCCTCATTCATGAAGTACAATGAGGAATATAAAATAGATCAAGAATAGAGGATGGAGATTGGGAAATATCTTTGGCACAACATAATTGATAAAATCATTGATGATGCGGATAAGTTAGAAGAAAATGTGTAGGTGCGACTGAGTGGTTTATATGAGCTATAGTACAATGTTAAAATTTTGAATAGATTAAATGCCTCCTTAGTAATCCTAGCATATAGTGCTCATCTTGATGCATGTGTCAAATTTTTCTAAAAGAAAAGTGAAGAGTAGAGTGACGAGAATTTTTTAGTGACTTGGTTATTCTTGACCAAAGATATTTTTTTTATTTACGTCTCATTTCTAACATAATTTACAAATTCCACCTTGACATCATATTTGTTCTCTTCTCCAACTCAGCAAAAGGTGTAACAAATGAGGAAGTGGTTCATGAAGAATCATTTCTAGTTGTGATTTGTTTGTACCTTTTTTCATGCTTCTTGCATCACATGATGTCCCTAGTATATTCTTTTTTTGTAAAGTTGAATTTTGACAAGTGGCAACTCGACCTGAAGATTTGTTGCTCCCTTATTTTTATAAAAGGAAATTTAGGATCATTTGCAAAAGGTTTTGAAATGTTTTATATGGACATAGTGATAAAAGAGAATGCTCTCTATATACTGAGTTTTGATATAGAGTCCATCTTTGGTGAATTTTACTATTGTAGGCACAAAAAACTAAGAAAAAAATTTCCATAGATTGTCTCACTTTTGTTCTCCTTTGGTTATATAATCTCATTTATTTAGGATAAATGAAATTTGTCTTTATGAGCTTCTCCTAAATGTGTGATGCAGTGATTGGGTTTTCCTCGAGGAGGAAATTAAATATTATTTGTGTATTATAGTTTCTTTGGGAGGATTAGGTGATTAGATAAGTATGAGTTATGTGTATGGAAATGGGGTGCATTTGTAAGGCATGTGTATCCAGAAGTGTGTGTACAACATGTGTCAAATCTGTTAAATATGTGAAACTATTCCAATAAATAATGCATTGGTCTTATTATATACATGTTTAGCAACCAACTCTAATTCATATCATCTTTTCTTTATTTATTTAGTTGATTAGTCTTTTGGTAGGATTTTTTTCTCTTAGTGTTGAATGCAATAATCCATACTCAGTATGGAGCCTATTCTAAATGAATTTATGCATATTCTAGAGTATTCTACTAAGAGTCATCTTTTTGTTAGGTCCAATATGGAAAGCTAATGTACTGAGAGGGGAGGGGTGAGTCAACACTTCAAAACCTTTTCCCAACAATATCTTTACTATTATGCATAAACCAAAAACTGTTGTAACATAACATAAAGCTAAAACAAATAAATACCAATCATACATGATTCACTCCATAACACATATATTTTGGTTACGCAGAAACTCTTGGTTAGAGAGAAAAACTACGGTGGGGATGGCACCCATAACTTCACTACTACAATAATAAAGAGTGCTCGGTTAGAGCTACATGTTTAGCTATTTCTAATAGCTTACCCTGTTAGGAGTATCAAGATCTTTAGATCTACCTTGCTAAAGGATTTTACAACACTTATTCTAAATGATGCACCTGGTTAAAGGCTTTACAATTTATAGACTTTGTTAGAGTCTTTTACCCTATTAAAGGTTTCTCTTACAACTTCAAAATATTACAATAAAATCTTTACAAATATCTGCAACTTTACAGACTTTGTTAGAGTCTTTTACCCTATTAAAGGTTTCTCTTACAACTTCAAAATATTACAATAAAATCTTTACAAATATCTGCAACTTTACATCTGAAATGTTATAGCAGATTCTATGTGCTCAAAGTGAGATTACCTTGCTTATAGCATACCTCGGTAACCCATAAAGTAACTCGGTAAACCCTTCTATTTACTCTGTTCTTTGACTATTCTCTGAAATCCTTCTCGGTGACCTTTGTGTCTCTGTAATAGTCATAACACTCAGTGCTTTCTTCATACACCTTTATATCTCTTCTTATCTATATTGTTATCTGATCTCAATCCATGCTGTATAAATAGATCTCTTATGTCAATGATCTGGTTCATTACTTCGATCTTACAAACATGATTTATCAAATGAATAACCATACAAAATATTTCATTGGATAGATGAACTCAAAATCATACACAATCCTTAACTGCAATTTCCAATGTGATAACGGTTCTTTGTTCCTCGATCTTATAACACGTTTCCACATGTGTGTGTTTAGGTTCAATGAATCTGGTAAAATGTTTCACTCGGTGTATATCAACTCGGTGTGTCATTATTGTTGCTTGATAGACATACAGTGTTACTCGGTAGATAGCTCGGTGTCTACTGGGCTCTGTGAATACTTTCTTCTATAACCGACTGCTCTGTTCATACCGACTGAATATTTCGGTAGTAGTAACCGACTAGAGTATATTGAATGACTTTGGATATAAAACTAATGGCAACTAAAATAAATAGTAACAATCTCCCCTTTTGACATTAGTTGAGATGTTTGACAAAACTACTTTCAAAGTCATAGCTCAAAAATCTATATACTTGCAAAATTTGACTAAACAGATAGTATATACATTAGTCAATGAGATAGTATATTTAGATATACTCCCCTTATCACTATACTATACAAAATTCTGATTTTGCATGCTCGATGATCAATGTTCTGTGATAACTGCTTGGTTCACTGCTCTTCTATCAAAATTAACTGTGCATATGAATACTCTGTTCTGCTCAGTATACTCCCCCTGTATACTACACTCCACCTTTGATACTTTGATGCTATACTCACTCCCCCTTTTTGACAAACATCAAAACTTAGTTACCATTCAGTGGTAACAACTGGTCAAAAATGGATTTGTACTTTATCTTGGCATTGGTGAGAGCGGCAGAGAGGGCATCCTTGACACTGTCCATAAGTGAATTCTAAGTTGTAATGTCAGCTAACAGTGAAATTAGTCCATCTAAGGTGTTTCCCTCTTGCTGAGTGGATAAGGAGTTAGCCTTGTTGATCTATTCTTGGATGGATGAAAGATGAGAAATGAATAATCTCTAAAGTGTCATTATGTCCATCCTTATCTTGTGCTCTTCATTCCTTAATTCCAATTGTTGAGCCATGAGTTGTTGTAGCTTGGTATAAAATTCTGAATAGAGTGTGGCTCAATGATCAACTTATTAAAGAGATCGGTGATCTCTTTCTCAATTAATTCTATTTTATTTTTTATGTCCTTAATGAATAGAGAGAATGTACAGAGTTTCTGAAATAAATAAAGAATGTACTTGAGTTGAGGGGACAACTCAACAATAAATTTGACAAGTTTAACTTTGCCAATAGCAATAGCTTTCTGTACCTCTTCAATCATTTTAGCAGTGAGCTCCTTGTCCTTTAACTTGCTCAAATATTCAGATGCATCTACTCCAGATGTCTCTATCTTGGTTAGGAGTTCATCCAATTGAATATGGATGGTGGTATCTTTTGTCACTATTGCTTCAAGTAGCATATCGGTTAAGAGTGCTTTCACCTTCTGAAGTACTTTATTTTTCTTTTGAATAGCCATTTACTTCTCTTGTTTAGCTTTGGCTTTGCATAGTTCACCAAATTCAATGAGTGCTTGCCCTTTTAATTTGGATATATCAACATTGGGCAACACTATTGGTTTTGACAAATCTAATTTGAAACTATGCTTTTTCATCTTCTTTTCTTTACCTTTCACTGGTTGAACTAAAACAATGGCTTGTGAGGCTTGTTGACCCTCGGTAGGTTGCTCAGTAGAGGCAACACTTTTATCAATTTCTTGAACCTCTGATGTAGCCTTTGTTGTGTTAGTCGGTTCTTATGTGCTTGTGGTCTCAGTTGTAACATTTTCAGTGCTAGAAGGAGCTTGAGATGTCTGTCCTTCGGTGGCCTGAGAAGCAGTTTGTCCTTCTGTAGACTTGTGACCTTCTGTTCCTTGTTCAGTATCTTGAGGGGCCTCGGTTGAAATAGACTGAGTGACCAGAGGATAGGGCTGAACTTTCTCCAAAACTGACTCACTGGATACCAGTTTGGCATATGCATTCCCTTCTATCATTTCCCGTTCTGGTGCCTCAGTGTCCATGATATCCTCATCAATTTGTATAGTGTCAGCAAGGTCTTGCTTGGTGATATCAGGATCTTCCTTGGTAACATCAACTATTTCAATTTCAACTTGCTCACCAGCATTCTTGATTCGAAAGATTTCCTACCATTTTTCCTTGGACTCATTCTCTACATCCAAGTAAAGGCCATTCATCAATTTCAAGGCTCTTTGCTTGACTAGGAATTTTGTCTGGCAGTTTTTTAGATGTTCGGTGATCTCATCTAGTGACATGTCTAGGAAAAGATGTACCAGAATTCTTTCTCTCATCTATTTCTCTAAGTCCATGGAATACTTCCACCTATTGTCAATATGCAAATATAATTCACTTGGAAGAGATTTAGATACTTCCAATGGGGCCAATTGGAATTTCAATAGTGTGCAAATGACAACTTCTTCTCTTTGTCTCTTTTCATCATCAGATCTGGATTCATATTTAACATATCTGAATGCTCCAAATCAACCATATTACTTCAGATTAGCACAAAAAATTTCAACACTATGTACATTTACCTTTTTTCTCTTGACAATCTAAAATTTACTTGCATCTTCAAATTCAGTGTCACTAGACTCTTTAGTCAGAATGAGTCTCTGAGTAGATTTCTTGTAAGTTTTTGTTACCTTTGGTGCGGAAACATTCTTTGGTTTCTTACTCGGTGATGCTACAGATGATCTTGTGTTTGGGCACTTGAGTGAAGGAGTCGGTGATACCTTTGATGTATCCTATTTCTTTCTTTTCAAAATTTTCCCTTTAGGAAATTTGGTGCTCAACATTATAGCTACCTCTTGGGCTTCAGATTCCTCTTCGGTGATGGCTATAGTGCCCTTGACAGGTGTGGAGGAAGAACCTTCTCCAAATTTCTTCGTTAATACCTTGATCATTTTTGTTGCCTTCCTTGTAGCCTTGGGTACTACAATGCTCATCTTAACTTTCTCTTTTACTTCTTCATATGTTCCATACCTCAGCTCAGTAGCATGCCTTGGTAATGTAAGAAAAGCATCTATCTGTTGTTGTGTGATGTCAAAATCAATCTCATAACCCATAGGTGGCAAAGATTGAGTTCTTGGTTCCACAGCATTAACATAGCAGTAATCAATGTCCACTTCAAAACATATGTCATCCTTGTATTTCTCTACTAATAGGTGGGATCTGGTACCTGTTATGCATCCTTTCGTGAAACTTGCTAAAGTAATCATCCATAATATCATTTAAATTATCACCTAGCTTCTTGATGAAGTCATTTATTTGATGGGTGATTGGTCGGTGTAGCTCCCAAACTAAATTACCGACTGATGGAAAGAATTTCTCAAAATAGAAAAACATGCATACTAGAAGTGATCCAAACTTCAGAGTGTTAGCCGAGTTGTTCTTCTTCGACTTCCTTATGGTGTTTAGATTCTCAAACAGGTTTTTCAGCAATACTTCACAAAGATCAATTTTCATTCCTTTCTTCACAATTTTATAGGCTAAGTTGACTGCTGCACAAGATACATTGTTTTCCCTTGCCGATTGGAAGAAACAATTACCTATTACTCTAATGGAAAACTTTAGCTCTGCATCTGTTACATTGTTAAATTTCAATCCTTTGCAATTTGATTCAACTCTGGTTAAACTGATCAATTCCTTCTGTGATATCATTTTCTGAGCTCAGGCATGATCAAAGATAGGGGAACCGGTGATCAAATGAATGATTTCCTTGGTGATTTTGAATGGTTGCTCTGCTAACCACATGAAATCATCATGAACTCTGCTTAGAACAAACTTGACCCACTGGGGTTTGAATACATGGGGATAGGTTACGGCTTCGGTCAATCCCTCGATTTTGATGTGCTCATACTTGTTATCCAATTTCCCATCGATACACAATTCATCATATGTGTCCTTGATTTCAACATGACCTAGTTCCTCAACATGACACTTAGTGAAGAATCTTACATCCTTGACTAATAAAACTCTATCCGGAATGAGTGAAAATGCAGTTTTATCATCCAGTTCAGAAGCTACTTTGGGAGTTAAAGAGTATTTCAGTGAGGGATTTTCGATGTTCTCAACAACAATGGGATTTTGGATCTTAGGTGCCATTGCAGATTTCAGATAAACACTTAACAAGAGATCCCTAGGGTTTGAAAACTTTCAAACGGTAGATGCTTTCTACTTAGCAAATAATAACAACTTGATATGATCAGTAAACTATCTTGATAATGCATTGTGATTGATGTAAATACCTTGAAATTCACTTGAGAGGTGGTTTGATCGCCTTTGATTCACTTTGCTTTGCTTTCTTGAAAACTTGGTGAGTGAAAAATGACCGCGCAATAGCTTTAAGTACATAATATACCTTATCGAGCTTCATGCACTTAAGTCAAAAGACATTAAATGCACTCGGTACCACTTCCTTTTTATGCTTTTACCGAGTAGCCAATCTTCTTGTATTCACCAACTACATAGACTTCCAAAAGACTTGATAAAATTTCAAATTTTCTAATGCATCTTTAACTATGCAGATTTTGAATTAAGTGCACAATAAAATAGGAACTATTAAGATTTAACCTTTGAGAGAATACAGTCCCTTCATACCTTTACCGATTAATTTGGAATAGGTTCACCTAACTCGGTAAGTAAGGTGCTTTCTTCATTTGACACAATTTCCTTCTTTTTCCAAATCATCTATAATTTGCCTTTTATTTCTTCAGTATCTCCTCTAGGTTGATCTCTATAATCTCTAGCCAAGTGTCCAATTTTGTGACAATGAAAACATGCCATACCAGGATTTCTCCATGATCTTCAGTTGTTCATTCCAAACCTTATAAAGTAGTTGGCACTTATTATCCATATCTTCCACAAAATTCACACCATATCCTTGTATTGTAATCCCATGGTACTGTAGAATACTGTTAATAAGGATCTATGTGAGTTCGGTAACCTCTAGCATTTGCTCAGTGTGCAGACCATATATAGTTATTTTGCTTAAGCCAACACTTCTCGGTACTATGTCCATATCTATTGCAGTTTTTACAAAACCCTTTGAATTTTGCCTTCTTATAATTGCTAGTAGATTTTTTCCTACATTGATTAGATGTGTGACCATATTTATTGCAATTGTAACAATAACCATTAGACTTAGTGACATTCGGTTGCTTACCTTTTCTGATTTGGCACAAGTTAGTAGTATGACCTTGATTTCCACAGTAGTTGCAAATAGGCTTCTTTCCTTTGATATTCTTCTTATTTCCAGCTTGCTTTGATGATTCTCCTCTCTCGGTTGTATGAATTCCCTTCTCGATAGAGTCTTTTCCTTTGTAACCGAGTCCTGCATCTTTGTTAGGTCTTCTTGTATTCAGTTGCTCATCCAACATCTTTGATGCTTCATAACTCTTTTTTAGTGTTTCCTTGGATTCCTTTTTTATTTCAAGTTCATCTATCAACCTTGATACTTCAGGTTTCAATGCTTGATTCTCATTATCCTTCAGATTTGCTTCATGATGTGCATAACCCAATTGATTTGACAGATTACTTTGTATTCCAATCATCCTAGTGATTTCATCATTCTTTTCAGATACTAATGCTTCAAGATGTTGTTTTTCTCTTTCTAGATCTCTTACTTTATCCTTAGCTATCCTCAATGCATCAAGATTTCCAGTCATCTGTGTGCTGAAATGTTCATGTCCTCTTTTCATTGCTTTTAGTTGATCAGTCAGTGCTTTGTTCTTTTCTTTCAATTCTCCAATCATCTCTTCAATCTCTTCAGATATACTATTCTCAGATGCTGTCTCAATCTGTTCGACTAACTCTTGAGAGTCCTGCAAATCATCAAACAATCTTCTTCTAAATTTCAATGATTTTTGCATTTGTCTTTGCATGTCTGCAATCACTTGATTAGCATGATCCAATTCTTCTTGCAAATACACAATTCTTCGAGATTGTTTATAGCCTTCCATTGATAAGATCTTTTTCCTTAGGCTGTTAAACCCTTTTCCAAGATTGAAGCTTTGATACCAATTGTTAGGCCCAATATGGAAAGCTAATGTACTGAGAGGGGAGGGGTGAATCAGTACTTCAAAACCTTTTCCCAACAATATATTTACTGTTATGCATAAACCAAAAACTGTTGTAACATAACATAAAGCTAAAACAAATAAATAATAATCATACATGATTCACTCCATGACACATATATTTTGGTTACGTAGAAACTCTTGGTTAGAGAGAAAAACTGTGGTGGGGATGGCACCCGCAACTTCACTACTGCAATAATAAAGAGTGCTTAGTTAGAGCTACATGTTTAGCTATTTCTGATAGCTTACCCTGTTAGGAGTATCAAGATATTTAGATCTACCTTGCTAAAGGATTTTACAACACTTATTCTAAATGTTGCACCTAGTTAAAGGCTTTACAATTTATAGACTTTGTTAGAGTCTTTTACCCTATTAAAGGTTTCTCTTACAACTTCAAAATATTACAATAGAATCTTTACAAATATCTGCAACTTTACATCTGAAATGTTATAGCAGATTCTATGTGCTCAAAGTGAGATTACCTTGCTTATAGCATACCTCAGTAACCCATAAAGTAACTCGGTAAACCCTTATGTTTACTCTGTTCTTTGACTGTTCTTTGAAATCCTTCTTGGTGACCTCTGTGTCTCTGTAACAATCATAACACTTAGTGCTTTCTTCATACACCTCTATATCTCTTCTTATCTATATTCTTATCTGATCTCAATCCATGTTGTATAAATAGATCTCTTATGTCGGTGATCTGGTTCATTGATTCGATCTTACAAACATGATTTATCGAATGAATAACCATACAAAATATTTCATTGGATAGAAGACCTCAAAATCACACACAATCCTTAAATGCAATTTCCAATGTGATAACAGTTCTTTGTTCCTTGATCTTGTAACACATTTCCACATGTGTGTCTAGGTTCAAAGAATCTGGTAAAATGTTTCACTCAGTGTATATCAACTTGGTGTATCATTATTGTTGCTCAGTAGACATACAATGTTACTAGGTAGACAACTCAGTGTATACTGGGCTCTGTGAATACTTTCTTCTATAACCGACTGCTCTATGCATACCGACTGAATGTTTCAGTAGTAGTAATCAACTAGAGTATATAGAATGACTTTGGATATAAAACTAATGGCAACTATAATAAATAGTAACACTTTTTGCAAGCAATATATGTTATTGTGTGGTCTAAATCTGATAATATTGCATAGATTTACCTGTCTGGGTCCTACAGAGCCCGAAGAGTAGAAGAATTACTCACCTCTTGAGTAATTCTTGTTAATTGGCCAATGATCTTATATTTATAGTGATAGGAGAAGGCTAATTCTTAGGTAAATTTGAGAAATCAGTTGGAGGCACCAACAATGAGCTGGATCTTCTTCATTATGGGAGGCTTACATCCATGTTAGCATTACATGACACTTATGTTGGTTTGATCTAAAATATTCAACGAGAGTTTGGGTGTTGTTTTGGCTTCTCTTTTGGGGTGTTTTGGAGGAGATCATACTTGACAAAGTGTTGCTTATTTGAGGTGTTGGTAGAAGGACATGTTATGGTTCACAAGTTTTCTCTCTTCATTCTATGTATTCTCTCTTATTTTGGGAGGATGGTGATATTTTATGGTAGAGTATGCAGTAGTTGGGTTGCATATATGGATCACTGTGATTGTTCCTAGTACTACATGTTTGATTTACTTAGCATATATTTATATGAATAGTTATTGGTAGACTTGATATGCTTTAAGCTTCATTTCATATTTGGTATTGCCCATATAGTGGGAGTTTCTAGATATGGATGTACTTCATTGACAGGTTTTGATACAGGGAGCTTGATTGCAATTTATGGGTTGATATGACATTGGCATAAGTTTATAGATGTTGGTTATACCTAGGAGGTATGGATGGTTGGATGTATTGGCATGTGTTGTGGATGTCATTTTTTATCATGGGGGTTTTTACTTTATGATAGCACCTTAGAGCCTTTGTTATCACATTGGATTTTATGCTTATGTTCATGGATTGGTGCATCTTCACCTTGGGTTGTTCCTTTTCTTCCATAGATGGCATGTTAGAGGATGAGAAGAGTTCTTGCTTGAGATGGTGGTCACTTGGTTTTATTGCAGGTATCTTGTTGGAGCATGAGAGCATGTTGGAGATTCATGTGGTTACATGTATGGCTATGATGATGTATTTCATTGATTGACCCTTATGCAATGTATACAAGAAGTGGGAGAATGTTGATAAATAGGGTGTTGTACACCTTGCATAATAAGGTTATAGTTGTAATATTTATTTATAATGTGATGTTGCACATAGACGTGTAACATGTAGATATTCCTTTGGAATATTATTGGGGCCACTTGATGAGTTATATTGTAATTATTTAATATTGGGGAAAGATATTTAAAAAGAGAAAACTTAGTACCCAATATTAAATGTGTGGTCAAGGGTTAGTTAGCATATAGTTTTGTGGCACATGGTTTTACTTTACCACTAGTTTTTTTTGTGTGAGCTTGGGTCTATATAAGCAAGCACATGTTTAGTGGTTATGGTTGGCTGGTGGTTTTGGGTTGTCATTGTATTGAGTCATTGTATTGAACTCCTAGACAACTAAGAGGGGGGTGAATCAATTGTCAATTAAGCTTTTTAATTCTTTCAAACATCTAAAATAACCAACTCATTAATTATTTAATCTAAATAGATGTAACCATGAAAGTACATACATACATACACAATGAACACTAGATATGATGTGGAAAACCTTAGAAGGGAAAACCCATAGAGAAAGTTAATTCTCAATTTATTACACCTATTAGGGTGACACTGGTTAAGGTGTTTTTTACAAAGGTGGCACACTACCAGAATGCTCACTACCGGAAGAGAAAAAAAAGAAAAGAAAATCCACCACTGTGATACAAACTGCCACAAACATCAATGTTGGAATAGCTTCCAAACTCCAACAACACACTACACAACTTCTCACAAGTTCTCACATCAATCATTAGTCAGATTTAGCTTTTCAATCTAGCATGCCATCCATACCTCAATCATTTTGATCATCCTTTACTTATATTGTTTGCTTTGACTACATAACCCTCAAAGTCAGCCATATATAACTTGAAATAGGTTTGCACTAAGAATTCTTTTAGTGGAAAGGAATGAGAAGTTGACCACACAATAACACGCTTCATCGATCAGAACAACATGTTATACATCCATCACAAAAACTTATACACTACACAAACATAGTCTCCAATTTCAAATTTGATCGGACCAAAAATAACACTTCTCAACTTAGCAAAATAATAATGAAACCAAGATAAACATAAATCCAAGTAATCAACACCATATCCAGAGAATGGAAAAATATGGATCACAACCAACACTATCAATTACCAATCAGTACTAAACATCATCTAAAGCACAACTTCCAGAGCACCAAACATATTCTGAATCACCAACTCAGAATCATATAGAAAAACCACATGTTGACATCAATGACAAACATATCAGCACCATCAACATCACATTTTAAACACTTTGGAGGATTGCATTTGTGAAACATGGCATGGGATGTGTGGATTCATGCTTGGAAACATGGGAATGTATTAGAGGGCTTGATGTTTTGAACCTATATTCATTGTAACTCTATGTTGCATTATAGCTGAACAATACAATGGAGTGTGGATGCATTTGGATGCTGGGTATTTCCCTCATAAGGGTTTTCCCAAGATATATCTTGTGTTATCTTGTGGCTTGTTGATGTATAGATAATTGAACTCAACCTCTTATGTGGCGTTTTGCCAATGAATCTACTCAAGGTCCTCCAAGAACCATCCAATGGTTCTACACCTTCACACCCTCCAAGGGTCTATTAGACTTACCCTCTCTAATCTTCCCAAGGTCCTTAGACTAGGATAAGAACTTTTTGTTTTGTGAGTTCCATACTCTTGCTTAGGAGACCTTGTTTGCTAACTCCCTTTCACACTCAACCTAAGAGTTCAACCCCTCTACCATAGGATCTTCATTCCTCAAATTAATCACACAAGGATGAATGAATTTTTATGGGTTTACAACCCTACTTCTCCCCCAAGAGCTTTGGTATTTATCGATCCCAAGCTTCACAAGAAAACTACACTTTTAGGCCTAATAGAAGACCTAATTCTAGTAGGCCCTATCAGCAGGGTATTCTGAGATTATCTACCAATCTTCCTCAACAACCCTATGAACACATTTCTATTCCAAACACCCTTTTTGGGGTTACATACAATACTTCAAAATTGGAGGTGGGTTCTATCGCTAACATGCCTAACCCTTATAGGCCTAACTAAACCTAATTGCCCCTTCCTAAGCCTAAAAGTAGTGATTGCTTAAACACCTTCACCACTCCTATTGCCTGAGTGAAATGATGTTATTTTTAGGTCTTTTCTTCCATAATAAATTCTAATCCAGCCATATTTCACCTCCATCCACCGGATTCACCCAATTAGGGCATGTTACTCTTGTTACCTTATGCTTGCCAACTCAGCATGCCAAGCCTAGGGTATGGTGGAAAATCTCTAGTTTAGCTTCCCCTATCTAAAAAAAAAAAAAAAAACATAAAATACATTGCAACCTAACATTCCACAAGGTTTCAGAGTGGGTATCCACCATGGAATGTTAGGTTGGAGCCATTGTGCTCTTAAGACCCTAGTTTTTAGGACTTTTGCACCCGCCTGCAACAAAATGAAGATAATTTACAAACTACAACACTTCAAGACTTCAAACCAAAGGAAAAATGAAGGTAAGAGACCAGACTAACAATCCATTCCCCTTTTTTGGAATTATC